>NC_090735.1:103765826-103843326 GCF_036898095.1 Palaemon carinicauda
CTTCATGATGCTCATCGACGAGTTCGGTGATGTCATCTTCATCCACCTCCAGACCCATGGACTTGCCAAGGGATACAATCTCTTTGACGTCTTCCTCGGCGGCAACCACAGGTTCATTCTCGGGGCCAAAACCTTCAAAATCTCTGAGAGCAACAGCATCAGGCCAAAGCTTCTTCCAAGCGGAATTCAGGGTCCGACGAGTTACTCCCTCCCAAGCCTGATCAATGATCTTTAAGCAGTGCACGATATTAAAGTGGCTCCTCCAAATTCACGCAAAGTTAAGTTGGTGCTTTGCGTTACATTAAAGCACTGCTTAAATAAGTGCTTGGTGTACAGCTTCTTAAAACTAGAGATGACTTGCTGGTCCATGGGCTGGAGGATAGGGGTGGTATTCGGTGGAAGATATAACCCCTTGATGAATTTGTATTCGTCGATGATATCATCTTCGAGTCCGGGGGATGAGCGGGTGCATTGTCCAAACAAAGAAAGCACTTCTAAGGCAAATTCCTCTCCTGAAGATACTTCTTGACAGCAGGGCCGAAAACTACGTTTACCCATTCCACAAAGATATGCCTTAGAATAAGAACGCCATAGAACATGTAGCAGGTCTTTATTAATTTTATGTACTTTAAATGCCCTAGGGTTTTCGGAATGGTAAACCAATAATGGCTTTATTTTGCAGTCCCCGCTGGCGTTGGCACAAAGCGCAAGAGTCAACTGATCCTTCATTGGCTTAACGTCCAGGAATTTTCTTCTCTTCGGCGGTAATATACGTTCGACTAGGCATCTTTATCCAAAACAGACCGGTTTCATCACAGTTGAACACCTGCTGCTCTACGTAACCTTCCTCCGCCACGATGCTTTCGAACTTTTTAACAAAGTCTTTAGCAGCCTTGGTGTCCGAACTCAAAGCTTCTCCATGACGAACAACTGAATGAATCCTGGTCCGTTTCCTAAATTTCTCGAACCAACCTCGAGATGCCTTGAATTCCTCCGTCGTAGGATCGGCTGAATTCTCCCCCGAGGCACCCCGAGAGCGTGCCGCCTTCAAGTCACTGTAGATAGCGCTGGCCTTCTCACAAATGATCGTTTCCGTGATTGTATCGCCAACAATCTCCTTGTCTTTGATCCATATTAACAAAAGTCGTTCCATCTCTTCAAGGGTAGGGCTACGACGTTTGGAAATAATCGTGATCCCCTTCGAAGGTTTCACTGATTTAATGGCTGCCTTCTGTTTTATGATCGTCAAGATCGTAGACATATTCCGGCCATATTGTTTAGCCAGATCGCTAACACGTACACCTCGCTCATGCTTTTTTATCATTTCTTGCTTTAATTCTCATGAAAGCATAGACTTCCTCCTTTTCTCACCACTACTACTACTTCCTGAACCGAAACTAAGCTTTTTAGGACCCATGATTAGGGAACGCAGAAAACAACACGTGAAAAAGGAAGATAAAAAACACTGTTAAAACTGAGCGAATAGAGGACAACCACACGATGCGCACAAGGTGAGAGGACTGATCAAGGTGACGCTCGATTGGCGTCCCTTCGATGTGCTGCCGTCTAGCGGCGTCAACAACAAACGACGCTGGACGCTTTCGAGAAAATTCCACGCGTATGCGTAATGTTTACTTCGTATGTTGGAGCAACACTTGGGTGTCGAGACAGAAATTTGGTCGAATTCTACTATGGATGTTGGAAAATTCGTATGTTAGGACATTCATATGTAGAGGTTCCACTGTATATATATATATATATATATATATATATATATATATATATATATATATATATATATATATATATATATATATATATATATATATATATATATATATATATATATATATATATATATATATATATATATATATATATATATATATATACTGTATATATATATATATATATATATATATATATATATATATATATATATATATATATATATATATATATACTTCCTTAAAAAGAAATAGTTTATTTCATACACTAAAACCTTAAATATCTCGGTAATAATTGCTTCTTTTAAATAAACAAACAAAAACAGTGCATTTGACTATTTTTCAACAGCCCTCTCTCTCTCTCTCTCTCTCTCTCTCTCTCTCTCTCTCTCTCTCTCTCTCTCTCTCTCTCTCTCTCTCTCTCTCTCTCTCTCTCTCAGCTAAAAACTATAAAACATCATGCATCGGCAACATGAATAAAACTCCGGTTAAGGGGGCCGGCCAGGTAATGCCGATTTTTAATGACAGGACTTTGACAATCATACCACTTGATAAGGTGACTCAGGAATTCTCCAAACTGCATAGGATTTTTGCCTCTAACCTTCGGTTTTGAGACGCCAGGGCGATTTATCCTGAAAATTAGTGTTTTTCAAATTCTATCTCATCCCTTGATAATTATCACTAAGATCTGGGATTACTACCCTATATAGACCTGAAATAGACCTCCAATAATATGGAGACGTTTTTTCTAAAAGTAATTTTTTTGCCAGATATGAATTTTTTCATTATGGTAAAAAAGATAAACCCTGAAAATCAAGGAAAAAATCAAGAAAAAAACATGAAACAAAAATTGGAAAAAATGGCTTCATTTCATTATTACCAATATATAATGGTTTTCTAAGTTATATACAAAATTTCAATGCTATACCTTTAAAACTAAGGGCAACTATTGAATTTGAAGGTCAATAAGAAAAGTTTTGAGATACGTGCGTTCAAAGTTTTTCCTTGTATTTTTACACAGACAATATTAATAAATCATGATTATTATGAATTTTATGTTCTTTTTTGGGGTTTTACTAAAAGAAAACAAAGTTACTTATCATAATCATAAATGAAGATCATTTCGCTCCTCTATCCACAACAAAATCTCTCTCTCTCTCTCTCTCTCTCTCTCTCTCTCTCTCTCTCTCTCTCTCTTTTACCGGATTTTGACATAGGAAAAATCTATTTTTGGGTGAGATAGCCTTGTCATCCTAATGGAAGTTCCTCATTAGCAGCTTCTATTTGGGATATTTCTGCGAGATATATACCAGAGTAATTTTACCTTAGAGGTATCAACAGAGTTCTGACCTCTGGAGCGAATATCCCAACGGATATAGTGTACAAATCAGGGATGTGTTAATAACAAGCCATGGCTATCCTTCCCCGAATAGAGTTAACTTTGTCTCAAAGGATAAGGGTAGAGGGGAGGACATAGGCAACTGAGCCGTTACAACTCCTAATCTCAATGTGCTACATCTAACACATTTCCTGTTGAACCATTCCAGGAGAAGCCATTGCATGACGTGAGCGGCGACGTCCCACACTAAAAATTATTATTATTATTACTAGCCAAGCTACAACCCTAGTTGGAAAAGCAAGATGCTATAAGCTCAAGGGCTCCAACAGGGAAAAATAGCCCAGTGAGGAAAGGAAATAAGGAAATATATAAATGAGAATAAATATCAATATATCATTTTAAAAACAGTAACAGCGTCAAAACAGATATGTCCTATATAAACTATCAACAATGTCAAAAACAGATATTATTATTATTATTATTTGCTAAGCTACAAACCTAGTTGGAAAAGCAAGATGCTATAAGCCCAGGGGAACCAACAGGGAAAATAGCCCAGTGAGGAAAGGATACAAGGAAAAATAAAATATTAAGAACAGTAACAACATTAAAATAAATATTTCCTCTATAAACTAGAAAAACTTTAACAAAACAAGAGGAAGAAAAAATAAAAAGAATAGTGTGCCCGAGTGTACCCTGAAGCAAGAGAACTCTAACCCAGGACAGTGGAAAACCATGGTACAGAGGCTATGGCACTATCCAAGACTAGAGAACAATGATTTGATTTTGGAATGTCCTTCTCCTAGAAGAGCTGCTTACCATAGCTAAAGAGTCTCTTCTACCCTTACCAAGAGGAAAGTAGCCTCTGAACAATTGCAGTGCAGTAGTGAACCCCTTGGGTGAAGAAGAATTGTTGGTAGTGTTGTCAGGTGTAAGAGGACAGAGGAGAATCTGTAAAGAATAGGCCAGACTATTCGGTGTATGTGTAGGCAAAGGGAAAGAACCGTAACCAGAGAGAAGGATCCAATGTAGTAGTGTCTGGCCAGTCAAAGGACCCCATAACTCTCTAGCGGTAGTATCTCAACGGGCGGCTGGTACCTTGGCCAACCTACTATCTATAAACTATATATAAACTATAAAAAGACTCATGTCCGCCTGGTCAACATAAAAACATTTGCTCCAACTTTGAACTTTTGAAGTTCTACTGATTCAACTACTGTACCTGATTAGGAAGATCATTCCACAACTTGGTAACAGCTGGAATAAAACTTCTAGAATACTGTGTAGTACTGAGCCTCATGATGGAGAAGGCCTGGCTATTAGAATTAACTGCCTGCCTAGTATTACGAACAGGATAGAATTGTCCAGGGAGATCTGAATGTAAAGGATGGTCAGAGTTATGGAAAATCTTATGCAACATGCATAATGAACTAATTGAACGACGGTGCCAAAGATTAATATCTAGATCAAGAATAAGAAATCTAATAGACCGTAAGTTTCTGTCCAACAAATAAGGATGAGAATCAGCAGCTTAACACCACCAGACAGGAGAACAATACTGTACTCAAAACAAGGTAGAATGAAAAAATTTAAACACTTCTTCAGAATAGATTGACCACCGAAAATCTTGTAAGACTTTCTCAATAAGCCAATTTTTTGTGCAATTGAAAAAGACACAGACCTAATGTGTTTCTCAAAAGTAAATTTGCTGTTGAGAATCACACCAAAAATTTTAAAAGAGTCATACAAATTTAAAGAAACATTATCAATACTGAGATCCGGATGTTGAGGAGCCACCGTCCTTGACCTACTTACAATCATACTTTGAGTTTTGTTAGGATTCAACTTCATACCCCATAATTTGCACCATGCACTAATTTTAGCTAAATCTCTATTAAGGGATTCACCAACCCCAGATCTACATTCAGGGGATGGAATTGATGCAAAGAGAGTAGCATCATCTGCACATGCAACAAGCTTGTTTTCTAGGCCAAACCACATGTCATGTGTATATAGTATGAAAAGTAATGGGCCAAGAACACTACCCTGTGGAACACCGGATATCACATTCCTATACTCACTATGGTGCCCATCAACAACAACTCTTTGAGATCTATTACTTAAAAAACCAATAATAATGCTAAGAAACAACCCACCCACTCCCAACTGTTTCAGTTTGAAAACAGGAGCCTCATGATTAACAGGGTCAAAGACAGTACTAAAATCAAGGCCAATCATACGAACTTCCTGACCACAATCAAGGGATTTCTGCACAGCATTGAAGATTGTAAGAAGGGCATCATATGCTCCAAGGCCTTTACGAAAACCAAATTGCAAACTAGGGAGTAGGTGATTACCTTCAGCAAACCTATTAAGACGTTTTGCCAGAAGACGTTCAAACACTTTAGATAATATGGGAGTTATGGAAATTGGGTGGTAATCAGTGGGACTTGAGCTACCACAAACACATTTACATAGAGGAGTAACATTACCAATTCTCCAACAAGTACTAAAAGCTCCTCTTCTTGCTATTGAGAGGGGATAGAAAGCAACGGGCGGGCCATCAGGACGACATAGAAATCTCGCCCAAAAATAGATTTTTCCTATGTGAAAATCCGTTTTTCGGGCTAAAGCCATGTTGTCCTCATAGAAGTGTTCAAGAGAATTATTCTCAGTTGTGGCCAAGAGAGACTTAACCCTTTAAACCCCATACACATAATCCCACTTCCTATAGCATTGGTAACTATGATACCAAGCTATGGAGCAAGCGATATGTTTGTAAAAGGTAGGAGCAAAGGAAATAAACGTCACAGTCCCACTCACTATGGAGAAAATCTTTGTCTCCAAAAGATGAAAACACCACAGTCTATAAAAGGAGGGTTAAAAATTGAGGTACTGTACAGCAGTCTCATTGTTTCCAAAAGATGCATAAATGTAACAGTTATCAATTGTAACATCATGTGCAGTAGATATATACATAAAACTGGAGTTTTCCAACCCCAAATTATGTAAGAGTAATAAAATAGTAACAATCATGACATAGTACATGGAAAAATATCACCTTTGACTCTTTATAATATTAAATGGTACATTGAAAAGAGGAACATGAGCACCTTTGCACAAGATAGAGTGAGAAGTCCCAATTATCCGGTCTATAAGAGTCCATATACAACACTTTAAGAAGCTGGTTTTTATCCGGTCTATAAGAGTCCATATACAACACTTAAGAAGCTGGTTTAATCACACTACCAGCAGCCACCATAAAGTGTTTAATCTCTTCCAACTGACGTAGGTAATGTTTGAAGAACTCTTGAAGATTTCCATCCTGTGTAAGCCTGCAAAGGACGGGATTGGAAAAAATTTAAAGAGGAGGCAACTTTCTAGGGTCATGACCCGCTGGAATACTTTCCTGGTCAGCCCTTCTAATGAAGTAGGTGAGTTTGGACCTTGGCTGTTTCAGAGAAAGGTTAGATTATGTCGACTCCCCCTTTAAAATGATGACTGCCTTTAAAGGCCTGGCTCTGGGATAGGTAGGTTTTAAGGCTCTCGACGGGGCAAAGAGAAGGGTCCTCCTGTAGTGGAACAATTTTCCAGGGCCCCCAGCATTTCATGGGAAGTTAGTTTTTTGCCAAGAATGCAGGCTCTGGATAAAGGTTTACCTCCCCCGAATCTGAGAATTCAATGTGGCCACAATCTCACCGACTCTAGTACCAGAAGCCATTGCAAGCAAAAAGATAGACTTTTGAGTAAGATCCCTCAGAGAGGCAGAGGCGTTATCTATAGAAAAGGCAAAGTGCAAGACTTTATCCAACGACCATGAAATAGCCTTGGAAGGAGGATTAGGTTTCAGTTTAGCACAAGCCTTCGGGATTTTACTGAATAGCTCGCTATTGAGTTCGATATCAAAAGTATATGTAATCGGTCTAGTTAGTGCTGACTTACATGAGGCAATAGTTGTAGAGGCTAGACCATGATCGTGTAGCGAAATAAAGAAAGAAATACAGGTCCATAGAAATAGAAGAAGGCTGATGACTTTTCACGAACGCAACCCATTTTTTCCAGGAAGACAAATACTGTATTGTCGTTTTGTGGTGTTGGACATGTACTCTTCTATGAAGTCAATTCTTTCCCTTGCAACTCTGAATTTTCTTTGAGCCGCGAGGACGAGAAAATCATTAGCTGAAGGGTTTTCGTTATTCAAGAGGAAGCGAAGACAGTTGTCTGTTGAACAACCTCGGACAGCACTGGAGATGGTAGTGGGATCTGGAGGGGTTTGAGTTCCAGAACAAGAGGGTACCAATTGCTCTTGGGCCACTTGGGAGCCAACAGAGCTACTGTTCCCTTGAAAATCCGCAGTTTGTTCTGTACTTTCAGTAGGAGGTTGAATGGAGGAAATAGGTAGATGAGATCACTCAGTCCAATCCAGAGACATCGCATTCATTCCTGTCGCTTCCGGGTCCAAGTTTGGTGCTACATATCAGGGAATTTTTTTGTTGAAGCTCGTCGCAAAGAGATCGATATGCAGTCCCAGGACTTGCTCTAGAATGAAAAAGAATGATATTATGTCCAGAGACCATTCTGTTTCCTGAGGCTTGGATCTTGACAGGGCGTCCGCCATCATATTGGGAACCCCTTTGAGGTGAACTGCTGAAAGATGCCATTTCCTCCTTTTAGCTAAAGAGATACTGGCTAGGATTACATGGTTGATCTGAGGAAATCTGGAGCCGTGTCTGTTGACACAGTGCACTATTGTGTTGTTGTTGATGACCAATTTGACGTGTGATTTCGTCTTTAGGCATAGTCTCTTCAGAGTTAAAAACACTACCATAGCCTCCAGTCCATTGATGTGAAACTTCAGAAATGCGATCGACCACTGACCCTGCACTTTCTTGGAAGAGGAGTGTCCTCCCCAACTTTGTTCCGAAGATTCCGTGTGAATAGTCACGGAGGGAGGAGGGTACTGAAGAGGGACGTCGTTCGATAGACTCTTGGCAGTGGACCATGGCTTGAGCTGCTTCCGCAGTAAGGTTGGGGTTTTGTGGCGAAAATCTCTCCGAGCACTGAATGCCTTTCTTCTCCAAACTCTGTTGGCATCTTTAAGCCTTGCTTTCAGGATTTTGTCCGTCACAGCAGCGAACTGTAACTACCCCGAGACCCTTTCTTGTCGCCTGGTGTGTACTTTTGAACGAAGTAGGCCCTTGACCAAGTTTGTGATTTCTTTTCTCTTATCTTGTGGTAGAGAAAGGGTGTGGGACTGTAGGTTCCAGTGAAGTCCTAGCCACTGGAATTTCCGAGCTGTAGATAGCCTGGACTTCTTGAGGTAGATTTGGAAGCCCAGAGATTGTAGGAAGTTTATGATCTCTTGGGCTGTTTGAAGAAATTCCGAATTCGTTGCAGCCCAGACTAACCAATCGTCCAGGTACACCATAACCTGAAGGCCTCTGTTCCGAAGTTGTTGGACAATGGCCTCGACTAGTTTTGTGAAAATCCTTGGAGCTAAACTGAGCCAGAAGGGCATAGCCTTTAATACGTACACCCTTCTTACCAGTCTGAAACCAAGATAGGGGGAGAAGCGCCAACCTATTGGAAGATGCCAATAGGCATCTGTACGATCTATGGAGACAGAGTAGGCCCCCTGGTGTAGTAGGGTCCGTATTTGTGAGATAGTCAGTATCTTGAACTTGTCATTCACAATGAATTTGTTTAGTGGGGACAAGTCCAGAATAGTTCTAAGTGTGTTCAAACCTTTCTTGGGCACGCAGAACAGCCACTCTTGAAAGCTTATGGATTTTGTGCAACGGATGACTCCCTTCCGGAGAAAGTACTGAACGTAATCCTCCAAAAAGGGGGTTGTGGGTTGAAAGAACCACTTGAACTGGGTGGTTCCTCTCTCCATTTCCAGCCTATTCCTTTTGTGACTATGCTGTGAGCCCAGGGATCGAACTCCCATTGATTCCTGAACAGGTGAAGTCGTCCCCCTAACAGAAGCTCCTCATTGTTGTTGCGAAAGACCTGCTACTTTAGACGTCTTGTCTCTACTTCTTTGGCTTCTAGTTCGACTGCCTCTTCAAGACCTTCCCCTGTTACCGGAGCCCTTCCTATGAGCTTTGGTAGGGTGAAACGTGGTAGCAGCTCTCTCGTACACCGGGTTGAAGGCTAGAGACTGTGAAACGTACTGCTGGGGGACCGTTTACACAGTCTGAGGAATGGCGGCAACTGAGGCTGTCGCGACAGGAAAGGATTCCCTTCCTTTGAAGTGACTTCTGGGATTCTTGCCCTTGGGTTGAGGTCCTTCATTGGGAGTAAATTTTCATTAAGAGGAAAAACCCCACTTGCCAATAAGTCAATAACTTCTTTAATCAGCTTCTACGGGAAGAAATCCTTCCCCCAGATGTTGGAGTCGATCAGTTTTCTGGGTTCATGTCTGATCATAGCAGTGGCTAGGACGTGTTCTCTACATGCTCTCCTGGCTAGGACGATAGAATGGAGATCCCTATGAAACATGATTAGGTGAGTTTCAGCCAAGACAGGGAAGAGATCAGATTTGGAATAGTTTCCAATAAGCATCTCTAGATACGATTGGAAGGATAAAGAGGCAGAAAGTCTCTCGTTAGCTTCCAGTTCTCCCTTCAAAAAGGGATTCGGGAATCCTATGCATTTTCTCATTAAAGTGTTTGCCTCCAAGTCTTTATCTAGTTTTCCAAAAGTGAATGTATGTTGGACACCCTCCCAATTGTTCTAATCGCAAGGAAGGGCTAGAGAAACAGGTTTGCATTAATATGATATTTTCATTATAAAATAAATTTTTGAATATACTTACCCGGGGAATATATAAATAGCTGACATCTCCGACGACCCGACAGATTCCAAAAAACTCGCGAGCGATCGCCATGAAGGTAGCGGTGTGCCCACCAGTGCCGACTATCGGCCAGATACCGCATATACTTCTCAACCACTCTAGTTCTTCTCAGTCTGCAGGGTCTCTATCGGGGAGGAAGGGAGGGCCTTTAATATTTTCTGGGCTCGAACCTGTGCCGCCCAGTGAATAAGCTCCATTTAGCACTTATTCTTAGGTAATTTACTGCTAAATATACCAGAGAAAAAATGTAAAGGAGTGCTAGGTTAACTAGCTCGCTCACCTATTGGTGTCGGTATAAAATTGGGCGTATATTCCAGAGGTCCCGCACTATTTAGATTAATCCACGACAGAAAACCCCAATAGAGGAGAGCCGTTCAACCTCACTCGGTACTACTAACAATGCATCCGCTCAGAACCTCACTCCTTTTAGCACGACGAGTATAGTAACCCACTTTTTGTTGTGCTCTCGATTTTGGTTTATTTTCCATTGAATTATGGCTTCTTCGTCGGTTTCCCAGGAGACACCGTCTAAGTTAAGTACCAAGCTGGGTTTTACTGTGTTTTGAGCAACCTAGATCGTTTAATATTTATATTATAGGAGTTTATTCTCTTCGTTCATTTCGATCTTGCTTGATTTCACTACAGTTGGTACTCCTGTTTTTGAGAGCTTTTAAGTTTCACTTGCGGTGTTACTATGTGTATTATTTTTATTATCAAATATTATTTGTTATTGTGAATATTCATTATTTAGCGTTTAGAATCCTCGTGGTTCAATTTTAGGGCCGATATCATTTACGTATCGTTATGGCTGCCGACCTTCGTGCTAGGCGGCAATGTTATTTTTAGCCATCAGGTGTGTCTTTTGTGATTTAATTATTATGTTGCATACCTTGCCCAAAATTTTCTATGTGTTTATTCATATAATTTTTAACGCTATTATTATTATAATGAATATTTGTGCCATTACTCCGTTTGATCTGTCTGGTTGGGGATCGTCAGTTGGTAGCCCTGCTGCCTCGTATCACGTGATCCTCCCCCACGCTCCCCCTCTAGCTAGGTGGGCGACTAGGCTTCTCCCCCCTCCACTAAGGGACCGTTGCCTTCCCTCCTTTTAGAGGGGGTAGTTCAGTGTTTATGGACTTTGTCCTCCGGGTGGCCCGGCGGGTTCGTCTCTGTCTAGTCTGGTTGGCCACCGGTCAACAGAGTTGGATCCCGGTGCACCCTATTTTATATTCACTTTTCATTCTGGCTTATGTTATACGAACCCTCCGGGTTCGGTTGGCGGTTCTTAGCTACAGTTCCGCCCCCCCCCCTATTATTTTATAACATTTCCTATGATGATTATATATGACAGATCACTACCCCGGAGTCCCTAAATGAATTGGTATTGGATATACTTTTATTTCCCGGCCCGGGTCTACCCCGCCCCGGGAAATCAGACACCATGTGTCTTAATTCCTTGTTATTGCATCCTTTTTTATGCTCCCGGCTTGACCGGAATGGATTGCTATACTTTAGTTTCAAGTTAGACTTATGTTTAGGCCCGGGTCCTCCGGTCCCGCCCCTATGTAAGAATATTACAGTTAAGCTCTAACCTTGCGTTAGACCTATGTTAGGCCCGGGTCCTCCGGACCCGCCCCTACCTAAGAATATTACAGTTAAGCTCTATTCTTGTGTTAGACCTATGTTAGGCCCGGGTCCTCCGGACCCGCCCCTACTTAAAGAATAGTACAGTTAAGCTCTAATCTTGTGTTAGACCTATGTTAGGCCCGGGTCCTCCGGACCCGCCCCTACTTAAGAGAATTACAGTTTCTCATATACTATTCTTTTTATAGATGGTGCATTGTCTGACGCCGGCCTGTGCAGCTGTTCTGCACCAGCCTTGTGGCCACTCCGTCTGCCGATCTCACGCCCCTTGTGGGGTTCAACTGGAAGACGTTGTGGTATGGCACCCGGATAACTGTGTGATTTGCTTCGACCTCATCACTACCCTTGGATCTGACTCGGTGAGTCCCGTTGGCTATATTACCTTCTTATTTATTTTACCATTAGTAAGATATCTATGGTCTTGAAGGACCATTGGGAGTCTTCCCTTTTATAATTCCCACTATTATTTCAGGCATCCCCGGAGCAAAAGTCTGCGGCTCGGGCCACACTGAAGGTGTGGGTTGGTGGGTTTGCCCGGAATGTGAAGTCTAAGCGGCCGTACGTCCTATCTGAGGACTACTGCACCATGGTTTACCCCAACACCAAGTCTTCAGCTGCTGTGGCTAGGCATGTGGCAGCTCCCATCATTGCCCACATTGATGCCACTATAACGGGTCTCATCGACCCAGAGCAAGATCCATCGGACGCCCCCGGAGGTCTGGAGGACAATGTTGCCTCCATGAACCTGGACGTCGAACCAATGTTACTAGACGAGCCGGATACAGGTAGGGTGGTAAGTGAGGCAGGTGTGTCCGGCGGTGAGATTCCTATCCTCAGCCCCGCTCTTTCTTCTTCTTCTGATCGCTCTTCCTTTCATGGATTTTCTGGGGACCGTGATTCGTCTCAACGATCATACCCGGTTCCCCCTAAGGATAAGTCTACTTCAAGAACCTTACCCAAAGCTCGCAAGCCTCACAAGACTTCTCATGGCTCTAAACATTGTACGAACCCGTCTTCAAAGACCTCTGGTTCCTCCTCTAAGTCTCACGACCCGGGAGTTCATTCCGCCCCTCCTGCTGCTAGCCCGGGCCTTTCCGAATCAGCCATGCTTCGCATCGTGTCGGAGATGCAGGCAAAGTTGGTTTCGGAGATGCAGTCGAGGATGGACACGATGGTCTCTAACTTCGGTCAGAGAATTGGGGCTTTAGAGCAAGGAGCTCCGGAGAGAGTCCAAAGCTCTCTCATCCCGGATGCCTCTAAGCTCCCGCCGTTTGCCAAGAACAACCCCTGGCGTATGGCTCTTCATTCCCCGTTCTCAGACGGAATGTTGACTCTGGAGGGCCTTGGCACTCGTCCTCTAGAGGACTTTGAATTCTTTCCTCCTGGTCTGGCATTTCCATTTCATGGTTATGCCAGGCTTACCGAGGAAGCTTTAGTTCGATTAGACAAGGTCCCCAAAGAGACGGTCATCTTCCCGAAGGAGCAAGCCCAATCTGTTTGGGCCAGATTTTTGAACGACATCGGCTGCACTAACACCATGCTGACGCCTTATAAAAGCTCCTTTACGATGTTCTTAATGGACAAGAACACCTTGACTCCATGCGTCAATAAGGTGGCAGAGCTTGCCTTCCAATATGCTCTGGAGGAGAAGCCCTTGCCTCCCATCCGAGAGGTGGATCCAATCTCCCTCCTTCTTCCCTCAGGCATTGAGTGTTGGGACAACGTCCATACCACCTTTACCTCCGGCAAGCTTGCAGCAGACTGTGCCTCAGTTTTGTTTAGTGAGAAGCTTCCCCGTCTCCCGGAATCCCTCATTAAACAGGAATATGATTCCCGCCTACGTGTGGGCCGTACTCTAAACTTGGCCACATCCACGGAGTCGATAGCCTTGACTTACGATACGGAGAGTATTTTTAAGTCTCTCAACAAGGCTACGTTACAGTCTTTATATTATGACTTGTATGACTTCGCTACTGCTAAACGCAGATGTCGCAAGCATGTCCTAGCTGAGGCGACGATTAGGCATGAACCTAATAAGCTCATCCAGTCCTCCTGTTGGGGTTCAAATCTCTTCCCCGAGGATCTCGTAGAGGAAGTCTTGGCGGAGGCCACTAGGGTTAATCAGAGCCTTAAAGCCCGTTGGGGTTTGACCCCTAAACGCAAATATGACCCCGCAAATTATCAAGCCCGGGGTAGGAAGAAGCTTAGACCATATACCTCCACCCAGTTCAGGCAACAGCAGAGTGCTTCATCCAACTTCCGGCTGCCTCTTCCTCCATCTTCTGTTGTCCCCGCACAGCCTTCCACCTCTCAGGCTCCTTCGGACGACTATGTCACCGTTCTGCTCCCTAAGAGCCAGCTTTCTGGTGCCTCCGCCACTTCTCCTGCCTTTAACCAGTCTTACGAGGCTCATAGCTCTTCCCAGAGGTATGGTAGAGGCAGAGGCTACCACCATGGTTCTAACCAGAACAAAGGCAGGGGAAGAGCCTTTCGCAGAGGAAAGAACTTCCGAGGCGGACGTGGAGGCAACTCCTCAAACCAATACTGAAGTGCAGCAGGTAGGGGGGAGGCTCTATGCCTTCCGCAACAAATGGAGGTTCAGTCCCTGGGCGTTCAGTATCATCTCCAAGGGACTGGGGTGGAGTTGGATTCAAGGACCTCCTCCTCCGAACAAATTTCGTCAACATTCCACTCCGGACCTGGTCGAATTTGTCCAGGATCTTTTACAAAAGAACGCCATACAAGAAACGAAACATCTGAAGTTTCAAGGTCGGCTGTTCAGTGTCCCGAAGAAGGATTCAGACAAGAGAAGAGTGATTCTAGATCTATCCCTTCTCAACTTGTCCATTCAATGCGACAAGTTTCGAATGCTTACCGTCTCGCAGGTGCGGACCTTACTTCCCCGTGGGGACGTCACCACCTCTATCGATCTTACAGACGCCTACTATCACGTCCCGATAGCGAGACACTTCCGTCCGTACCTAGGCTTTCGCTTAGGGGACAAAAGTTACTCCTTCAAGGTGATGCCTTTCGGGCTCAACATCGCCCCAAGGATCTTCACAAAGTTAGCAGAAGTCGCTGTTCAGGAACTCAGGAATCAAGGGATTCAAGTAGTAGCCTATCTGGACGACTGGCTCATTTGGTCAGACACCTCCCAAAATTGCCTAAAAGCCACTCACAAAGTCATCCATTATCTTCAATCTCTAGGCTTCCAGATCAACTTCAAGAAGTCCCGTCTTCTTCCAAAATCGAAGTTCCAATGGCTCGGCCTGCAATGGGATCTTATATCTCATACTCTGTGTCTTCCCAGACCCAAGAGGTTAGAGATTGCAAGGAACACCAAACGCTTTCTCAAAGACAAAGTAAGTTCCAGACGACTCCAAGAGAGGATTCTGGGGTCCCTTCAGTTTGCCTCAGTGACGGATCTTCTTCTGAAGGCAAAATTGAAAGATATCAATCGTGTCTGGCGTTCGAGGGCGAACCGGAAGCTCCGGGACAGGAAAGTCCGCCTTCCTCCCATTCTACGGGAAAGACTTCTTCCTTGGACAAGAGCAAACAGTCTGTCAAAGTCAGTTCCCCTTCGATTTCCGCCTCCGGAATTAATCATTCACACAGACGCATCCTTATCAGGTTGGGGCGGCTATTCTCAGCTCAAGAAAGTTCAAGGTCTTTGGACTCCCTTGTTCCGCCATTTTCACATCAATGTGTTAGAGGCCATGGCAGTTCTTCTAACCCTGAAACGTCTCGCTCTTCCCAAGAAACAACACCTTCGTCTGGTCCTCGACAGCGAAGTGGTGGTCCGCTGCCTCAACAGAGGCGGGTCAAAGTCAGGGCCTCTGAACCATGTTCTAGTAGCCATATTCTCCCTAGCAGCCTCGAACCGTTGGCATCTTTCAGCTGTCCACCTGGCGGGAGTCCGGAATGTAGTGGCAGACGCCCTGTCCCGGACCTCCCCTCTAGAATCGGAATGGTCACTCGATCTAAAGTCATTTCGGTGGATTCTCTCTCAGGTTCCCGGTCTCCAAGTGGACCTCTTCGCCACGGAATCCAACCACAAATTGAGAGTATATGTGGCTCCCAATCTAGACCCTCAGGCTTACGCCACAGACGCCATGTCACAGAATTGGGACAACTGGGAAAAGATTTATCTCTTTCCCCCGGTGAATCTTTTGCTGAAAGTTCTAGACAAACTGAGATCCTTCAAGGGACAAGTAGCCTTGGTCGCACCCAACTGGCCCAAGAGCAACTGGTATCCTCTCCTGCGGGAGTTGAGACTATACCCTCACCCGATACCCAATCCGGTTCTGTCTCAGATAGTACAAACACGCGTTGTGTACGCTTTCTCAAACATTCAGAGCGCCCTAACTTTATGGACTTTATGAAGTTTGCGGCTATGCATGGTGCCAATATTGATCCTCAAAACACCTTGTTCCTAGAATCGGATAAACGGGATTCCACCATCCGCCAGTATGACTCTGCAGTTAAAAAGTTGGCAAAATTTTTAATAGACTCAGACGTGAACTGTATGAACTTGAACCTTACAGTCACTTTCTTTAGATCTTTATTAGAATCAGGTCTGGCAGCCAATACTATCACCATTAAATCGGCTCTGAAAAAGATCTTCCTAGTGGGTTTTAACATAGACTTAACCGACTCTTTGTTAGCTTCAATTCCGAAAGCTTGTGCCAGACTGAAACCGGTTACTCGTCCTACCCCGGTGACCTGGTTCCTTAATGACGTACTCAAATTGGCTTCTGATACCATTAACAGTTCTTGTGATTACATGCCCCTTCTCAGGAAAACACTTTTCCTGGTGAGCTTGGCTTCCGGGGCAAGAATTTCTGAATTGGCAGCCTTGTCGAGAGACCCGGGTCATATTGACTTTCTGCCTTCGGGAGAGGTCCTTCTTTCTCCTAACAAATTCTTTTTGGCTAAGAATGAAGACCCTCAAAACAGATGGACCTCCTAGAAAATTGTTCCCCTCACGCAAGATCCGTCTCTGTGCCCTGTCACTACTCTTAGGTCTTATTTATCCCGGACCTCCTCTAACTCCTCGGGGCCTCTATTCGTTAGAGAACAAGGCGGTACCATTACTATTAAAGGGATCAGGCAACAAATTTTGTATTTTATTAAACAAGCTAACCCTGACTCTTTTCCTCTTGCACATGATATCAGGGCGGTTGCTACCTCGGTGAACTTCTTTCACCACATGAATTTTACAGACCTCTCCAGGTTTACAGGGTGGAAATCACCGTCAGTGTTCAAGAAACACTACCTTAAACATTTGGAAGCCCTAAAATTTTCTACAGTAGCCGCAGGGAGCGTAGTTACTCCCAGGTAAATCACAGGTTAAGACCTTGTCTCTTTATCTCTCCCTCTTACCTGCCTCATTTATACCCTATTGTATTCGTTGGTTTCGCACCTGAATACTGTTATTATATTTGTAAATTTTTATATACTCCTGAGTATCTGTATATATTATCACTCACGGCATTATTATACCTATAATTGTTTTTTGGTACTCATCTCTGATTAAAGCATCCTGTATTTCCCTTACGCTTATGTTTTTTCCTTTATTTTGCAAGTTTGGTGACATTTTCTCTTGTATAGATTCACTGGGCGGCACAGGTTCGAGCCCAGAAAAGGGATTTTGACGTAGGAAAAATCTATTTCTGGGCGAAGGACCTGTGCCGCCCAGTGAACCCTCCCAGCTCCTCTCCCTTGGAGTCCCCAAACTTTGGGTGCTAAGGAGTTGGGTTCTGAGCGGATGCATTGTTAGTAGTACCGAGTGAGGTTGAACGGCTCTCCTCTATTGGGGTTTTCTGTCGTGGATTAATCTAAATAGTGCGGGACCTCTGGAATATACGCCCAATTTTATACCGACACCAATAGGTGAGCGAGCTAGTTAACCTAGCACTCCTTTACATTTTTTCTCTGGTATATTTAGCAGTAAATTACCTAAGAATAAGTGCTAAATGGAGCTTATTCACTGGGCGGCACAGGTCCTTCGCCCAGAAATAGATTTTTCCTACGTCAAAATCCCTTATATATTCACCGGGTAAGTATATTCAAAAATTTATTTTATAATGAAAATATCATTTTTAAATATTAAACTTAGCCGGTGAATATATAAATAGCTGATTCACACCCATGGTGGTGGGTAGAGACCAGTATTATAACAATAAAGGCGTATATGCTCAAGAGTTTTTGACAAATATTTCATAAAAACAAACTTAAGTATAGGTACCTGGTAAGGAAGCTGACTCTGATGATTACTTTGCCTCATTAGTCCGCTTTCCTCACGAAGCCCAGCCATCCTCTCAGGATGCTGAAAGACTCCCAGGAGCTGTTATATCCAGGGCGAACACCCCTATAACAGGACCTCATCAATACCCTTAATCTGGGCGCTCTCAAGAAACTACATTTTGACCACCCGCCAAATCAAAAAGATTGCGAAAGACTTCTTAGTCTCCCGTACAACCCAAAATAATATTAAAAATTTCAAGAGTAGATTAAAATGATATTGGGATTAAGGGAATGTAGTGGTAGAGCCTTCACCCACTACTGCACTCGCTGCTACGAATGGTCCCAGTGTGTAGCAGTCCTCATAAAGAGTCTGGACATCTTTCAAGTAATATGAAGCGAATACCGACTTGCCTCTCCAAAAGGTCGCGTCCATAATACTTTTAATGGATCTATTTTGCTTAAACGCTACTGAAGTTGCTATCGCTCTAACTTCATGAGCCTTGACTTTAAGTAAATTACGATCCTTCTCACTTAAATGAGAGTGTGCCTCCCGAATCAAAAGTCTAATAAAATAAGACCACGCATTCTTAGACATGGGCAAAGAGGGCTTTTTAACGGAGCACCATAAAGCCTCAGAACAACCTCGTAGCGGTTTAGCTCTGGATAAATAAAATTTAAGAGCTCTAACGGGGCACAGCACTCTTTCAACTTCATTCCCCACAATCTCAGAAAGACTGGGGATTTCAAATGATTTAGGCCAAGGACGAGACGGAAGTTCATTCTTGGCCAAAAAACCAAGTTGAAGAGCGCACACTGCTTTATTAGTGGAGAAGCCGATGTTCTTGCTAAAAGCATGTATCTCACTAACCCTTTTAGCCGAAGCCAAGCTCACCAAAAAAAGTGTCTTGAGGGTAAGATCCTTCAGGGAGGCTGAATTTAATGGTTCAAACCTGTCTGACATAAGGAACTGTAGGACCACGTCCAAGTTCCAAGCAGGAGTCGAAATATGACGCTCCTTGGAAGTCTCGAAAGACTTAAGCAGGTCTTGGAGATCTTTGTTATTAGAAAGATCCAAACCCCTATGCCTGAAAACAGAAGCTAACATGCTTCTGTAGCCTTTAATGGTGGATGCAGAGAGGGAGCGACCGTTTCTCAGATAAAGCAGAAAATCCGCAATCTGCGCTACAGAGGCACTGGAAGAGGAAATAGAGGAGGACTTGCACCAGTCTCTAAATACCTCCCATTTCGACTGATAGATCCTGATGGTAGAGGATCTTCTAGCCCTCGCGATCGCTCTAGCTGCCTCCTTCGAAAGCCCTTGAGCTCAAGAGAGTCTTTCGATAGTCTGAAGGCAGTTAGACAAAGCGCGGGGAGGCTTTGATGAAATCTCTTTACGTGAGGCTGTCGCAAGAGATCCATCCGCAACGGCAGACTTCTTGGAACGTCTCCAGCCATAGAAGTACCTCTGTGAACCACTCTCTCGCGGGCCAGAGGGGAGCAACCAAGGTGCTGCAGAAGTTCACCTCTCACGAAGGGACCAGGTTGACGTTGGTTGCTCCACTCTGGCCCGCGAGAGAGTGGTTCACAGAGGTACTTCTATGGCTGGTAGACGTTCCAAGAAGTCTGCCGTTGCGGATGGATCTCTTGCGACAGCCTCACGTAAAGAGATTTCATCAAAGCCTCCCCGCGCTTCGTCTAACTGCCTTCAGACTATTGAAAGACTCTCTTGAGCTCGAGGGTTTTCGAAGGAGGCAGCTAGAGTGATCGCGAGGGCTAGAAGATCCTCTACCATCAGGATCTATCAGTCGAAATGGGAGGTATTTAGAGACTGGTGCAAGTCCTCCTCTATTTCCTCTTCCAAGTGCCTCTGTAGCGCAGATTGCGGATTTTCCGCTTTATCTGAGAAACGGTCGCTCCCTCTCTGCATCCACCATTAAAGGCTACAGAAGCATGTTAGCTTCTGTTTTCAGGCATAGGGGTTTGGATCTTTCTAATAACAAAGATCTTCAAGACCTGCTTAAGTCTTTCGAGACTTCCAAGGAGCGTCATATTTCGACTCCTGCTCTGAACTTGGACGTGGTCCTACAGTTCCTTATGTCAGACAGGTTTGAACCATTAAATTCAGCCTCCCTGAAGGATCTTACCCTCAAGACACTTTTTTTGGTGAGCTTGGCTTCGGCTAAAAGGGTTAGTGAGATACATGCTTTTAGCAAGAACATCGGCTTCTCCACTAATAAAGCAGTGTGCGCTCTTCAACTTGGTTTTTTGGCCAAGAATGAACTTCCGTCTCGTCCTTGGCCTAAATCATTTGAAATCCCCAGTCTTTCTGAGATTGTGGGGAATGAAGTTGAAAGAGTGCTGTGCCCCGTTAGAGCTCTTAAATTTTATTTATCCAGAGCTAAACCGCTACGAGGTTGTTCTGAGGCTTTATGGTGCTCCGTTAAAAAGCCCTCTTTGCCCATGTCTAAGAATGCGTGGTCTTATTTTATTAGACTTTTGATTCGGGAGGCACACTCTCATTTAAGTGAGAAGGATCGTAATTTACTTAAAGTCAAGGCTCATGAAGTTAGAGCGATAGCAACTTCAGTAGCGTTTAAGCAAAATAGATCCATTAAAAGTATTATGGACGCGACCTTTTGGAGAGGCAAGTCGGTATTCGCTTCATATTACTTGAAAGATGTCCAGACTCTTTATGAGGACTGCTACACACTGGGACCATTCGTAGCAGCGAGTGCAGTAGTGGGTGAAGGCTCTACCACTACATTCCCTTAATCCCAATATCATTTTAATCTACTCTTGAAATTTTTAATATTATTTTGGGTTGTACGGGAGACTAAGAAGTCTTTCGCAATCTTTTTGATTTGGCGGGTGGTCAAAATGTAGTTTCTTGAGAGCGCCCAGATTAAGGGTATTGATGAGGTCCTGTTATAGGGGTGTTCGCCCTGGATATAACAGCTCCTGGGAGTCTTTCAGCATCCTGAGAGGATGGCTGGGCTTCGTGAGGAAAGCGGACTAATGAGGCAAAGTAATCATCAGAGTCAGCTTCCTTACCAGGTACCTATACTTAAGTTTGTTTTTATGAAATATTTGTCAAAAACTCGAGCATATACGCCTTTATTGTTATAATACTGGTCTCTACCCACCACCATGGGTGTGAATCAGCTATTTATATATTCACCGGCTAAGTTTAATATTTAAAAATGATATTTTCATTATAAAATAAATTTTTGAATATACTTACCCGGTGAATATATAAGGGATTTTGACGTAGGAAAAATCTATTTCTGGGCGAAGGACCTGTGCCGCCCAGTGAATAAGCTCCATTTAGCACTTATTCTTAGGTAATTTACTGCTAAATATACCAGAGAAAAAATGTAAAGGAGTGCTAGGTTAACTAGCTCGCTCACCTATTGGTGTCGGTATAAAATTGGGCGTATATTCCAGAGGTCCCGCACTATTTAGATTAATCCACGACAGAAAACCCCAATAGAGGAGAGCCGTTCAACCTCACTCGGTACTACTAACAATGCATCCGCTCAGAACCCAACTCCTTAGCACCCAAAGTTTGGGGACTCCAAGGGAGAGGAGCTGGGAGGGTTCACTGGGCGGCACAGGTCCTTCGCCCAGAAATAGATTTTTCCTACGTCAAAATCCCTTTTCTGGGCTCGAACCTGTGCCGCCCAGTGAATCTATACAAGAGAAAATGTCACCAAACTTGCAAAATAAAGGAAAAAACATAAGCGTAAGGGAAATACAGGATGCTTTAATCAGAGATGAGTACCAAAAAACAATTATAGGTATAATAATGCCGTGAGTGATAATATATACAGATACTCAGGAGTATATAAAAATTTACAAATATAATAACAGTATTCAGGTGCGAAACCAACGAATACAATAGGGTATAAATGAGGCAGGTAAGAGGGAGAGATAAAGAGACAAGGTCTTAACCTGTGATTTACCTGGGAGTAACTACGCTCCCTGCGGCTACTGTAGAAAATTTTAGGGCTTCCAAATGTTTAAGGTAGTGTTTCTTGAACACTGACGGTGATTTCCACCCTGTAAACCTGGAGAGGTCTGTAAAATTCATGTGGTGAAAGAAGTTCACCGAGGTAGCAACCGCCCTGATATCATGTGCAAGAGGAAAAGAGTCAGGGTTAGCTTGTTTAATAAAATACAAAATTTGTTGCCTGATCCCTTTAATAGTAATGGTACCGCCTTGTTCTCTAACGAATAGAGGCCCCGAGGAGTTAGAGGAGGTCCGGGATAAATAAGACCTAAGAGTAGTGACAGGGCACAGAGACGGATCTTGCGTGAGGGGAACAATTTTCTAGGAGGTCCATCTGTTTTGAGGGTCTTCATTCTTAGCCAAAAAGAATTTGTTAGGAGAAAGAAGGACCTCTCCCGAAGGCAGAAAGTCAATATGACCCGGGTCTCTCGACAAGGCTGCCAATTCAGAAATTCTTGCCCCGGAAGCCAAGCTCACCAGGAAAAGTGTTTTCCTGAGAAGGGGCATGTAATCACAAGAACTGTTAATGGTATCAGAAGCCAATTTGAGTACGTCATTAAGGAACCAGGTCACCGGGGTAGGACGAGTAACCGGTTTCAGTCTGGCACAAGCTTTCGGAATTGAAGCTAACAAAGAGTCGGTTAAGTCTATGTTAAAACCCACTAGGAAGATCTTTTTCAGAGCCGATTTAATGGTGATAGTATTGGCTGCCAGACCTGATTCTAATAAAGATCTAAAGAAAGTGACTGTAAGGTTCAAGTTCATACAGTTCACGTCTGAGTCTATTAAAAATTTTGCCAACTTTTTAACTGCAGAGTCATACTGGCGGATGGTGGAATCCCGTTTATCCGATTCTAGGAACAAGGTGTTTTGAGGATCAATATTGGCACCATGCATAGCCGCAAACTTCATAAAGTCCATAAAGTTAGGGCGCTCTGAATGTTTGAGAAAGCGTACACAACGCGTGTTTGTACTATCTGAGACAGAACCGGATTGGGTATCGGGTGAGGGTATAGTCTCAACTCCCGCAGGAGAGGATACCAGTTGCTCTTGGGCCAGTTGGGTGCGACCAAGGCTACTTGTCCCTTGAAGGATCTCAGTTTGTCTAGAACTTTCAGCAAAAGATTCACTGGGGGAAAGAGATAAATCTTTTCCCAGTTGTCCCAATTCTGTGACATGGCGTCTGTGGCGTAAGCCTGAGGGTCTAGATTGGGAGCCACATATACTCTCAATTTGTGGTTGGATTCCGTGGCGAAGAGGTCCACTTGGAGACCGGGAACCTGAGAGAGAATCCACCGAAATGACTTTAGATCGAGTGACCATTCCGATTCTAGAGGGGAGGTCCGGGACAGGGCGTCTGCCACTACATTCCGGACTCCCGCCAGGTGGACAGCTGAAAGATGCCAACGGTTCGAGGCTGCTAGGGAGAATATGGCTACTAGAACATGGTTCAGAGGCCCTGACTTTGACCCGCCTCTGTTGAGGCAGCGGACCACCACTTCGCTGTCGAGGACCAGACGAAGGTGTTGTTTCTTGGGAAGAGCGAGACGTTTCAGGGTTAGAAGAACTGCCATGGCCTCTAACACATTGATGTGAAAATGGCGGAACAAGGGAGTCCAAAGACCTTGAACTTTCTTGAGCTGAGAATAGCCGCCCCAACCTGATAAGGATGCGTCTGTGTGAATGATTAATTCCGGAGGCGGAAATCGAAGGGGAACTGACTTTGACAGACTGTTTGCTCTTGTCCAAGGAAGAAGTCTTTCCCGTAGAATGGGAGGAAGGCGGACTTTCCTGTCCCGGAGCTTCCGGTTCGCCCTCGAACGCCAGACACGATTGATATCTTTCAATTTTGCCTTCAGAAGAAGATCCGTCACTGAGGCAAACTGAAGGGACCCCAGAATCCTCTCTTGGAGTCGTCTGGAACTTACTTTGTCTTTGAGAAAGCGTTTGGTGTTCCTTGCAATCTCTAACCTCTTGGGTCTGGGAAGACACAGAGTATGAGATATAAGATCCCATTGCAGGCCGAGCCATTGGAACTTCGATTTTGGAAGAAGACGGGACTTCTTGAAGTTGATCTGGAAGCCTAGAGATTGAAGATAATGGATGACTTTGTGAGTGGCTTTTAGGCAATTTTGGGAGGTGTCTGACCAAATGAGCCAGTCGTCCAGATAGGCTACTACTTGAATCCCTTGATTCCTGAGTTCCTGAACAGCGACTTCTGCTAACTTTGTGAAGATCCTTGGGGCGATGTTGAGCCCGAAAGGCATCACCTTGAAGGAGTAACTTTTGTCCCCTAAGCGAAAGCCTAGGTACGGACGGAAGTGTCTCGCTATCGGGACGTGATAGTAGGCGTCTGTAAGATCGATAGAGGTGGTGACGGCCCCACGGGGAAGTAAGGTCCGCACCTGCGAGACGGTAAGCATTCGAAACTTGTCGCATTGAATGGACAAGTTGAGAAGGGATAGATCTAGAATCACTCTTCTCTTGTCTGAATCCTTCTTCGGGACACTGAACAGCCGACCTTGAAACTTCAGATGTTTCGTTTCTTGTATGGCGTTCTTTTGTAAAAGATCCTGGACAAATTCGACCAGGTCCGGAGTGGAATGTTGACGAAATTTGTTCGGAGGAGGAGGTCCTTGAATCCAACTCCACCCCAGTCCCTTGGAGATGATACTGAACGCCCAGGGACTGAACCTCCATTTGTTGCGGAAGGCATAGAGCCTCCCCCCTACCTGCTGCACCTCAGTAATGGTTTGAGGAGTTGCCTCCACGTCCGCCTCGGAAGTTCTTTCCTCTGCGAAAGGCTCTTCCCCTGCCTTTGTTCTGGTTAGAACCATGGTGGTAGCCTCTGCCTCTACCATACCTCTGGGAAGAGCTATGAGCCTCGTAAGACTGGTTAAAGGCAGGAGAAGTGGCGGAGGCACCAGAAAGCTGGCTCTTAGGGAGCAGAACGGTGACATAGTCGTCCGAAGGAGCCTGAGAGGTGGAAGGCTGTGCGGGGACAACAGAAGATGGAGGAAGAGGCAGCCGGAAGTTGGATGAAGCACTCTGCTGTTGCCTGAACTGGGTGGAGGTATATGGTCTAAGCTTCTTCCTACCCCGGGCTTGATAATTTGCGGGGTCATATTTGCGTTTAGGGGTCAAACCCCAACGGGCTTTAAGGCTCTGATTAACCCTAGTGGCCTCCGCCAAGACTTCCTCTACGAGATCCTCGGGGAAGAGATTTGAACCCCAACAGGAGGACCGGATGAGCTTATTAGGTTCATGCCTAATCGTCGCCTCAGCTAGGACATGCTTGCGACATCTGCGTTTAGCAGTAGCGAAGTCATACAAGTCATAATATAAAGACTGTAACGTAGCCTTGTTGAGAGACTTAAAAATACTCTCCGTATCGTAAGTCAAGGCTATCGACTCCGTGGATGTGGCCAAGTTTAGAGTACGGCCCACACGTAGGCGGGAATCATATTCCTGTTTAATGAGGGATTCCGGGAGACGGGGAAGCTTCTCACTAAACAAAACTGAGGCACAGTCTGCTGCAAGCTTGCCGGAGGTAAAGGTGGTATGGACGTTGTCCCAACACTCAATGCCTGAGGGAAGAAGGAGGGAGATTGGATCCACCTCTCGGATGGGAGGCAAGGGCTTCTCCTCCAGAGCATATTGGAAGGCAAGCTCTGCCACCTTATTGACGCATGGAGTCAAGGTGTTCTTGTCCATTAAGAACATCGTAAAGGAGCTTTTATAAGGCGTCAGCATGGTGTTAGTGCAGCCGATGTCGTTCAAAAATCTGGCCCAAACAGATTGGGCTTGCTCCTTCGGGAAGATGACCGTCTCTTTGGGGACCTTGTCTAATCGAACTAAAGCTTCCTCGGTAAGCCTGGCATAACCATGAAATGGAAATGCCAGACCAGGAGGAAAGAATTCAAAGTCCTCTAGAGGACGAGTGCCAAGGCCCTCCAGAGTCAACATTCCGTCTGAGAACGGGGAATGAAGAGCCATACGCCAGGAGTTGTTCTTGGCAAACGGCGGGAGCTTAGAGGCATCCGGGATGAGAGAGCTTTGGACTCTCTCCGGAGCTCCTTGCTCTAAAGCCCCAATTCTCTGACCGAAGTTAGAGACCATCGTGTCCATCCTCGACTGCATCTCCGAAACCAACTTTGCCTGCATCTCCGACACGATGCGAAGCATGGCTGATTCAGAAAGGCCCGGGCTAGCAGCAGGAGGGGCGGAATGAACTCCCGGGTCGTGAGACTTAGAGGAGGAACCAGAGGTCTTTGAAGACGGGTTCGTACAATGTTTAGAGCCATGAGAAGTCTTGTGAGGCTTGCGAGCTTTGGGTAAGGTTCTTTTAGTAGACTTATCCTTAGGGGGAACCGGGTATGATCGTTGAGACGAATCACGGTCCCCAGAAAATCCATGAAAGGAAGAGCGATCAGAAGAAGAAGAAAGAGCGGGGCTGAGGATAGGAATCTCACCGCCGGACACACCTGCCTCACTTACCACCCTACCTGTATCCGGCTCGTCTAGTAACATTGGTTCGACGTCCAGGTTCATGGAGGCAACATTGTCCTCCAGACCTCCGGGGGCGTCCGATGGATCTTGCTCTGGGTCGATGAGACCCGTTATAGTGGCATCAATGTGGGCAATGATGGGAGCTGCCACATGCCTAGCCACAGCAGCTGAAGACTTGGTGTTGGGGTAAACCATGGTGCAGTAGTCCTCAGATAGGACGTACGGCCGCTTAGACTTCACATTCCGGGCAAACCCACCAACCCACACCTTCAGTGTGGCCCGAGCCGCAGACTTTTGCTCCGGGGATGCCTGAAATAATAGTGGGAATTATAAAAGGGAAGACTCCCAATGGTCCTTCAAGACCATAGATATCTTACTAATGGTAAAATAAATAAGAAGGTAATATAGCCAACGGGACTCACCGAGTCAGATCCAAGGGTAGTGATGAGGTCGAAGCAAATCACACAGTTATCCGGGTGCCATACCACAACGTCTTCCAGTTGAACCCCACAAGGGGCGTGAGATCGGCAGACGGAGTGGCCACAAGGCTGGTGCAGAACAGCTGCACAGGCCGGCGTCAGACAATGCACCATCTATAAAAAGAATAGTATATGAGAAACTGTAATTCTCTTAAGTAGGGGCGGGTCCGGAGGACCCGGGCCTAACATAGGTCTAATAGTTCCGCTGGTCCCATAGGGCCAGGGAGTCCGGTTAAACATTGCCTGAAGCCACCGGAACTTGGATCGCCCCACATGGAACTTATCCTGAGGCGACCGTTCGGACTATAGACGGGTCAATGAGGAAAGGAGAACTAGTAAACGTTCCAAGGTAGGGCTGAAAGCTCTGCTTGACTGAGAACAGGTACTGCGACTCTCCTCAGTCTTGCCCCAGTCAACCGAAAGGAAGGCTCGGAGGATGTGGTAACAGAATCTGGCGTCCCCAGGTGGTCACCCATCCAAGTACCGACGTTGCTTAACCTCGCTGGACGGACGAGAAGCGGGGTTTCCAACGTGGTAAGGCCGTTGACTCAATATCATGGCCAGATACTCCAGATGTTGAGGCAGAGGAAGAGAAGGCTCCAAGCAAAATACCATGAGCCCACACTCATGGTAAGCATCCGGAAGCTTGTCCCGGCGCTGAAGAAGGTCGAACCCGAGCCTACCGGAGTTGACCAGCCCTCCAAACAGCAGAGGAGGCGGAAGCCTGCACCTGAGCGGCCAAGAGGAAGGCAGGGAGAGTTCTCTGGGGAAACAAACCTGCTATGCCACGGCGGGATAGCCACACTGCATCATAAGCAGGAATACTTGCAGTCTAGGCTGAATTCGACGAGCACCCTGGAAGATGGATGGAATGGAAACTGAAAGTACCCGTCCTTCCGATCCAGGGTTTAAGGAGTCCTGTCGCCTCGTTACCAGTCTGATCGATTCTGCTGGTCTACGCTGGCCGAAGTTTGTTCAACAAACTTGATCAGGGCTGAGAGGTCGACTACGGACATCCCCTCTCAGATCCTTCCCTACAAGAAAGGATCGACTGAGGGGGCCGGGGGTGAAGCCGTCGATGATCCTAAGGAAGACCTTCGCCTAAGGTATGGATCATTCTGCCCAACCGGGCAACTCTGCTGACGCTATGGCATAGAGGTTCAGAGACACTGAATTCGCTGACAGAGACGGCAGGCGCGATATCCTTGGCTAATCACAGAGATTGTGCGGGAATGGGCATCGGGAAGCTGTCATTCGGATGAGTAACCTTAAGCATCCTCCCAGCGAAAAACCTGCAATCCTAGAGTTCGTGAACTCCTTTTAGGACTATGCCCCCCCGGGGGAGTCTCCCGTGCCATCTGTGAAACTGCAATTGGACACCTTGTCCCAGTTGTCGTAGCCGATAACTTAGGCCGACGTGGTTGAAAGAAAAGGGCGCTGGAGCCCTGCAGAGTCTGGAAGAAAGCGCCTTGGAGGAGTGAAACCGGAAGTCGATTTCCTCCGCACAGCAGCTGTCTAAGTCTCTGCCCTTGGGCACAAACAAACTCTTCTCAAGGATGGAAGGGTGTCTGAGGTCGTCGACCTCCACAGATGAGACACCCGAAGGAAGCCTTCAGTCAGCGCGTCCAGATGGTACAACATCGAGCTTGTCCGCAAGTTAGATACTTAACGACGAAAGGCCAAGGTGCCTGAGCTCGAGAGGAGGAAAGTACCCCTGATCTTCCTTGAACCAAACCTCGGGCCGTAACCGAGGAGGGAAAGAACCTGGTAAGCTCCCAGAGGAAGAGGTAAGCAGTCACCCCTTGTCCGATGGAGAAATCTCGAACGGAAAGCCCCCCCCGCCAAAAATCCTTCCAGGGAATGACGGGGAAGGGCTAACCCAGGTTCAGGAAAGAGGAGTGTTGCTCAGATCTCCCTTAAGTTTCTCCTATTCTTGCAAGTGCCATGCTCTGCGCTTACGGGGTGAGGCCGTGTTCTGGAAATACGCTCCAGAAGAACTCGCCAGGCTGGCCAGGCTGCGAAAACCCCATTGGGAATCGTGGTCGCAATCGCCCTGGAGCTCGCGCGACGGAAATTTAAAGATTTTCGCATGGGCGAACGTGGAAGCGCCCATGCGCGGTAACGCGAACGAAGGTGAGCGAATGAGCGCAGAAGGAGGGCGAGCGTGGTAGGAAGGGCGAGAGCTGGTGGTCGGCGAGCGATAACCCATGGACGAGCAATGGATACTGCAAGAAATAAGCCGACGTTTGTGCGAAGAAACACTGTAGGTTCGCGCGACGGAACACCCTCCGTCCGCGCGATGGAAAAACCGTTGGTTCGCGCGTGGGCGAACACTGGAGAGCATGGGCGCGGACGCGCATGAGCGTAGACGTGCAGGCACGTGGACGTGTGGGCGCGCAGGCGAGTGGTCGCGCGGGCGCACAGGCAGGCGAGCGGTCGCGCGGGCGAGCAGTCGCGCGGGCGAGCGGTCGTGCGGGCGCGCAGGCAAGCGGTCGTGAGGGTGGGCAGGTGGATGAGAGCGAGTCCGAGGCGGCGAACGCAAGCGTTAGCGCGATGGCGAGGAAACGCGCTGCCGCGTGGGCGAGGAAGACCGCTGGCGATATGGATCAACAAGCGATCGGTGGTGAGCTGGTGAGCGCTAACGCGCAGGTTGGCGATGGCGCGTTGTGTTATGCCGACGCGATGATCGAGCAGCATGCGCAGGTGAGCGATCGTGCGTTGACGAGCAGTATGCGAAGGTGAGCGATCGCGAGCAGCATGTGCAGGAAGGCGATCGCGCGATGGTGATCAGCATGCGCCGGGTCGCGCGATGGTGATCAGTATGCGCAGGGTCGCGCGATGGTGATCAGCATGCCAGGGTCACGCGATGGCGATCAGCATGCGCAGGTCGGCGGTCGCGCGATGGCGAGCAGCATCTGCAGGTGGGCGATCGCGCGATGGCGAACAGCATACGCAGTTGAGGGTCGCCGATGGTGATCAGCATGCGCAGGGTCGAGCGATGGTGATCAGCATCCGCAGGTGTGCGGTCGCGCGATGGCGATCAGCATCCGCAGTTGAGGGTCGCGCGATGGCGAGCAGCATCCGCAGTTGAGGGTCGCGCGATGGCGAGCAGCATCCGCAGTTGAGGGTCGCGCGATGGCGATCAGCATCCGCAGTTCAGGGTCGCGCGATGGCGATCAGCATCCGCAGTTCAGGGTCGCGCGATGGCGATCAGCATCCGCAGTTCAGGGTCGCGCGATGGCGATCAGCATCCGCAGTTGAGGGTCGCGCGATGGCGATCAGCATCCGCAGTTGAGGGTCGCGCGATGGCGATCAGCATCCGCAGTTCAGGGTCGCGCGATGGCGATCAGCATCCGCAGTTCAGGGTCGCGCGATGGCGATCAGCATCCGCAGTTCAGGGTCGCGCGATGGCGATCAGCATCCGCAGTTCAGGGTCGCGCGATGGCGATCAGCATCCGCAGTTCAGGGTCGCGCGATGGCGATCAGCATGCGCAGGTGAGCTAGTAGCTGGCGAACCATGTTCCTTCAGAAGTGTTGGAGAACGTTGGCGTGCCGGCTGTAACACCCGCGGGCGATCCGGAGATCGCCGAGAGACAGGTGATCGCTGGCGAGCTGATGATCGCTGGCGAGCTGATGATCGCTGACGAGCTGATGATCGCTGGCGAGCTGATGATCGCTGACGAGCAGAAGGCTACGCGTGGAAGCCTGCATAAAGAAGAAGCGTCCTTGACCCCGACCTGAACCGAAGTTCTAGATCGCGAGGGCGAACGTGGGCGCACAGGGCGCGTAACAGGAACCAACAGGAACCGCAGGGATGATCATCTTGAAAGCGCTGACGAACAGGAGAGCGCTGATGAGCAGAAGAGCGCCTGTGTGCTAACACTGAGCAGGAGCAGGAGAGAACACAGCAGAAGGGCGCGCAGGGAAACCCTGACACGCAAGGGAAGAACCCCCGTGGGGGCAACCCTTTGCCCTGAAGGGATCGTTGTCCGCCGGGAGACTGATGTCCGTCGGAAGACCGCTGTCCGTCGGGAAGACCGTTGTCCGTCGGGAAGACCGTTGCCCGTCGGAAGACGAGATCAGACTGCTGTCCATCTGCACCAAGGCGGAAGATCGAGAAAAAGGAGTTGTAGGCTGCAAACGGAGATCCAAAAAGGCGCCTCAAGCACCCTTATAGGGAGATGAGAGGCCCTTACGACGAGGCGGACGGTGGGCCTTACGGCGAGGGAGGCCAACAGCAACAGCAACAGAAGAAACCTCCGAAGAGGAGCCTCTATGAGTGTACTCTCTCGCGAACGAAAGAGAAACACTTCGTGGAAGAGACTGGTCAACCAGTGACCTAAAAGGAGCAATCCTCCGAAGAGGAGCTCCTGCAGTTGCCCAGCCCCTTGAGCGAAACTGCAGGTGCGACCGCTCAGCACCAAGAGCATAGTCGCACGAAAAAAAAGGCAAGAGAAGAACCCCCCAAAAGGGGAAAAACTCAAGCCTGGACAGGAAAAACTTCCCTCGGAAGGAAAGTTACCCGCCCAAGGAGGCAAGCCTCCTGAGAGTTCTAAAATGAACTGGAGAGCTGTCCGTCATCACGGGAGTACTTCCAGTAGAAGGAGACACGCCCCTGACGAAAATACAAGGGGGGAGGCAGCAACAGCCGAATCCCCAGGACTCAACCAGACAGCTCACACCGTTGCCATATTACAGAAACGAACTAGATCGGTAACTGTAAAAATATAAAACAAATAATATTAGTACACATTCATTCCCCCGTGAAGGCTCCGAAGAGGAATCCCGAGGGAAAGGAACAAGAATTACACAACAGGCACGTGCCCTCACAACCACTTACACTCGCGGAAGGAGAGCTGTAACCAAAACAGAATTATAACAATTGTAATTATGTAACTATGTAATTATGTAATTTAAAAATGAATGAACACTAAAGAAAGAACGAAAACCCCGAAAGGAATCGTTCTACAAGCTGAAAAACAAAAAACAACTACAATTAGATTCATAACTAATTGAGACAAACGTACGGCGTAGCAACCCCCCCACACGGAAAGGAAGCTACAAGGGCGTAGTAACACGTAGTAAAAGGGTGAACGACCTCAAGAGAGAGAGAGAGAAAGACATAAGTCAAACTCGATCGCCACCCATAAAATTACGCCGTGGTGGCCTAACTGCCGAGGCCTCCACGTAGATATCGTACACTACACACACAAATCTGAAAAGGAAACTTACTTATTTCTATACTCAAATATATATACAAACATGAAAACATGTTTACATATATATTGAGTAAATGAAAAGTAAGCGATTAAGTAAAGACAAAACAAACAATGGCTGCCAAGAGAGGACCAAGACAGAGACGTCTGTCACAGTCCGAGCCAAAAGTGAAAGTGAGTATTCACCTGTGTGTGAGGGGAAGGAGGGGTAGCTAGCTACCACTCCCCTACCCCCCCGCTAACTAGCGCGGGGGTAATACACCCTCGTTAAATTCTAATGGCTCGCCATTTCAGCTACGCTAAAAGGTAACCCTTTGTAAATAGCGTGGTTTGTATTTCGGTTACGGAACAAATAGAGGGTTGGGCATGAATGTAAAGAGAGTTCTATATGAGAAAGTGATTGTACCAACTGTGATGTATGGATCGGAGTTGTGGGGAATGAAAGTGATGGAGAGACAGAAATTGAATGTGTTTGAGATGAAGTGTCTAAGGAGTATGGCTGGTGTATCTCGAGTAGATAGGGTTAGGAACGAAGTGGTGAGGGTGAGAACGGGTGTAAGAAATGAGTTAGCGGCTAGAGTGGATATGAATGTGTTGAGGTGGTTTGGCCATGTTGAGAGAATGGAAAATGGCTGTCTGCTAAAGAAGGTGATTAATGCAAGAGTTGATGGGAGAAGTACAAGAGGAAGGCCAAGGTTTGGGTGGATGGATGGTGTGAAGAAAGCTCTGGGTGATAGGAGGATAGATGTGAGAGAGGCAAGAGAGCGTGCTAGCAATAGGAATGAATGGCGAGCGATTGTGACGCAGTTCCGGTAGGCCCTGCTGCTTCCTCCGGTGCCTTAAATGACCGCGGAGGTAGCAGCAGTAGGGGATTCAGCATTATGAAGCTTCATCTGTGGTGGATAATGTGGGAGGTTGGGCTGTGGCACCCTAGCAGTACCAGCTGAACTCGGCTGAGTCCCTGGTTAGGCTGGAGGAACGTAGAGAGTAGAGGTCCCCTTCTTTGTTTTTGTTTTTTTTGTTTCATTGTTGATGTCGGCTACCCCCCAAAATTGGGGGAAGTGCCTTTGGTATATGGATGGATGGACCCTTCAAAAACTCCGGATATAAGTCCGCCCGAACTGCAAGGAATCTTTAAGATCTGCTGCATGAAGAGTTTTCTGCGTTTCCTCCACTGAGATCTATCCTGGCATACCTGATAAGGAAGCTGGCTTCATAGGATTTAATGCCTCATTTGCTTGCATTCCTTGAGAGACTCGGCGATCCCCCCAGGGGGCTGTAAAAGTCTCTGTGGGGTAGCCACATCCTTTAAAGGGTTAGTGATCTCCGAAGGAGAACGAGTGGGAGAAAGCACACGCCTCACTTGCATCCTTGCATCCCGCATGCGTTTAGCATGCTGCGAGGAAGAGTCATGCTGCGTCCAGCATGCTGCTGCTGCTGTGAGCTTCCTCTGATTGCGACTTGTAAACGTCAACAGGGACGTAATGGACCGTTGAAGCTCTGACAGGCATGATGCTGTGTCAAGCATGCTGTGAGGGAGCGTCATTGTCTCCTCCCGTAACGCGTCCAAATCGCTGCGAGCGAGTGTCCATGAGCGCCGCAGCTCGTGTGCGATCTTGCCGCGAGAGTGTGCTCGGGATTATGACATTCGCGATCCTGACGCGGGGGAGTGTTCTGCTCGCGTGCGTTTAGCTCGCGTACATCCAGCATGCTGTGAGGGAGCGTCAAAATCCTTGCCGCCTCCCGTAACGCGTCCAGATCGCTGCGAGGGAGCGTCCATGAGTACTGCAGCTCGCGTGCGTTCTTGCCACGAGAGCGCGCTTGGAACTATGACGTTCGCGATCCTGACACGGGGAAGCGGCCCGCTCGCATGCGTCCAGCAAGCTGCATGCATCCAGCATGCTGCGAGGAAGCATCCTGCTCGCTTGAGTCCAGCATGCGTCGTGCATGCTGCATGCATCCAGCATACCGTGAGGGAGCGACAAGATCTATGCTGCCTCTCGAAACGCGTCCAGATCGCTGTGAGGGAGCGATCTCAATACTCGGTTCCATGACGCGCAACTCTCTTCTTGTCTAGCCTGAAGGGAAAACGTAAAACGCCAGCCTCGTCTGGGAGCTGCATCAACCGACGGCGAGAATAACACTTTTACCTCGCCTTTCCAATGGTGAGGGTAAGCATACTGGGATGCGCCAAACGGATCGCTCAAGGGGACATCCGTTCGCTGATCAAGGTCTGACATCTCCCTTCGCCTTTTGACTTTCCTTCTCCCAGGGGTTGGGGAGCATGGAAGAGGTATCGGGCTAGGAGTATGACGGACATGAACAGACGCACCCTCCACTGCACTGTCATGCTTACGAGCCAGTGAACACTAGCACTTTTAACTATTTCACATTAGACAATAATATATCTGCCCGTTGCGAGAGATTATACTCTTTCGCCAAGGGCTAGAAATAAAATACAATAGGTTATATGATTGATATTAGTATTCTCAAAATTGAAATATTAAAGTATTGTGAAACTATAACGATCGTCAAGAGTACTACGTAGCCTATATTGATTGTAGGCATGTGAAAACTCTATATAAATCGAAACTTAACTAAAGGAATTATACTAATAGGACAATTATATACTTGAAAATATATTTCCCTACATTATAAAAATTAAAATACTTATGCTTAGTAAGTTAATATTTTAACATTTCTTACAAGAAAAAGAAAATAATTCACATATTTGCAAGTCATACTACGTAGATTACGTCACAAGATTGTGACGTCATAGCGATGGCGGATTGATTTCCTTCAAGGTATTCAATACTCGCCCTGCTAAGAGTTTATGTCACCTGATTGTGACGTCATAATGTTTTAATGTTTTTCCTTCCATTATATCTTTAAGAGTTGTTCGTTAGTTAATAAAGTAGGGGTAAAAAATTCCTTGATCCTATCCATTTCAATCTTACGAACATAGAAAAGAAAACAAATACACACATGCACTCTGCTACATACTGTGTGGGAATCAAGAGCAGTTTGAAAGCCGGTCTAGCCCTACACACAAAGTTTAACAACAGAAGAGCCATCTTGAAAATCAAGTTAAATTAAACTGTCCAAATTGGACCAACAAAAACTATCTTATTCGTGTGAAAAGGAAAATCCAATATCTTTGATAGTCGAAAGGCAGAGCGAAAGCCATAAACAATAAACAATGGGTACTTCACCAAATTTGTAGACAAAGCAAACCTACAACGAAACGAATATCCGACGTGTTGACTCGATCAATGGCAGGGAATTTCTGAGGAATGTTGGGAATGGTTCCAGTTACCTAGAGAGATGGCGCTCATGTATGACCACCTACTCTCCTGGAGGCGATTGCCGCGAAATTTTAATTTCTGCCGTGCGCGCGACGAAACGCGGGATTAAGCTACAGTATATATATATGTAACTACCAGGGAAGTTACATACAGTGGAACCTCTACACACGAACGTATCTACATCCGAATTTTCCAACATCCGAAGTAAAATTCGAGCAAATTTTTGACTCTACACCCGAATTTTATTTTGACACACGAAGTAAGCAATTTTCGTCGTACCGGTTGTATGGTTGTATTCGAATTTTTCGACACGCGAAGTACAATTCGAACACGTTCCGACTCTGCACCCGAAGTAAACAATACTCGTACGCATAGTCGGTGCTCATAGCGCCTGAAGTGTTTTTTATTTCCGCCGATAGAAGGCAGCACATCGACCTCGGAGGGACGCTCAATTAGCGCGGCTTGAGTCAGTCCTCTGTTCTCGTCGGCTTCTTGCGGTTGTGCTCTGTGTGTTCTGCTATTAACTCTGTTTTAATCGTGATTTTTTACGTGCATCCTTTAACGGTAATTTCTGTAAAGTATGGGTCCTAAAAGGCTTAGTTTTGCCAGTGGTAGTGGTAGTGGTGAGAAAAGGAAGAAGGAAATGCTTTCTTTAGAAATTAAGCAGGAAATTATTGAAAAACATGAGCGTGGCATCGGCGTGAGTGAACCTGCTAAACAGTATGGCCGTAATATGTCGACGATCTCGACAATCCTTAAACAGAAGGAAGCTATTAAAGCAGTGAAACCTTCTAAGGGGATCACTATAATTTCCAAACGCCGTACCCCTATCATAGAAGAGATGGAACGACTTTTACTAGTGTGGATTAAGGATAGAGAGATCGTTGGCGACACCATCACCGAGACCGTTATCTGCGAGAAGGCGCACGCCATCTTTACGGACTTGAAGGAGGAGAGCTCTGGGGGTGATGCTAGGGAGAGTTCAACCGAGCCTTCCTCAGATGATTTCAAGGCATCTCGTGGCTGGTTCGAGAAATTTAAGAAACGGTCCGGGATTCATTCAGTTGTTCGTCACGGAGAGGCTGCTAGTGCGGACAAAAAGGCTGCAGCTGACTTTGTCAAGAACTTCGAAAAGATCGTGCAGGAAGAAGGCTACGTAGAGCAGCAGGTGTTTAATTGTGATGAAACCGGGCTGTTTTGGAAGAAGATGCCGAGTCGAACCTACATCACTGCCGAAGAGAAGAAATTGCCTAGGCATTAGCCAATGAAGGATCGGTTGACTCTTGCCCTATGTGCCAACGCTAGCGGGGACTTTAAAGTCAAGCCCTTACTGGTTTACCATTCAGAGAACCCTAGGGCCTTTAAAGCACACAACGTCGATAAGGATCAGCTTCATGTTTTCTGGCGATCCAACTCGAAGGCCTGGGTCACTAGGCAATTCTTTGTGCAATGGGTAAACCAAGTTTTCGGCCCTTCTGTGAAGAAGTATCTTCATGAACAGAAATTGCCTTTAAAGTGCCTGCTATGCCTTGACAATGCACCCGCTCACCCCCCCGGACTTGAAGATGATATCTTCGATGAATTCAAGTTCATAAAGGTGCTGTATCTTCCACCGAATACCACCTCTATCCTCCAGCCCATGGACCAGCAAGTCATCTCTAATTTTAAGAAGCTGTACACCAAGCACTTATTTAAGCAGTGCTTTAATGTCACGCAAAGCACCAACTTAACTTTGCGTGAATTTTGGAGGGGCCACTTCAACATCGTGCACTGCTTGAAGATCATAGATCAGGCTTGGGTGGGATTAACTCGACGGACCCTGAATTCCGCTTGGAAGAAGCTTTGGCCTGATGCTGTTGCTCCCCGAGATTTCGAGGGTTTTGACCCCGAACCTGATCCCGTGGTCGGTGCAGCGGAAGCCGTAGAGGAAATCGTCTCCCTTGGCAAGTCCATGGGTCTGGAGGTCAACGCAGATGACGTTACGGAACTCGTCGCCGAACATCACGACGAACTGACAACGGATGAGCTCAAGGAACTCCATGCTATGTCGGAGCACATGAGTGATGACGAGGAAGGGAGCGAGGAGGTAGAACATGTGTTAGGTTCGGCGCAAATAAAAGAGGTGTTAGGAAAATATCAAGACGTGGTCGACTTCATCGACAAATACCATCCAAAGAAATTGCAGGTTTGTCGTGTAGTTTCTCAATTCGATGATGTTTGCCTAACTCACTTTCGAAACATTCTGAAAAGCCGTACCAAGCAATTATCTATCGATGCTTCCTTTAAAAAAAACTGCGAAGCGAACTCGCGATGAAGAGGATGTAAGTGAATCGAATAAAATTGCAAAGAGTGAAGCGGAAGAAAGTGAAACACAAAAAACGGAAAAGAGTGAAGCAAAAGAAATTCAGTCAATTTTAAATGTAGAGAGTGATAGTGATTAAAATTACGTAATCATCAAAAAGAAAAAAAGAAAATGTAAAAAAAAAATATAAAACATAAAAATAAAAAAAAACTAAGCTAAGTTATGTTAAAGTTCACTTAGTGTAAGTTAGAATAAGTTACGGTAGTGTACGTTTATCGTAGTTAACCTCTCTACCTCCTCGCCGTCCGTCCGTCTCCTCTCTGCGTAGCGAAGACTAACAACACCTGCGCTGGAGTTTCTAAGGTAAAGTGACGCTAAAAACCTGTTTCTTATTTATCATTTTTTGCTAATTCTTCTTATTTACATGTCTATTCTTCTTATTTACATGTCTATTATCTAATTTAGTGTTCATTATTCTCATGGGAAAATTATGTGTAGTAGTTTATTAAGAAGTTATCATAGGTTTTTGGGCTCAACCACGGATTAATCCTATTTCAATGTATTCTTATGGGAAAATTCGTTTCTACATCCGAACAATTTCTACATCCGAAGCTGGTTCTGGAAAGGATTAAATTCGTATGAAGAGGTTCCACTGTATTTAAAATTGTTTTTTACCTAATTCTAAGAAGATATGATACCTTAATGATGCAGTACTCAATTACATTTTTTATCTTTACATGTCGCTGATTTCATGTTCTACGGTCACCTGTACCAGGCACGTTAAGTTACCCTGTGGCCACAAGACCTGCTGGAAACATGGAAGTTCCCCTGTTTCCAAGGGATCCACCGCAATCTGGGACACTACTGACTGCATGGTTTGCATGGATCTTCAAACTGGCTTCTATGCGACTAACATCTCCTTGGACGTCCAAGATCTAAGTCGAAAGACACTCCAACACTTGGTAAGAGGCTTCCAGAAGAGCTCTCAACAAGGTGCCCCTTATCTTCCTTCGCTGGAACTGAAGGACCTCTTCCTTCTCAAGGCTTAGGTGTCCTTCGCCAGTTACCGACGGTCGCACTCCCACCGGTACCAGCAGATAATGAAGTCTAAGATGTTTTGCAAGTCATGAGCCTGGACACGGACGGCATATCTATTAATTCTTCTATTTCATCAGAGAAGGGGAGGATCCTGCTGACCTGCTTCCGAGTCATTGGATGTACATCAGGTGAGTGCAGCTCCCAGTGCCTCTCTACTTTCTACCCAAGCCCCGGCTTCCACCTCCACCCCGGTTCCGATATTAGACAAACCTTCACTACCCAGCACTTTAGAACTAATGGCGTCCATGAAAGCTTTCAAGGAAAACTTAACCGCCAAATATGAAAAAGATCTCACTTGGCTTTCTTCTTTACGAGTCACGCAAACTTTTCCTACTGGGAGGCAGGCCACTCCCGACACTCATGGCAGGGCGAAACCTGCTGTAGCGACATCCCTGGCAGGCAGGACTCAGCAGATAGAGTCTGTGTCCACCGAGGACATGAAGGTCTCGTAAGAACAACCTTTGCGACCAGGATAGGGTCGCATGGGAGCGTCAGAAGAAGGGGCAGACTCACACCTGAAAAGAGAAAGAAAGGGCGTAAAGCAATGGTTGTATGTCTAATAGCTAAGCCTTGAGAAGAGGTGGAGAGTGGTCATGTCCGATCTCAACCAGCCAAAAGAAGAAAGTGAGTCAGCTCTGTGAGCTGAAAATAGAGATAGGTGGCTGGGTGTACCAACAACAGTGGGTAGGTAGGGCTGCCACCTCGTACTCTTTCAGTCTATTAGCTGCCTTCCAGCTTCGCCGAAAGATATATCCTATGTAAACATGATATTTTCATAATACAGTAAAATAAATTTTTGAATATACTTACCCGGTGAATACTGTATATAAATAGCTGACGTCTCCGACGGTCGACAGATTCCAAAAACTCGCGAGCGATCGCCATGAAGGCTGCCGGGTGTGCCCACCAGCGCCAACTATCGGCCAGATACCGCATATACAGTGATACCTCGGTACTCGACCATAATCCGTTCGAGATCCGTGTTCGACCTCCGATTTGTTCGAGTACCGAATTTTTTTTCCCCATAAGAAATAATGGTATATATTCTATTCCGTTCCCAAGCACTCGAACAGGCCCAAAATATTAATAAAACGTGTACCTAAACAACAATAATTATCTAAATGTGTATGAAATTGGTCAGAAAATCCTATAAAACAATTTTAAACCATTTACTGTACTAAAATAAAACAATTTTAAACCATTTTCTGTACTGTAGTGAACATACCTTTGAGCAGCGGTTCGATGGCATACAGGGATGGATGTGGAGAGGATGGAAGGGGGAGGTTACTGCTTGGAAGGAGAGTCCCCTTCCATGATGTGGCGGGGTAGTTCTCCTTCAGGAGTTGTTTCTCTCTCCAATGAAAGGGTGGGCAGATCTATTTCAGGGGTTTCTTCTCTTCTTTGTCTCTTCTTTGGAGGAGAAACAGGCTTTGATGTAGCAGCTTTCTTTTCTTTTGTGAAAAACTGGTCTATTGTTAATTGTTTCTTCCTCCTCTGCAGTATTCTTCGAAAATGATACATGACACTATCATTAAACATATGCACTGCCCGGTTTGCTACTGCAATTTCTGGGTGGTATTTTTCAGCAAAAGCCTGCACATCTGCCCACTTGGAACAAATTTCATTGATGAGAGAACTTGGAACATCCTCCCTTACCTCATCCTCTTCTGAAGATTCCTGCTCCACAATCAGATCCTGCTGCTGTTGTTGTTGCAGGTGCAACAATTCCTCCACAGTCAACTCGGTAGAATGGCTTTCTACAAGCTCATCAATATCATCCTTGTCGACCTCAAGCCCCAAACTCCTGCCCATGACAACAATTTCCTCAACGACATCAGTGTCATCAGAAATTACAGGGGTAGCAGTGCTTGGACCCGCCTCTGGTTGGAAACCTTCAAACTCCCTCTCTGTGACACATGATGGCCACAGCTTACGCCAGGCAGAGTTCAATGTCCTATAGGTCACACCTCGCCAAGCTTGGTCAATCATGTTAACAGAGTTGAGGATGCTGAAGTGTTCCTTCCAGAATTCCTTTAGGGTCAACTTCGTGTCACTGGTCACTTCAAAACACTTTCTGAAAAGGGCCTTGGTATAGAGTTTTTTGAAGTTTGAAATGACCTGTTGGTCCATGGGCTGGAGTATGGGAGTAGTATTGGGGGGCAAGAATTTGATTTTGATAAAGCTGTATTCTTCTTTCAAGTCATCCTCGAGACCTGGAGGATGTGCAGGAGCATTGTCCATAACCAGAAGACATTTCATTGGCAAGCTCTTTTCAATGAGGTAAGCCTTAACCTGGGGGGCAAACACTTCGTTTATCCACTCAGTAAAGAATTGTCTTGTGACCCAAGATTTAGTGTTCGAGCGCCACATAACTGGTAGTGCACTTTTACAAATATTATTTCGTTTGAACACCCGGGGGTTGTCCGAGTGGTACACTAACAAGGGTTTGATCTTGCAATCGCCACTTGCATTTGCACACAGCAACAATGTTAGCCTATCTTTCATTGGCTTGTGACCTGGCATCTTCGTCTCGTCCTTGGTAATGTACGTATTGGCTGGCATTTTCTTCCAAAATAACCCAGTCTCATCACAATTAAAGACTTGTTGTGCGATCAAATTTTGTTCATTTATGTACCGATCGAATTCCCCCACGTATTTATCGGCTGCAATTTGATCCGAACTAGCTGCCTCCCCATGCCTAGTAACACGATGAATACCTGTTCTATTACGAAACTTTTCAAACCAACCCCTGCTCGCTTTAAATGTAAATGAATCACTTTCACTGGTACTCGGACTTTTCTTCACTAATTCTTCATAGATATGCAACGCTTTTTCACAAATGAACTCTTCACTAACACTTTCCCCGGCCAACTGTTTTTCTTTAATAAATATTAAAAGCAACTTTTCCATCTCCTCAATCACTTGTGGCCTTTGCTTAGTTACCGCCGTAACTCCCGTTGCAACATTCGCCTTCTTAATCATTTCTTTATGCTTTAAAAACGTAGAAATGGTCGACTTCGCCATTCCGTATTCTACCGCTAAATCGGACACTCGTACACCATTCTCATATTTCGCTATAATTTCCTTCTTCAACTCGATCGTTGTTCGCACTGTTTTCCTCTTCTCCTTCCCCTTAACACTCATTACTTTCTTGGGACTCATTATGAAAGCTAAAAAAGCAATTAAAAGCACTGAAAATCACTAAATCACAACGAATGCTGATCGCGCGTTGTCTGAGTGACGCTCTCGAGAGAACTGATGCTTCCCGAACAAGCGAGAGTGGCCGAGATGGCGCGATCATCACAAAGCCCATGCGGTCGTCACGTGTTCGGCTGGTCGAGTACCGAATTTTTGGTCGAGCACCGCAGCAAAAATTTCTCGAAAATTTTGGTCGAACTCCGAATTGTTCGAGTATAGAGTCGTTCGACTACCGAGGTATCACTGTACTTCTCAACCAAACCAGTTCTTCTCAGTCCGTAGGGTCTCTATCGGGGAGGAAGGGAGGGCCTTTAATATTATATATTCACCGGGTAAGTATATTCAAAAATTTATTTTATAAAGAAAATATCATTTTTAAATATTAAACTTAGCCGGTGAATATATAAATAGCTGATTCACACCCATGGTGGTGGGTAGAGACCAGTATTAAAACAATAAAGGCGTATATGCCCAAGGGTTTTTGACAACTATTCAAAAAACAAACTTAAGTATAGGTACCTGGTAAGGAAGCTGACTCTGATGATTACTCTGCCTCATTAGTCCGCTATCCTCACGAAGTCCAGCGATCCTCTTAGGATGCTGAAAGACTCCCAGGAGCTGCTATATCCAGGGTGAACACCCCTATAACAGGACCTCATCAATACCTTTAATCTGGGCGCTCTCAAGAATCAATATTTTGACCACCCGCCAAATCAAAAAGATTGCGAAAGACTTCTTAGTCTCCCGTACAACCCAAACCAAGATTAAAAATTTCAAGAGTAGATTAAAAGGATATTGGGATTAAGGGAATGTAGTGGTAGAGCCTTCACCCAGTACTGCACTCGCTGCTACGAATGGTCCCAGTGTGTAGCAGTCCTCATACGAGTCTGGACATCTTTCAAGTAATATGAAGCGAATACCGACTTGCTTCTCCAAAAGGTCGCGTCTATAATACTTTTAATGGATCTATTTTGCTTAAACGCTACTGAAGTTGCTATCGCTCTAACTTCATGAGCCTTGACTTTAAGTAAATTACGATCCTTCTCACTTAAATGAGAGTGTGCCTCCCGAATCAAAAGTCTAATAAAATAAGACCACGCATTCTTAGACATGGGCAAAGAGGGCTTTTTAACGGAGCACCATAAAGCCTCTGAACAATCTCGTAGCGGTTTAGTTCTGGATAAATCAAATTTAAGAGCTCTAACGGGGCACAGCACTCTTTCAACTTCATTCCCCACAATCTCAGAAAGACTGGGGATTTCAAATGATTTAGGCCAAGGACGAGACGGAAGTTCATTCTTGGCCAAAAAACCAAGTTGAAGAGCACATACTGCTTTATTAGTGGAGAAGCCGATGTTCTTGCTAAAAGCATGTATCTCACTAACCCTTTTAGCCGAAGCCAAGCTCACCAAAAAAAAAGTGTCTTGAGGGTAAGATCCTTCAGGGAGGCTGAATTTAATGGTTCAAACCTGTCTGACATAAGGAACTGTAGGACCACGTCCAAGTTCCAAGCAGGAGTCGAAATATGACGCTTCTTGGAAGTCTCGAAAGACTTAAGCAGGTCTTGGAGATCTTTGTTATTAGAAAGATCCAAACCCCTATGCCTGAAAACAGAAGCTAACATGCTTCTGTAGCCTTTAATGGTGGATGCAGAGATGGAGCGACCGTTTCTCAGATAAAGCAGAAAATCCGCAATCTGCGCTACAGAGGCACTGGAAGAGGAAATAGAGGAGGACTTGTACCAGTCTCTAAATACCTCCCATTTCGACTGATAGATCCTGATGGTAGAGGATTTTCTAGCCCTCGCGATCGCTCTAGCTGCCTCCTTCGAAAACCCTCGAGCTCAAGAGAGTCTTTCGATAGTCTGAAGGCAGTTAGACGAAGCGCGGGGAGGCTTTGATGAAATCTCTTTACGTGAGGCTGTCGCAAGAGATCTATCCGCAACGGCAGACTTCTTGGAACGTCTACCAGCCATAGAAGTACCTCTGTGAACCACTCTCTCGCGGGCCAGAGGGGAGCAACCAACGTCAACCTGGTCCCTTCGTGAGAGGGGAACTTCTGCAGCACCTTGTTTAGGATCTTGAAAGGTGGAAAGGCATAAACGTCCAGGTGAGACCAGTCCAGCAGGAAAGCGTCTATGTGGGCTGCCTCTGGATCTGGAACTGGAAAGCAGTAAGTCGAGAGCCTCTTTGTCAGTGAAGTCGCAAAAAGATCTATGGTGGGTTGACCCCATGACATCCATAGCTTCTCGCACACAGTCTTGTGCAACGTCCACTCCATGGAGATGACTTGTCCTCTTCTGCTGAGGCAGTCCGCCAAGACATTCATTTCTCCTTGCACAAATCTCGTCAAAAGAGAGATGTTACTTGCCTTAAATGGAGTTCCTTCTGATCCGTGGACCAAAGACCCGAGCATTCCAGACTGTCCAGTGGAGCTCCCAAACCCAAATCCGATGCATCTGAATACAACACATGGTTTGGGTTCTTGATCGTAAGAGAAAGACCTTCTCGAAGTCTGATGTTGCTGTCCCACCAAGTCAGACATGTCTAGACTGAGTTGGAGATTGGGAAAGAGATACTCTCTAAGCCCTTCTCCTTGTTCCAATGGTTTAGGTGAAATTGGAGAGGGCAAAGGTTGAGTCTCCCCAGAGAGATAAACTACTCCAGCGATGAAAGAGTTCCCACGAGGCTCGTTCAAACTCTTACAGAGCAACTGTTTTTCTCTTGCAAGTGACGGACTTTTAACAGAGCTTGTTCCATTCTTGTGGGAGACGAAAAGGCCCGAAAAATTCAACACTGTATCTCCATTCCCAAATAAAGAATAGTCTGGGATGGAGTACTGTAAGTTACGACTTCTCTACGTTCACTATGAGACCTAGCTCCTTGGTTAGGTCTAATGTCCATTAGAGGCTCTCCAGACAGCGATTTAATGACGACACCCTGATTAGCCAGTCGTCAAAATAAAGGGAGGCTCTGAATCCTCAAAAAATGTAGAAAGCTTGCTACATTTTGCAAGAGCCTTGTAAAAACAAGAGGAGCAGGAATGAGGCCGAAGCACAGTGCTTGAAATTGGTACACTACTTTCCCGCCCACAAACCTCAGATGTTGTTGAAAGTTTGGATGAATCGGGATGTGGAAGTATGCATCCTGAAGGTCGAGAGAGACCATCCAGTCGCCTTCCCTTACTGCTGCCAAGACAGATTTGGTAGTCTTCATCGTGAACTTTGTCTTGACAATGAACACATTGACCGCACTTACATCTTAAGTACTCCTGCAGTGAACGTGGCTGCCAGATCATTGGAGCCATCCCTGATAGCCTTGTTCATGCATGACATAATTGTACAGCAATACATTGACAGCTGGAGAGACCTTCTTACTTAAGGCTCCCAGGGACCAATCCAACAAATAAATACTTCAAACGCTCGAAAAAACTCCTAACAGGAGATGGTCTAGCTCTGAAGCAGACCATAAAATCTTGGAGCGTCTCATGGCTAGACGACGAGGAGAGTCCACTAGGCTTAAGAAGTCTCCCTGGGCAGAGGCAGGTACTCCCCAACCGAGAACTTCTCCTGTGTCACACCAGACGCTCGAGCGAGAAGCTAATTAAGAAGGAGGAAAAGCAAAAGCAGACTTTCCTAAACTTCTCCTGGATTCCAACCAGTCTCCCAGTAAGAGCATGGCTCTCTTGGAAGAACAAGAGAGAACTGACTTCGTAAATGTAGGAGTCGAAGAAAGTCATGCCAAGAGTAAACTCAGACGGCGGAGCAGCCGTTACAAAACGAGTAGGACAAAATTTCACTAAAGAAATTCATAATTATAAAACAAGGGATTGTTGGACCACCCTAGGATACTCCTCTTCTGAATGACTCCCCAAAGGTACATTAGTTGAAAGGGGGTCATCAACTTCTTCAGAAGGCACATCATCTGATAAATCTAAAGTCTTGCGAGAAGGAGATTTATATTCAGAATGACGTGAAGGAAAAGCCTGACAGGCTACATCAACTTGTATATGAACAGAAGTTAAAGTTGGAGGGTCGATGTCACGTTGTGACTGCAGAGAATGTTATTCTACTACACGTCGTGACAGAAGTAACTGACGTTCAAACGTCCCGTAGTAACAGCGGTGACTGCTGTTCGATGCTATATCGTGACTACGATGACTGACCCTCGACGTCACGTCATGTCTACGGTGTCTACCGCTCAACATCACGTCGTGTCTGTGGTGTCTACAGCTCAACGTCACGCTGTGACTGCGGTGGCTGACGTTCAAAGCGATCAAAGTTACATCGAGATTTATGCTCCGCATCTCGTTCAACAGCAAAGCTGTCACTAGGGATAACGTCAGCGTGGCGTAACAAAGCTCGTTTAGAAGGTTGAAGACCTGAATCACGTATCCCAGAACCGTGACGTACAAAAAGCAAAGGATCCTTTCGCACAGGAACAGGATCGTAAGCTTCTATTAAAGAAGAAAGCTTTAACAGCATATCTTGCAAAACACTTAACTTCGGATCAACCTGTGACTGCGGTGGCTGACGTTCAAACGTCACGTAGTAACAGCGGTGACTGCTGATCGATGCTATATCGTGACTACGGTGACTGACACTCGACGTCACGTTGTGTCTACGGTGTCTACCGCTCAACGTCACGTCGAGTCTGTGGCAGAAACGTCTGTACATGAACGTCCTCGCTATGAACGGGACTCTCATGATGACTACAGCTAGGACGTTGAACTTGTTCTGAAGGAACTAATAAACGTTTCAACCGTCTCGAAACCTTACGCCCAGGCTTTTAAAGAGACGAATCATCGGAAGACGAGGAGAAACTTCGTCTCTCCTGTCTTATGGCAAGGACGTGCTTGACGAGCAACATCTGATACCTTTGAGGGAACGTCTGTTCGTTGGTTTACACCTCTCACTCCCTTAGGTCCTACGACATTCCTTCTCCCTGGTGCAGGGGAGCCTGAAAGAGGTCTCGGACTACGCAAGCGACAAGCACGAACAAACGAACCCTCCGCAACACAGAACATGTTTTTTGCACTTTCTTCACTGATATCGCATTTTTTAATAATTTCACATTAGACATGAATAAAGCTGATTTCTACCTGAAGCACGCAATTCTCCCTTAAATCAAAAGGTTAGAATTGCGAAATAAGTCGTATAATGTAAGCACATTAGTACAAAATGAAACACACATGCAAAAATCAATAAACATATACATATATATCGAATAAAACGGAAATATATAAAGTTAAAAAGATCAGTGACTGGGGATGAGACTAAAAACTAGTTCACTAAGGACTACGTTTTCAATCTCTCACCGTACAGTGCCTTGGGATGAGAATAAAAACTAAAACGTTTTATCCTCTCTCCCCGTACAGAGACTTGGGACGAGAGTAAAAATCTGAATCGAGAACAAGGTTACTCGCTCCCAAACTCCTTGTACAGAGACTTGGGACGAGAATAAAGATCGGATCGTTCTCTCTTTCTCTCTTTCTCTCTCTCTCTCTCTCTCTTGTCACTCACAAGAGAATGGCTCACTCACTCTTCGTCAATAACAGGTTATTTGACTTAAGGAAAAAACTGAAAGGACTAGGAAATTGAAAATTAACATGTTCCTTTAAATTAGTATCTAAAAAACTTCAGTTTGAAAGAAGAATGAACAAAACGTCAAAATCGATTTACTCTTTCTGCAAAGTGAAACCGTGATTCTCTCTTTCTCTATTGTAACGAAAGAGCGCAAACTGCGTAGCATAAATAAACCAAACGTTAGTTCATCTTTGAAAAACAGCACGAAGACTATTCAAAGAATAAATTTCTTAAAATATTTTCTAAAAATATTCATCTCATCACTCTTACAGAGCAACTGTTTTTATCTAAACAAAAATAAAAGTTGAATGGGCTCAACATTGTTTAACTTCGTTTTCCAAGTCAGGACCGCCTACAAAGAATAGGTAAAGGCCGCTTATAAACAAAAACATAAAATTTATCTCGGTGTTTAGTATAAATGGAAAGCTAATCGAAGAGGCCTAATAAAGGCGGGTGAGATATAAAATATATAGAGGTAAATCTATAAATATCAACAATAATTTATAAAGTGATAAAATAATTACTAAAAGCCTTTAACACACTTCCGTACACTAAGGGAAGGGTCGGCCATCTTTTCTCTATGGAAAAACCAGAGCGAGATTAAAAAAGCAAGGGCAAAAACTTTTCCTCTCCTTTCAAAAGCATTTCTTTTGAAGATAGTATTGAATAATCCAACACGGCGAAAGCAATAAAACCAAAACCAAGTACAGCACTTCACCAATCGGTAGAAAACTCGAGGTCAAGCGCGAGCGGAACCAGTGTTGTCTTTAACACCGACAGAGAAGAACTGGTTTGGATAAGAAGTATACGCGGTATCTGGCCGATAGTCGGCGCTGGTGGGCACACCCGGCAGCCTTCATGGCGATCGCTCGCGAGTTTTTGGAATCTGTCGACCGTCGGAGACATCAGCTATTTATATATTCACCGGCTAAGTTTAATATTTAAAAAACGAAAGGTTTGTTAGTGTGGGAACAAAAATAACCTACAAAAGATTTAATCATCAATAAAATAAAATATTTTAAGAACAGTAGCAACATTAAAAAGAAATAGTTCATATATAAACTATAAACACTTTTTTAAAACAAGAGGAAGAGAAATAAGATAGAAGTGTGTGCCTGAGTGTACCCTCATGTAACTGAATAAATAAAGCAATAACCAAAATTTACACAATGAAACTGTACTTTACACATACTGATTTAAGAGGTCCAATAGCAGTATCCCAAGCCTTCTTTATGACTAAGTTTGGATCTCCCTGTCTGTTTGCTTCAGCATGGACTTGGTTGATAGAACTCATGTATCCAGGAGGAGCTGGCAAATTATCACCTCCCCTCTCTCCACGCCGGCCAGCGAGGTCTAATGCCCATTTCCGACGATTTGTAATTGTTCTGTTAGCCATTTGTATAGGTGTATTATATAACACTGATCACCTGAAATAAAAAAATTACACTAGATAAATTCTCTTGTTACAACAAGCTGGGGTCTCATCAAAAACATAAATAATTTAAAATTCTCTGTGTATGTCAAGATTTGACCAACTGAATGTTAAAGAGTTCCTATATTGGATGAATAGCTAGTGGTATGCAAGATGACAAATGCTAGAGAAAATTCCCAAGATACCTTTCAAACTATTTTCTACCAGGAAATATGACAAATTTGTAGATATGACAAATTCGGAGATAATTTGTATTTTTCCTAACCATACAAACCTTAGCTATTTACATTGGGGTATTACTTTCGGCGTAGCTGAAATGACGAGCCATTAGATTTTAACGAGGGTTTCCTACCCTGCGCTAGTTAGCAGGGGTAGGGGGAGGGGTAGCCAAGCTAGCCAAGTTGCGAAACCCCGACGGGAATCGCGGTCGCAATCACCCTGGCGCTCGCGCGATGGTAAATCAATGGTTCGCGTGTGGCCGAACGTGGAAGCGCCCGTGCGAGGGCACGCAGGAGCGCGGACGAAAATGCGCGAGGAAGCGTAGAGGGAGGGCGAGCGTGGTTGGAAGGGCGAGAGCTGCGCGCGTAGGCGCGCGGGCACTTGGGCATGCGGTCGCACGGGCATGTGGGCGCGCAGTCACGTGGGCGAGTGCAGGCGGTCGGGAGACCGATGGCGCGTAGGCGAGTGAAGGCGCGCTGGCAAGCGATGGCGAGTGGTGGTGCGTTAACGAAACGCTAGAGCGCAGGCGAAGAATCGCGCAGGCGAAGAATCGCGCGGGCGCGTAGGAGATCGCTGACGCGAAAGAGACTAAGGATGATTAGCGCGCATCGCGCTAATCAGAAGGCGCGCAGGTGCATCAGGAAGGTGAGCGCCGATGCGAGCTGTCAATCAGGCGATCCTGGACAGTCAGGAAAAACTGTTGGCGCCCATTGGTGCGTGGCAGAAAAGGGCGCGCAGATGTGCGCTGGCGCACAGAAGGACAGAAGTAAAGGTGAGCGCTGGCGAGCAGGAGGAAGATCTACGGCAAGACTCAGCTACCGGAGATCGTGGTCCACAGCAGGCGAGTGCTAGATCCCTACTGATGGTGTCCAGGTGACCTGACACGCGTGGAAGATCGATGGCGATCGTTGATGCGCAGGAGATCGCTGACTAGCAGGCGAACGTTGACGCGTCTGTGGTCGTTGGCGAGCAGAAGGGCGACGCGTGGAATCCTGGGCGTGGAAGAAGAGTCCTTGTCCAAGACCTGAACCGAAGTTCTAGGTTGCGCGGGCGAACGTGGGCGCGTATCAGGAACTGGAAGCGCAGGTGCGCTCTGACGGGCAGGAGATCTAGAGCGCTCAGGAGACCGATGGCGCGCAGGGCGCACAACAGGAACAGCAGAATGTTCGGAGTCCTCAGGAGAGCGCTGGCGAGCAGTGGGGCGACGATCATCAGGAGAGCGCTAATGAACAGGAGAGTGCTGGTGAACAGGAGAGCGCTAGCGATCAGGAAAACGCTGATGAGCAGGAGAGCGCCAGTGCGCTAACACTGCAGAGGGGCGGGCAGGGGAACCCTGACACGCAAGGGAAGCACCCCCCGTGGGAGGCAACCCTTTGCCCCGAAAGGGACCGTTGCCCGTCGGATGACTGGGTCAGACTGCTGTCCATCTGCACCAGGGGCGGAAGGTCAGGAAGGCGTTGGAGATCGATCCCCGGAGAGATCTAAGGAGGTAGGAGCTGCAGGCTGCATACGGAGGAGATTCAAAAAGGCGCCTCTTAGCACCCTTATAGGGAGACGGGTGGCCCTTACGACGCAGTAAGCCTTACGGCGAAGGCAGCCATCAGCAACAACAGCACAAGAGTCCTCCGAATAGGAGTCTCTATGAGTGTACTCCCTCGCAAACGAAAGAGAAACACTTCGTAGAAGAGACGGGTCAGCCAGAGACCTAAAAAGAGCAATCCTCCGAAGAGGGGCTCCTGCATTTGCCCAGCCCATTGAGCGTAACTGCAGGTGCGACCGCTCAGCACCAAGAGCATAGTCGCACGAAAAAAAGGCAAGAGGAGATCCCCCCAAAGGGAAAAATCTCATGCCTGGATAGGAAAACTTCCCTCGGAAGGAAAGTTACCCACCCAAGGAGGCGAGCCTCCTAAGTGTTCTAAAATGAACTGGAGAGCTGTCAATCGTCACGGGAGTACTTCCAGGAGAAGGAGACACGCCCCTGACGAAGATCTATAGGGGAGGCAGCAACAGCAGAATCCCCAGGTCTCAACAAGACAGCTCACTCCGTTGCCACATTACAGAAACGAACTAGATCGTTAACTGTGAAAAATAAAAACAAAAATCATTAGTTAACATTCATTCCCCCGGGAAGACTCCGAAGAGGAATCCCGAGGAAAAAAAAACACAAGAATTACACAACAGGCACGTGCCCTCACAACCACTTACACTCACGGAAGGAGAGCTGTAACAAACACAGAATTATAACAATTATAATTATGTAACTATGTAATTGTGTAATTTAAAAAAAGAATGAACACTAAAAAAAGAACGAAAACCCCGAAAGGAATCGTTCTACAAAACTGGAAAATCAACCAATACAATTAGATTCATAAACTAATTGAGACAAAACAACGGCGTAGCAACCCCACCCACACGGGAAGGAAGCTACTCAGACGTAGTAAAGGTAACGTAATAAGGGTGAACGACCTCAACAGAGAGAGAGAGAAAGACCGAAGTCAAACTCGATCGCAACCCATGAAATTACACCGTGGTGGCCTAACTGCCCAGGGCTCCATGGAGATATCGTACACTACACACACACGAACTCTGAAAAGTTAACTTACTGATTTCTATACTCAAATATATACATAAACACAAAAAAATGTTTACATATATATTGAGTAAAAGAAAAGTAAGTGATTAAGTAAAGACAAAACAAAAAAATGGCTGCCAAGCGAGGACAAAGACAGGCACGTCTGTCCATTGTCCGAGCCAAAAGTGAAGTGAGACATTTCACCGGTGTGTGAGGGAGGGAGGGGTAGCAAGCTACCCCTCACCCTACCCCTGCTAACTAGCGCGGGGTAGGAAACCCTCATTAAAATCTAATGGCTCGTCATTTCAGCTACGCCGAAAGTAATACCCCAATGTAAATAGCGTGGTTTGTATTTCGGTTACGGAACAATTGTATTTTTCCTAACAATAAAAACCTTTAGCTATTTATTTGTGGTAATAACATTGGCGAAGCTGAAATGACGAGCCATTAAAATTTAGTGAGGATTAATTACCCATTCTGCTAGTTAGAAGGGGTAGGGGGGATAGCTTGTTACCGCTCCCGGTCACACAACGGTGATTTAGCTCACTTTGCTTGGAGGTAGGACTTCAAGGGAGATAGGGCTGGTGGGTAAGTTTGTGTAAATAGCCAAAGGTTTGTATCATTAAGAAAAATACAAATTATCTACGAATTTGTCATTTGTTTCGTAACTGGAATACAAACCTACGCTATTTATATAGGGGTGACTCACCCATTAGGAAGGGTGGATGTCCATGCCAATCTGGCTTTTTGGCTTTACACAGGGGCTCCTTATCCGAGTATATTTGTACACAAAATAAGGAGTTCCTGCACCTCGCTAAAACCTTGCTACACAAGGTCCACGGCCTACGCAAGCAGTGTGTTGAGATATTTAGAAGTGTGACCGTCCAGGTAAAAGTTATTCCAAGTCTTTTGTAGGAAAAACTGTTGTAACCAAGACTTTCCCAATACCACCTCGCCAGGGTATGGGGACGCAACAGTATTAGCTTTATACTAGTTACACAAGGGAGCATTGTTTACCTGCAGTGGTTTGAGGTCAGCTTATGTAGAGAACCCAGGATGCTGCTTTCCCCAAGAGAGGGAAGGATGAAGAAAAGAATAAGAGCCAGTCAAACTTTTTCATTCACGCAGACTCAAACCGGGTAACAGTGCCCTCAACCTTCTGCTACTTGTCCAATAAGGAGCTTGAGGTATTATACCAGCTGTTGTGCAGCCACCACAGACTGATAGAAAACGTATCGAGCCTTCTGTGGGTCACGTCTTGCAGGATGTGGGCTGTGAAAGTGTTCTGACATTTCCACACCCTAGCTTGAAGAACCTGCGTCACTGAAAAGTTCCTCTTGAATGCCAGGGACATAGCTACACCCCTGACATCATGAGCTTTTGGGCGACGTGAAGGAGTCTGGATTGAGCGCATGGTCTATGACCATGCGAATCCAAGCTGAGATGGTGTTCTTGGTGACCTTCCTCTTGGTCCTCCCTGTGCTGACGAAGAGTGCATCGCACAAGGACAGGCTGCAGCTGTTCTCTTAAGGTACAGCCTTAATCTTCTCACTGGGCAGAGTAAGAGATGATCAGGGTCATCTGTTACAGAACGAAGACTCAAAATCCAGAAGGAATCAAATCGAGGATCCGCTACTAGAGGGTTCTGAGTCTTAGCGATAAACTCAGGGACAAAGCTGAACGTTACGTCTCCCCATCCCCTTGAATAAGTGATGTCGCATGAGAGACTATGAAGTTCACTAACTCGCTTTGCCAAAGCCAAAGCTAGCAGGAACACCATCTTCAAAGATAGGTGGCAATCTGTTGCCTGGCGTAATGGTTCATAGGGAGGTCTTTTTAGAAAACTGATAACTCGAACCACATTCCATGAGGGAAGTCTCACTTCAGACTGAGGACAGGTAAGTACATAGCTCCGTATGAGTAGGGAAAGTTCTAGCGATGAAGAAATGTCCATTCTGTTGAGAGCGATAGCCTTTACCGCCAAGATTGACAGGCGCATTTCTTCACACAGATAAACGAGGGACTCCGCTACTGCTGAAATAGTGGCATCGTGAGGAGAGATACCACTTCCATAACACCAACCACAGAAGACTTTCCACTTTGCCTGGTAGACTGCTGCTGATGACTTTTGCAGGTATCTAGACATCCTGCTGGCAACTTGTTACGAAAATCCTCTCTGAGAGAGGAGATGCTGGATAGTCTCGAGACCTGAAGACGGCTTTGTAAAATATGTAGGCATGTGGTTGTTTGAGTAGATTGTGTCATGGAGGGAGTACTCTGGAGACTCCGCCAGGAGTTGCAGAAGGTCCGAAAACCATTCTGCGTGATGCCATAGCAGGGCTATGAGAGTCATTGAAAGGTTGACTGATGTTCTGGCCTTATTGAATACCCTCCTCATCAGACAGAACAAGGGGAAAGGCGTAAATGTCGATGTTGTCCCACCGTTATTGGAATGCATCTTGCCAGAGAACCTTGGGGTCTGGGACTGGGGAGCGGTACAACGGGAGCCTGAAGTTTAGGGCCGTTGCGAAGAGATCCACAGTCGGAGAACCCCACAAAGTCAGGACTTTGTTGGCTACTAGATGATCCAAAGACAACTCGGCACTCATTATCTGAGATGCTCTGCTCAGGTTGCCGATGAGCACATTCCTCTTACCCAGAATGAAGCGTGCCGATAGTGGTATCGATTGAATCTCGGCCCATCTCAGTGTCTCTACTGCTAAATGGGAAAAGGGCTGCGAAAAAGTACCTCGTTTGTTGATGTAAGCCACTACTGCGGTGTTGTCGCTCATCATTACCACCGAGTGGCCCGCCAGGAACTGTCGGAACTGTTGAAGGGCCAGAAAGACGGCCTTCATCTCGAGGAGTTATATATGGAGGTACTCTTCTGACTCTGACCAGAGGCCTGGGGTTGTGTGGTGCAATACGTGGGGCCCTACCCTTTTTTTTGAAGCGTCTGAGAACAGCATTAAATCCGGGGGAAAGACGAGAAGGTCCACTCCCTTTCATAGGTTCTCATCTGACACCCACCATTTGAGGTCAGTCTGTTCTGCTGATCCATGGGGATCTGGATGTCTGGGGAATCGAGAGCCTGATTCCACCGGGACTTGAGTCGCCACTCGAGAGATATCATCCCGAGGTGACTGTTGGGAACTAGACGGGCCAGTAATGAAAGGTGACCGAGTTGACGTAACCACGTCTAGGCTGGAAGTTCTTCTCGTCTGAGAAGGGTCTTGTGACCTTTCTCAGCCTTGATATTCTGTTGTCTGATGGGAAGGCTTTGTGGAGATTGATATCTATTATCATGCCTAGGTATACCAGTCTCTGCGTAGGAGGCAGGGAGGACTTCTCGAGGTTTACCATGATCCCCAGATCATGGCAAAACCTAAGAAGTTTGTCTTGATGTTGAAGAAGGGTTGACACCAAGTCTGCTGGGATTAGCCAGTCGTCCAGATAGCGGAGGAGACGGATACCATTCCTGTGTGCCCTAGATGACACTAGGGCAAACACTCTGGTGAAGACTTGAGGTGCTGTGGTAACATCAAAGCACAGTACCTTGAACTGGTATTTCCTGTTGTCTAGGCTGAATCTTAAGTACTTCCTTGAAGACGGATGGATTGGGATCTGGAAGTACGCGCCCTTTAGGTCCAGTGTGCACATGAAGTCCTGTGGTCTTACCGCTTGTCTGACCAGGTCTGCTGTCTCCATGCTGAACGGAGTTTGTTTGACAAAAATGTTCAGAGCCGAGAGGTCAATGACTGGTCTCCAGCCTCCAGACGCCTTTTCACAAAAAAGAGTCGACTGAAAAAGCCTGGAGACCCGTCGAGGACCTCCTGGAGAGCGCCCTTTTTCAACAGGGTTTGGACTTCTGCCCAGAGGGCTAGCCCCTTTGCTGATCCCATGGCAAAGGAGTCTATTGACACTGGATTCCTGGTCAGGGGAGGGAGAGATGTTATGAACGGAACGCGATATCTTAAACAAATCACGGAGATTGTCTAGGGTTCGGCCCCAAAGTTGCTTCCACCTTTCCGAGCAACTTTGTAGACATCTCCCTATTGGTGGACAAGCAGGGGGAGTGCCTATCCTAGCATTTGGGGCCTCCACCGCTCCCTCTAGGATATTTTCCTCCCGTTGCTGTTTTGTTCATCGTGGTCTTGGCTGGACAGGACTACTGAGGAGCTGATGGAGGAGGGAGTCCTAGTGTGACTTCCTCCATCTCTCAGCAGCATGTTCCATGTCCTTAGGCTCAAATAGATGGGATCCCTCGAGAGGAATTCCTGAGCCAGGTGATCTCGGCATTCAGGACTTGCAGGTGGAATCTCTCAGACACTGCATTCCGACATTTCAGAATGGTATTTGCCCATAAGTTTGAAACCTGATGGGCGAGAAACTGGATCGTACGGGTGCCTGAGAGCAAGAAAGTCTCGACTGCTTTCCTGGTACATTCCTTGTAGAAATCCCGGATTCGTACCAGAATTCACAAGGTCCCTAACTAAACATCAACCCATGAAGTAGCTTGCATGGCATACTTTGTGACCTCCTGATTGAGGATCTCGGTTGCCGAGAATGAGACCTGTCGGTTGGAGAGTCTCTCTAGAGAGACACTCTTGGTGAGCTCTTCCAAAGAATGATGGAGAGGAAGAGCTAGAAGAGGATCGACTAAAATCTCGCAATACCTCCTCTGCTGGATACGAGGAGGTGGGAGAAGCTTCGTGGTAGAGCTGGAATGTTGAGAGGAGGAGAGCTCAGAGAGCTATAGGGCAATCTTAGCCCTGGCACCTCTCAGCCCCTGAGACCAGAGCAAGGCTGCACTGGTCTCTGAGGGCTTCTGGGAGCCAAAGACAAGGTCTTTGCCCTCTTATGAGGATATCTCTGGGTCAGTAAACTCCCTGAGAACCCTCATGAGAGTCAGAACCTGCCAGAATTTATGTTCCGACTCTTTCTGCTCTCCTTCCGACATTGGACTTTCAGCGAAGTTTCCTTTTTCCATCCCCAAGAGCTCTTCTCGGGGTGGGTCGCGGACATCCCTCGAGTGACTGGCTGCATCTGTTGGCTTGGAAGTCCGAATTCCTTAGGTTCCTTCCGAGGAGGGAGGTAGGACTCAAGCATCGAAGGCTGGATTTGTCATGTCCCTCCTGACTTCCATTGGTGGTGAACTCTCTGAGCGAGGGGAAACGTCCTCCGAAGGTGGAAGAGAGGAAACCCCTTCCTAGTGCAACTCCCTCAGCAGAGGTGAGGTAGGAGTGTGTCCTGTGGAAGATGCAGGGGGAGGAAGCCTCGATGTCCTAACAGGAGTCAGCTTTACTCTAAGGGAAGTGAACACGTCAGAGACTCCTCTCTTCCTCTTCAGGGGAGCAGAAGCAGCTGTGGTTCTTTGCAGTAGGTCTGCTTGAGCTGTAGGATGCTCCGAAGAACTGGCAGACAGAGCAGGCTTGAAGGCTTGCACCACTGCTCTAACCATAGCACTGAACCACGGCTGCTGAATGACTGACGCACTGTCAGACAGATCCCCTGAAGGGAAAGGGATCGAAGGTTCCCTGCGAGAATTCTTTGTTGTTGATGGGTCCGCCTTACAGAAAGGCAGCTTCGGGATACTGAACACTTCTGTGGAGGCCCCTCCCCCTTTCCCCGGCGGTCGTGCTGTAATGCATTCGCAAGGAGGGGAATAAGGTGATGGTGACCTGTTAATTCGACGTTCCCTAGGAGTCTCTAGAACCTGCTCATAAACATGGCACAAGTGCACCAGTGAGCGCTGGCGGGCCGGAGAGCACTTGTGCGCACAAAAGCACTGACGCGCGCAGATTCCAGAGAATGCACAGGAGAGCGCAGGTACGCAGTACGGCGCTGCGCAGGAGGATGGTGGTGCCCAGTTCCCGGTGAATGCGCAGGAGAGTGCTGGCAAGCATGAGGATGCTGATGAGCTAGAGAGAGCTTTACGCAACCGCTCTGATCAAGGACCTAAACCAGGACTGCCGACTGCAGCGCTGTCAGAGACACCCTCTGGAGGGAAGGGGAACGTAAGATCCCTAGGAGTGGAAACTACAACAGGGTCTGCCTGAAAAGAAGAAGCTGTGGAAAAAACGTTCCTGGACCTGTCCGGAGATTTCTCTCCCTCCGTTGAGCGCGCTGTCCTGCGCTTACCGGGGGGAGGGGGAGGACGCGATGAGGACGACCTGACCGCGCATTGTCCTGCAGCCTCTCGTGTGGGAACGCGCTGTGAATCGCGCTGGCGTTCGCGTGATAGGTTATTGCCTGGATCAGGTGCGGGCGATTGCTCGCGCGCTGGCGATGGCGAGGGCGCGCGGGCGAGCGATGGCGTGCAGGTGAGCGTTGACGCGTGGGAGAGGGCGCGCGTTGGCGCGCAGGAGAAGTAGCTCGTGGGTGCGTAGGCGACAGGGCTCGTGGGCGCGCAGGTGAAGGGGCGCGTTGGCACGCAGGTGCACATTCCGGAGACCTCAGACAGTGTGTAGCCACAGGATCCCGAAGGGCCCGTATGGGCGAAGCCGTTGGGCGCGCGCGCATGGGAAATATCCCTAGCGTGCGGGCGCGCAGGAGGGCACTCATCTGGAACCGTAGTTCTAGCAGTGAGCGCGTGGGCGCGCGATGGAGACTTCGGGCGATGGCGCGTAGGCGAGGGATGGCGAGCAAGCGAGATCCAGTGGCGCGTCGGCGATCGGTGGCACGGTGGAGCGCGCTGGCGAGCAGGGGAGGAAGAAGTCTTCCCTCTGGAGCCCAGATCCGGAGATCGTGGGCGAGCAGGCGAACGATGGCGCGCAGGCGAACGATGGCGAGCAGGAGATCGCTGACGAACAGGAGAGCGCTGACGAGCAGGAGACCATGGGCGTGCATGGCGCGCATCAGGCTGAGGGCGCGCAGTGGTGCGCTGGCGAGCAGGAGATCGTGGGCGTGCAGGTGAGCGCTGGCGCGTTGTCTCTGGAACCGCCGGGCGAGCAGGAGATCGTGGGCGCACAGGAGATCGTGGGCATGCAGGTGAGCGCTGGCGAGACGTGTCTGCAACTGGCGAGCGCTTGCGCGCAGGAGAACGTTGGCGCACAAGGGATACCTGGCGCTTAAGGGACTTACACACAATGTGTGAAAGCCCCTTTTGCCCCAAAGGGACCAGTGCCCATTGGATAACGGGATGGGTGGGTGCCCACAGCGCATCTGCAGCCAGGAAGGGCAACGGCAGGTCAGCAGGTCTGGCAGGAGAAGGAGATCGCGAACGATCTGCGGAGAGGTCCAGGTCCAAAGAAGTAGCAGGAACGGTCGCTGAAGGACGAGGTTCCTCTGCGGCGGACTGCGAGGATGAAGACCCGAAGAGGCGCCTCCTAACACCCTTGTGAGGAGAAGGTAGACCTCGGCGACAAAGAGGAAGGCGAGCCTTACGTCTTATACGTCCTCTGGGAGCAGCAGGCAGACCATCGGCAGTCCTCCGAAGAGGAGTCTCTGTCAGTGAACTCCCCCGAAGGGGAGAATCACCTGCAGGAGAGACCGTTGGACTTAGTTCCTCCCTCGAAGGGTGTTCGGAGGGGGGAGCTAAACCTTCAGCTACAACAGGAGCAGAGGTTTGAACACTCTCATTGGAAGCCTCTGCCACAACAGCCTCAACGATAGATAGAGGGTCAACCTCTGCTACCGTCGGTGACTGTTTGACAGCTGCTCCCAACCTGATCATGTCAAACAGGGCTTCCTTGGAGGGCGAGCCCTGAAGCCCCAAGGAAGCCCAAAGCTTTAAAATGACTAATTCATAGATAATTTGTATTTTTCCTAACTATACAAACCTTAACTATTTACATGGGGTAATTACTTCGGCGTAGCTGAATGACAAGCCATAAGAATTTTAACGAGGGTTTACTACGCCTCCGCTAGTTAGCGGGGGGTAGGGAGGGGTAGCTTGCTACCCCTCACCCCTCACATACACCGGAGAATACTCCACTTTACTTAGAGGTAGGACTTATCTTGGGGGACAGGGCTGGCGGGCAAATGTGTAAAAAGCTAAGGTTTGTATAGTTAGGAAAAATACAAATTACTGTATCTACGAATTTGTCATTTGTTCCGTAACTGAAATACAAACCACGCTATTTACATGGGGTGACTTAGCCCTTAGGAAGGGTGGTAAGTCCCTGCCATACTGGCTTTGGCTTGCCCGGGGATTCCATATTCGAGCGTTTAAGTACTCGGACAATAGGGAATCCCTGCTCCTCGCTAGCGGTTGTGAAACTGCCGCGGCCTACGTAAGGTGTGTGTGAAGATGAAAAGTGACTCGTCCTAGGAAGTAGACCTGGAGTTCCTCAGAAGGAAATCTAGGCTAGGACTCTCCCAATACCACCTCGTCAGGGTATGGGGACTTCTTGGGGGCCAGTTTAACCACGAAGTCCACTCCTCTCCTTCTCTTCAGCGGAGACGAGGCTGCTGTTGGTTTGAGGCCTAGGTCAGCGAGGGCCGGCTTAACAGCCTGGACGACTGCTTTGATCAGAGACCCAAACCAAGGCTGACGGCTGACAGACGCAGTGTCAGCGACTCCCGCTGGAGGGAAGGGGATCGGGCGATCCTTAGGAGTGGACACCACAGGGCCTGCCTGAAAAGAAGAAGAGTGTTGCCTAAACCTCTCTGAAGATTCTTCCTCCTCCTGCAAGTGCGCTGCTCTACGTTTACAGGGTGGAGATCGTGACAACGATGATCTGGAAGTACGCGCTCCAGAGGACTCGCAAGGTTGCCCGTGCTGCGAAACCCGGCGGGAATCGCGGTCGGGATCGCGCGATGGTAGAATCGCAGGGTCACGCGCGGGCGAACGTTGGCGCACTTGCGCGCGGAGATGAAAGCGCGGGTGCGCGTGGGCGAGGGTGCACGTGTGCGTGCGGGCGAGAGGGCGCGTAGGTGAAAGTGCACGTGGGCGCGCAGGTGTGGGTGCGCGCGGTTGTAAGGGAGAGCGCTGGCGGCCGGGAGAACGACGGCGCGCAGGCGAGCGATGGCGCATTGGCGAGCGATGGCGCCTAGGGCGAGAAGGCGATCGACTGCACACACGCGAGTTAGCGCGTGGGCGCGTAGGAGACCTTCGGCGATCGGACGTATGGGCGCGCGGGCACGTTGGAGAGCGCTTGCGCCCAGGCGGCAGATCACGCGGGAGATCGCTGGCGCGTAGTGGCACGGTAAGGAGATATCAGCTGGGACGCAGGACCAGAAGGTGTAGTGGCGCGCAAAGGCGAACGCTCGCGGGCTTGCACAGGAGACTTCTCGTGGGCGCGCAGAGACTCATACCGGTCTAGAAGGGCGCACAGGAGAGTCGCGCAGGCGAAGGCTGGCGCGTGGGCGAGGTCTGCGGGCGAGCAGGAGATCGACGGCGAGGCGGCAAAAGAACAACCTCCTTGCCTGCACCCAGATCCGGAGATCGTGGGCGCGCGGGTGAACGTTGGCGCGCATCAGGACCAGGACGCGCAGATGTGCGCTGGCGAGTGGGCGATCGTGGGCGTTCAGGAGAATGTGGGCGCGCAAGGCGGGCAGCAGGAACAGGGCGCGCAAGAGAGAGCTGGCACACAGGAGATCCCTGACGAGCAGGAGAGCGCTGACACGCAGGTGAGCGCTGGCGCGCTGGCGAGCAGGAGATCTACGGCGAGAAGACATGGCTGCAGGAGATCGCTGGCGCGTTGAGTCCGAAGGGTCCACAGCAGGAGAGCGCTTGCGCGCTACTGCACACTCGCAACGTGGGCGCACAGGTAACACCTGGTGCTTAAGGGACTTACTCTCCTTGAGAGATAAACCCTTATGCCCCGAAGGGACCGGTGCCCGTTGGAAAACGGGATGCGTTGGCGCACACTGCGCATCTGCGTCCGCGAACGGAAAAGGAAGGCTAGCAGGTCTGGCAGGCGTGGGAGATCGCGAACGATCAGCTGAGAGGTCTAGCGATGCAGCTGCAGCGGTCTGCTCACGTTGAGGAGGCTCCTCTGCGGGGGACGTCGAAGGCGAAGAACCGAAGAGGCGCCTCCCAACTCCCTTATAAGGGGAAGGAAGGTCTCTACTGCAAAGAGGAGGGCGAGCCTTACGGCGAAGACGACCTCGAGGGGCAGCAACACCATCGTCGGTCCTCCGAAGAGGAGTCTCCGTCAGTGAACTCCCCCGAGGGGGAGAATCACCCGCAGGAGAGACCGTTGGACCCAGCTCCTCCCTTGAAGGATGTTCGGAGGGGGGAACTGAGCCTTCAGCAACATCCGCAACAACAGCAGGGGTTTGGCCCGACCCGTCGGAAGCCTCTGCCACAACAACGTCGACAATAGACAGAGGATCTACCTCTGCTATTACCGCCGACTGTTTGACAGCTGCATCCAACTGGATTATGTCAAACAGGGCTTCCCTGGAGGGCGAGTCCTTAAGCCCCAAGGAAGCCCAAAGCTGCAAAAGATCATTGTTAGAAACAGAGTCATCAACGTCAATATCCTCCCCCGGAGGTGGAGGAGGAGGAGCTGCCTCGCTATGGGAGGCAACTCCCTCTCCCGAACCCCGAGGTTGGTCAACAAAAGAAAGGCCTACGCTACCACTCGACGGCCCCTCGCGAGAGACCGATCGAGTGGGAGCTTCAGAGGAGGTTCGGGCGACGGAAGAAGAGTCTTTGGAACCTTACTTCTTCAAGGCAGCCATTGAAGGAGAAAGGTCACGCTTAGACTTCTTCTTACGTCGCCGGGAAAACCTCTCCCACTGGGAGGTAGACCACTCCCTGCACTCACTACAAGTTTTATCCCTATCACACCGTTGACCTCTGCAGTATGGACATAAGGTGTGAGGGTCTGTCTTGACCGCCGACAAGAACGTCCGACAAGGGCGGTCGGGAAGTCCAGGGCACTTCCGCATGATAGAGAGAGGCCAACTTCCAAGCACACGAGCTGTAAGAAAAAGCAAAAAAATTGAGGCTGTCAAAAGTGCGAGGGTGAGACAGACAGGTCTGATCATCACCCAAGCCAAAAGTGAAGAGAATCAGTTCACCGGTGTGTGAGGGGGGAGGGGTAGCTAGCTACCCCTCCCCTACCCCCTCGCTAACTAGCGAGAGGGTAGTTAACCCTCGTTAAAATTCTAATGGCTCGTCATTTAAGCTACGCCGAAAGTAATACCCCATGTAAATAGCGTGGTTTGTATTTCGGTTACGGAACAAAGATATTTTACTACTGTATCTACAGTAGCTAGACTGAAAGCACTGAACCGCAAGTCAAAGCCCTCAGACAACCATAAAAACCAAAACCCAATCACAGGCATACCATACAGAAGTTAAGGTTGAGGGGAGGTAGTAACTCTTTTACCCAATACAGAAGCAGTAATTACGTATGGGCCCAAAAGTGTAACACCTTTCATAATCTACTCTTACCTGCTCGAGGTAATGAGAAGCGAACACAGAGTTGCTTCTCCAAAACGTTGCATCCATTATCTGTTTAACTGACATATCCTTTCGTTAAGCCGAAGTTCTCCTCCTCACAAAAGAGGTGAGCTTCTCTTATTGTCTCCCTCAAGAAGAATGATAATGCATTCTTTGAGAGGGGCTTTTGTGGATCCTTTACTGAACACCATAAATAATTGGATGCACCTCTTACATTCTTTGTTTGTGATAAATATGCCCTGAGGGCTCTAACTGGGCAGAGGAGCCTTTCCTCCTCTTGGCCCACCACATTTGTGAGGTTAGGATCCTCAAACGTCCCCGGCCAGGATTCGGATGGGTTCTCATTCTTAGCGAGGAAGTTGATCCTTAACGCACATACTGTACTGCTCCATCCTGGTTGAAGCCCAGCTGCTTCTCAATAGCGTGAATCTCGCTGACCCTTTTTGCTGTGGCCAGAGCCATCAGGAAGAGAGTTTTCTTAGTCGCATCTCTAAGAGTCGCTTGCGAGATGGGTTCGAACTTCCTGCTGCATAAAAACTTCAAAACCACATCCAAATTCCAAGCCGGGGGTCTCAATTGAGTCTGCTTAGTTGTTTCAAACAACTTCAAAAGATCTTTCAAGCCTCTATCCTGCGTTAAGTCTATGCCTCTGTGCCTAAAGACAGCCGAAAGCATACTCCTGACCTGATCTTGATCCCCTCCTTTTTCCTCTTTTCCCATCAGGTCTGGAGTTACCCCTACTGACGGGTCTACCTCGAAAGGGAGGAATAAATCTAGACAAAGGAGTATCCACCTTTGGTTTGTTGCTAGAAAAGGAAGTTGGAAGTACCTTCCGAGCTGTCTTGGACACCAAGTCATGGGTGGCCTTTGGGGCTAAAGATGCAGCAACCTCTTTTAAAAGTTCTTGTGGGAGCAGAGAATGAGAGAGTGGCGCAAACAGTAATTCAGACCTCTGACCAGGGGTGACCCCCATGGAAAGGAAAGAACACATCTGAGCTCTTTTCTCGAGAACTCCAGCCATAAAAAGGGCTGCTAACTCGTTAGAGCCATCCCTAACAGCTTTGTCCATGCAAGACATAATCTGAATAAAATAATCAATGTTCTTAAAAGTAAAAACTTTCTTCCTCAAGGCTCCCAGAGTCCAGTCGAGAAAGTTGAAAACCTCGAAGGCTCTGAAGACGCCCTTGAGAAGATGATCGAGTTCAGAAATCGTCCAAAAAATTTTAGTACGTCTCATGGCTAATCGACGAGAAAAGTCTACTAGGCTTGAGAAGTCCCCCTAGGCAGAGGCAGGTACTCCCAAGCCGAGAACTTCTCCTGTCTCGTACCACACACTTGACCTGGAAGCTAGTCTAGCTGGAGGGAAAGAAAAAGCTGACTTGCCTAGATTTTTCTTGGACTGCATCCAGTCACCAACAATCTTAAAGCTCTCTTAGAAGACCTTGAAAGAACCATCTTTGTAAAAATAGGAGCTTGAGTTGCTGTCCCCAAGGTGAACTCTGAAGGGGCAGAGAGTGGAGCAACAGGAACAAAGTGACTAGGAAATTCCTCTGTAAAAACTTTCATTATTTTCTTAAGGTCTAAAGAATGCTGTGTAGTCTTAGGCTCTTCTTCCTCTGAAAAGTCTTCCAAAGGCTCAGCTGTGGAAAGGGGGTCATCAACATCTTCTTCCGACAAGACTTCAGCTGGAATAAAGACGTCTTTGCGCGCCTGTGTGCGAACTAGACATTGGGCGCCGTGTGCGCCAGCTTGACATCCAGCATCAACTTGCCGCTTGGTGTCATGATCAACATGATGTTCGACGTCACGTCTAACTTGATATGATTGACGCTCGACGTCACGTTCAACCTGACGTTCGGCGTCAAGTTTGACTGCATGGTGAACGTCTTTACCAGTTAATACGTCCGCTTGACGTTCAGCTTCACGCCTGGAAGCTTGACGTTTAAGTTCAAGCTTAACCGAGTTACGACGCTCAGGTTGTGAAGCTTCATGACGCTCGGGAACTTGATGATATGACTTCATAATTGAGGAAAGCTTAAGCTGCATGTCCTGTAACAGGCTCAACTTAGAGTCAACTTGTGGTAAAGTTCGGCCCGCAATGTCAGCGATCAATTCGCCGCCTTCTCCGCTTACGTCACGCATGGAACGTCCAGACGAAGACAACCAGTCAGTCGGAGGTGGAGGTGCATGAACTGATGGGACAACAGATCCAGGAACTTGCATAGCAGTTGCTGGAAGCTTGTCCGAACCAGACATTCTAAGAGGATGTTTGGCAGGAGAACCTTCTTCAGAAGAAGGCAATCGCTCTGGACTGCTCCAATGACTACACCCAGGCATTTGAGGCGATAAAACTCGACTCTGATGTATTGAGATCATTTTCCTCTTGAGAGGTCTGGAAACTTGACGCCAGTCACGATTATATTCTTTACTGACCAAAGCGTCATCTTAAGATGAGGTAAACTTAACCTCACCTTTCCCATGGTGAGGGCTAGCGTTCCGTGAAACGTCAACAGAAACGCTCGGGGGACGTCTTCTCGCGCGACCACGCCTCTCGTTCCCTTTTGCCGATTGACATTCCTTCTCCCAGGGATTGGGGAGCTTGGAAGAGGTCTTAGGCTAGGTGAACGACAGGTACGAGCAGACGCACCCTCCACAGCACTGAACACATTAACTGCACTTTTGGCAATAACACTGGCACTTTTAAGCATATTCACATCGAACATAAGTTGGTTCCTGTCCGTAACAAGTGACCCAACCCTAACACCAAGGGCTTGAATAGCACTCATCATGTCCGTAAGTGAAGGCTCAGCGGTAACAGTAGGGGGTTCAGGGACTACCACTACAGGGGGAGGAATAGGTTCAGAGACACGGGGAGAGGAAAATTTTCTAGATCGAGAAGAACTGCGTCTGACTCTATCTCTCTCTAACTTACGAGTGTACCGATCGAAATCCAGCAACAGATAACAACACACATTCATCACATCGATCCCCTAATTGACAATTTTTACCTCTACATTTAGTACAAATGGAGAGAGGATCAATAGAGGCCTTAGGAAGGCGGGTTTTACAGCCTTTCACACACTTTCTTTAAACTGGGGAAGGGTCAGCCATTTTGGAAAATTCCAGAGAGAGATCAACACGCAATAGGTCAAAATAAATCAAATCAAAAGAGGTTCAAGAGAATCCATAAGTAAATCCAATCAAGCGAAAGCCAATTAACCAAAAAAAAAAAAAGTACTTCACCAAAGATACTGCAAAAAATCGAAGGTTACAACGAGCGAATGTTCCAATGATGTCGCCAGCAATGGCGGCAGAGAAGATCTGAGGACTCCTGGAATGGTTCCAGTTACCTGGCGAGTGGTGGCGCTAGTAGTACACCTGACTACCCAATCTGCGATTGTCGCAAGTTTTGAATTTCTGCCGTGACGTCAGAGACTTAAGCTATATATATATCCACCGGCTAAGTTAGATGTTTAAAAAGGAACATTACTATCAGAAGATCTATTTGAAAGAACACTGGTTGATCTAGCTCTTTTAAGTCTATCCTTCTCTAGTCGCTTAACATAGCGATCAAACTCATTCCAGTCTAAATCAGACAAAGACCAACATTCATCACATCTGTTACCAAAATTACATACCGGACCTCTGCAACCATTACATATTGAGTGAGGATCAACAGAGGCCTTGGGCATACGAGTCTTGCATCCTCTAACACACCTTCTTATAGAGTCAGCCATTTTGTAAACAGAAAACAAGCCCAGGTCAAAATCCAACAAAGTCTATCTAAACTGTAGTGAAAAGTTAAAAGAATATCCAAAAACAAGCAGCGAAAGCCATTAACAATAATCAGACAAAAGGTACTTCACCAAATTGTAGAATAAAGTAATAACAGCAAAACGAATTTCCTAGGTGTTGACTCGATCAACGGAAGGGAATTTCTGAGGAATGTTGGTTATGGTTCTGGTAACCTATGAGAGATGGCACTCATGTATGACCACCTACTGTCATGGCGGCGATTGCCGCGAAATTTGAATTTCTGCCGTGCGTGAAGAAACGCAGGATTTAAGCTATATACAGTATATGTAACTACCAGGGAAGTTACATATTTAAAAAGCTGCTATTTATATTTTTGTTTTCATACTTTTGATAACTATATGAGAAATTTCAGTCATTTTCTAAAATAATGAGACCAACCTGACCTCTCTATGACGGAAATTGAGGCTGTCTGCACGATCTGAAAAAAAAACCTGTTGAAACGCCATTGAAAACAGAAAACGCCTGGGGATAAAGGGATGGGAAGTTCCAAATACCATGGGGGTAAAAGGGTTAATAAAATATACTGGGAGTCTTGACCCCTCTATATAACGTTATTTATTTGTTGATGCAATACCCACTTGTATATTTCTCTTTGTTTCCATACCCACTTGTATATTTCTCTTTGTTTCCATACCCCTTTTAATCATTTTCTCCCTTATTACATTTCAATTTATTACCATTAAATATTTATTATTCTCTTCATTCTAACTTACTATTTTTCCTTCACACTTGCTGTAATTACCTTATCACAAACAGTTTTCACATAAATACTTAGTCTGAACAACTTTCCCACGCAAGTTCATTTAAGTTTACTTTGTAGACTCTGTTCGGTTTCCGTTAACTAATCACGTGCCCATACATATGGAAAGTTTCCACGGGGGGGTTAATATTTCCCCTCCCCTTTTCTTTAACTCTTCAAGTGCTCACATCAGTCCCTTCCTAAGCCTTTTTCCCTGTAAAACCTTTGTCCGCGTTAAGCATTTGTTCGTATTCTACTCATTTTGTGTGCTATTTTTGAACTTCCTATACAATTGTGTAATGGAAGTTTCATGGAAATTACCATGGTACACCAGATTTAATTAACACTTTCACCTCTACCCTCCGCCACCGATACAGCACAGTTGCTAGAAGACCCCGATTATCCCCAACCTTCAACATACCGATCATAAAGTAAGTCATTATTTTTACTTTCAAGTTTAATACCTGATTAGTGAATGCAGTTCATATTAGTTACATTGATGTTAGCATGTGTAACTCAACATTACCGCTTGCCAGTACATACAGTTCTTGATTTTTTTATTTTTCGGCGAGCGAAACGAGCCCACAGCGGAACGAAAACCATTATATTTAGGGTAAAACATTTCGAACAGAAAATATGTTTTCCTGTAGAAAATTTTAGCTTCATTTCAATCGCAACCAAACAGAACAGCCAGTTTGACTAACATCTGAGTGGAGTGAAGTTAGCCGAACTGTTTGTTCGCGATTGAAATGTAGGTCAAATATGGTTAAATCACGTTCTATACAACAGGAAAACATTTTCTGGTCGAAATGATTCCTAGACAGTAAGTAAAATGGGTAGTTTGTAGCGCTACGGCCAAGCGTCATAATTTGCTTATTATCGCTCCGACTGTTATCTTGTATAGAATAAAAACGTTTGGAAATGGTCTACGGATCTTAAATATGTTGTGTAAGGGGGGGTCCAGGGGGTGCAGCCCCCCTGTGTAAGGACACAGCTTTTAGCATAGGTTAGGTGGGTTTTTTAAGTTAGCTTCTCCCGTCGTACTCGTAGGTAAGGAAACTGTTGTGTAACGGGGGGGGGGGGGGGGGGGGGGGGTCGGAGGGGGCGAAGCCCTCCTGGGTAAGGATACGGCTTTTAGCATAGGTTAGGTGGGTTTTTTAAGTTAGCTTCTCCCGCCAAAATCGTTTTTAGAACAACGGCCATAGTTCAGGATATTCCCGTTTTCTACGGGATCTGGCCGTCACCCTACAAAGGCTCCAGTAAAACTTTACCGGGAAGTTTAGGCTAGGTGGTGTTCTTGTGTAGAAGTTTTGCTAAACAACGGACACAGGTAGTGAAGTACGACATCCAGACTTACGAATGACTAGAAAATAGGAAGAAAATTCCCATTTTCTATGAACACAGGAGGACCTGTCCATCATTATACAAAGACACCAATACAATAATGTTCGATGAACTAAAACTGATCAGAGGTCAGTTTATTACCTACTCTGCAGGGGACCAATAAGGACACAATATTCAATGTTGGCTTAAGGAGTAGAGAACATAAGGTTTGGTTGTTCACTAGAGACGGAAATGGAGTACAGTAAATATTAGCAAATATTTTGGCCAATAATTATTGGTGAGAGAGATAGAATAAGGTACTTCAGAGTAACTGTAAAATTTAATGGAAAGTCATAATACCATGTAACCTTACAGATTGGCCAAAATATGGACGGGAGCGTTTGTAGGGTGACGGCCAGATCCCGTAGAAAACGGGAATATTCTGAACTGTGGCCGTCGTTCTAAAAACGATTTTGGCGGGAGAAGCTAACTTAAAAAACCCACCTAACCTATGCTAAAAGCCGTGTCCTTACCCAGGGGGGCTTCGCCCCCCCGGACCCCCCCCTTACACAACAGTTTACTTACCTACGAGTACGAAGGGAGAAGCTAACTTAAAAAACCCACCTAACCTATGCTAAAAGTCGTGTCCTTACCCAGGGGGGCTACGCCCCCCCGGACCCCCCCTTACACAACATATTTAAGATCCGTAGACCATTTCCAAACGTTTTTATTCTATACAAGATAACAGTCGGAGCGATAATAAGCACATTAGGGTTTCATTGTAGTGTATTACAGGGCAATGTAACCTAGGAGAACAACTACTTCTTCTTATAGAAAACATTACGCTCTCTTCGAAAATGACACTCGTTCCCGTCGCAAATGAATAGTTTCGGAAATATATATACATCTATATCCTCCGATAATGGGGGACTCCCAGTGGGAACTCGGGGGTTTTGGGTGGGGAAAACATACTGGGGAATCGATATATAAACGTAAAACAAGCCTTTTCTTCTCTATACATTACCTTCTTGAAATTATTATAACCGGAGGAAAATGCAAAACAGTATATCTGGATAAACTTTGGAGGCGCTGTTGCAAAGATTGTGTCATGAAAAAATACAGTAACCAGTGCTGCCAACGTCCGATGTAGACCAAATGTTATTTTGTGACCTGTCATAATACTAGGCTAGGTTAGGTGGGTTTGTTAGGTTCTGTGCCCTTTTGGTACATTTTATATATTGAGTAAAACTTATATGTAGAAATTATTTAAAATATGTATGGAAATATCTATTACTATCGTTAGTAATGTCAGCGTGCCGTTGGTAACTCTGTGTACCATACGTCAACGTTGGTAACACTGTGTATTATTGGTAACGTTGCTAATGTTATCGTTCGCAGTACATTCGTAAGAGAAGTGATTCCGTGCAACTCAAAGTTAGCCGAATTGGTTGATCTGTTTATTTCCGATTGAAATGAACATCAAATTCGGATAATTCACGTTAGTTACTATAGGAAAACATATATTTTCTGTTCGAAATCTCACCCTGTAATACAATACAAAATTACCCAAATTAGGACGCTTGGCCGTAGCGCTACAAACTACCTTATGGACGGCCATTTTACACAGGTCTAGAATAATAAAATTTAAATAAGCAGGATTTGTGGCCTCCAGCCTAGTACTAGGGCCGTTGAAGGTCAATTAGGGGCACGTATAATAGGCCAGAAGGAGGGGATTGCATTTGCATTGAACCTACATCCCTAACTACCAGTACAAATTAGCCTAAATATTTAGACCTGAGCACTGATTTTTACAGTGTATTAAAAATTAAATTACCTTTCTCAAATCCTCAAATATGGACGATTAGCTCTACGGAAATAAGTAATACAGCACGACAACAAAACACACTTCTTGATTTAGACTCAGCCTAAGACTCAGTCGAGTCAGTCCTCAGCTGTTCTCTGTAATTCCCGGTGCGTTTCATACGATAATATTTAGATTTCTACTTTTCACCGTTTATATCCAATATAGGATTAATTATGATAAATATAATTCGTATAAATATTAAGTTATTAAAGAAAATATATTCTTTAATTTCAAATACCTACATGAGTAGTTCGTTTGTTCTCTGTAATTAGAGGTGCGTTTCGTAAGACAATATTTAGATTTCTAATTTTCACCGTTTATATCTAATATAGGATTAATTATGATAAATATAATTAGTATAAATGTTAAGTTATCAAAACAGATATATTCTTTAATTTCAAATACCTACATGAGTAGTTAGTTTGTTCTCTATAATTCTCGGGGCGTTTCATACGACAATATTTAGATTTCGACTTTTCACCGTTTATATCAGATATAAGATTAATTATTATAAATATAATTGGTGTAAATGTTAATTTATTGAAAAAAAAATATATTCTTTAATTTCAAATACCTACATAAGTAGTTAGTTTGTTATCTGTAACTCGAGGTGCGTTTCATAAGACAAAATTTAGATTTCTACTTTTCACAGTTTATATCCGATATAGGATTAATTATGATAAACATAATTAATAAAAAATTTTAGGTATTGAAAAAGATGCATTCTTTAATTTCAAATACCTACATAAGTAGTTAGTTTGTTCTCTTTAATTCGAGGTGCGTTTCATAAGACAGTATTTCAATTTCTACTTTTCACTGTTTAGTAAAAAATAGAGGGTTGGGCATGAATGTAAAGAGAGTTCTATATGAGAAAGTGATTGTGTAATGATTAGAATAGTTAATATTATATGTTTAAAACAAATGACGTAATATGTCATGTTGGTTGGAAGAGCTAACCGTGAGATTTGCTGTAGTCATTCAAATTATAAGCAGGATGTATAATGCTAACCTCGCAGATTGACATTCTTTCTTAACGTCAACACATTGTCTCCTCGTGTGAAAGTTTGTGACGTCACCGGATGCAGGTGTCTTCCGATTCCGTCACTTGGCTAAATTAAAGCAAGCATACGATATTTGTGATATCGGTAATTTATGCAGTTCATATCTAAACTTTACCAGAATTGGTCATGTGGACCAACACAGCTTCCTCCAGTGATGGAGATGTTTAACTCTGTTGTTTATTAAAAATAAAACTTAAAAACCATTAAGATGTATTCAGTAAACCATTTAAATACATCTGAAAACAACTCATACTCAAATGTGTGCTTAAGACAGTAGCACACCAATAATTGTACCAACTGTGATGTATTGATCGGAGTTGTGGGGAATGAAAATGACGGAGAGACAGAAATTGAATGTGTTTGAGATGAAGTGTCTAAGGAGTATGGCTGGTGTATCTCGAGTAAATAGGGTTAGGAACGAAGTGGTGTGGGTGAGAACGGCTGTAAGAAATGAGTTAGCGGCTAGAGTGGATATGAATGTGTTGAGGTGGTTTGGCCATGTTGAGAGAATGGAAAATGGCTGTCTGCTAAAGAAGGTGATGAATGCAAGAGTTGATGGGAGAAGTACAAGAGGAAGGCCATGGTTTAGGTGAATGGATGGAGTGAAGAAAGCTCTGGGTGATAGGAGGATAGATGTGAGAGAGGCAAGAGAGCGTGCTAGAAATAGGAATGAATGGCGAGCGATTGTGACGCAGTTCCGGTAGGCCCTGCTGCTTCCTCCGGTGCCTTAGATGACCGCGGAGGTAGCAGCAGTAGGGGATTCAGCATTATGAAGCTTCATCTGTGGTGGATAACGGGGGAGGGTGGGCTGTGGCACCCTAGCAGTACCAGCTGAACTCGGTTGAGTTCCTTGTCAGGCTGGGAGGAACGTAGAGAGTAGAGGTCCCCCTTTTTGTTTTGTTTCATTTGTTGATGTCGGCTACCTCCCCAAAATTGGGGGAAGTGCCTTGGTATATGTATGTATGTACCGTTTATATCCGATATAGGATTAGTTATGATAAATATAATTAGTATAAATGTTAAGTTATTAAAAGAGATATATTCTTTAATTTCAAATACCTACATGAGAAGTTAGTTTGTTCTCTGTAATTCTATGTGCGTTTCTTAAAATAGTACAGTATTTAGAATTCTACTTTTCCCCATTTACATTGAATATAGGATTAATTATGGTAAATGTAATTATTAGCAAAGAAAGATAAATAAAAAATACACTTTCATTTTAGATATCCATATGAGTAGCCTAGTTAGTTAATCAACTAGAATATATTCTTGTTACTGGCCCTTAATAGGGCAAGTGCCATAGAACACCTGTCTCACTCTCTCTCTCTCTCTCTCTCTCTCTCTCTCTCTCTCTCTCTCTCTCTCTCTCTCTCTCTCTCTCTCTCTCTCTCTCTCTCTCTCTCCATTAGCTATAAGAACTGCGCAATTTGTTAATTTTTAGAATTTGTGCCTTATCTAATGTTTCTTCTTTTACTTTAATTCTCTTACCTTACGCATCTTGTAGACATTCGTATAACCGAGTACAGGTTTCCCTCATCACCATTGGTTTTTTATTTGGTTGTTAGTTGTTAGCATGTTCTTTGATATCTAAATGATTCACTCTTTCAAATTCAGTTATTCATTGTGTTCATAATTTCCAAGTTCTTAATCACAAGGTAATGAAGACTTTCGTGTCTGTTTTAAGAGATTTCCTCCCTTAACGTCTGCCTTACTAATTTGTCATCTTCTGTTATATAAGTTACTCGTGCAGTTGTTATTTTCATGTTTCCTCTGATCTTGTTTTTCTTTCTTTTTTCTTTCATTGGGCCACAGTTCTGAATGTTAAATGAATAATTGAATCCTCCCCGTATTATTCATAGTTTTGTATCGTGTATGCCTGGATGACCATACTTCCCTCTTTGCAGGAGACAGTCCCCCATTTCGAATCTCTTTCAAAAGAATAAAGAAAAAAAATAAAAACCTTATGGGACCAACCTCTTAGGTACTAATGGCCCCCTTCATGGAATTTGCATGTCATGTGTCCCTCATCGCATATGGAAATCATAATGAATTATAATTTTTTAAAGATAACAGATAAGATATATTAAAAAAAAAAAAAAAAAAACCTCTGAGGCTCCTGCAAGAGAATAGCTACGAATAGAATTGTGCTCAATTTTCCTTAACCAAATAAAAGAAAATTAGAATAAACACCCCACTTATGATGCAGACAATAGTCCAGGTATTAAGTGTTGGTAGTAGATTCTTAATCAAGTAGCTCTCTAAAGAGTAGATCATGACACACCCAATCATAATAGATAAGATGCTTCGACTTCAATTGCACTTACTTTTATGATTATTTTCAGACTTGATCCTAACTCTTTTAGTAAATAAAATCAAGCCAAAAATGCACTTAAGAGTAGCCTAATGGTCAAGGCAAAAGTTTTTTTTTTTTTTTTTACTTGACTAATCAGAGAACCATGTCCATTTTATTCTATCAAAGTATATATTTTACTATTGAAATATGTAATTTTTGGAAGAATAAATCCAATGTGTCAAGAATCAAGATGAAAAGGTCATGCAGCTAAAATTCTCTCTCTCTCTCTCTCTCTCTCTCTCTCTCTCTCTCTCTCTCTCTCTCTCTCTCTCTCTCTCTCTCTCTCTCTCTCTCTCTCTCTCTCTCTCTCTCTCTCTTTATATATATATATATATATATATATATATATATATATATATATATATATATATAGATATAGATATATATTGATGTATGAGAGACAGACCATAGTCGAGGAGTGATGTTTTATTTCTTGATTGCTTTAAGATTACCTTGCCATATGCAAGACATGGGCTCTTGCGTTGGCAGCCAGTAAACTTTATTTCCAAGGCGGATTAAATACATTGACCTGTGCAGACGGAATTGTAGTGACCTGGGTAGGTGACTGTTCAACTGCGAACAGGTGAGGAATGCGGGGTATTTGTTTTTTCTTACATTGATACATTGACTTTATGGTTAATATAAAAACCCACGCTTGACATTTAACAATGAGTCTTACATAAAAATGAAGGGCAGGTGATTCTGGGCCTAAATGCATAAACAATATTTACAGGGTATTTACACAGAATATGTATAAAGGTAAAAAGAGTGCTACAAGCATTGTAGCACGTTATTCTTACAACAACTACCCCCAAGACAATTATTAAAAAGGGAACTTTTTTTAATGATTGTATGAAAAAGTCATAAATGGGTCAACATAAATATTCATTTTAATCTCTGTAGCGAGACGGGGATTGCAGGCGGCCCCTTCGTTGGGATACTAGGACTGGAGGGCCGTTACCTTCGATACGTGGTTGCAGGATACCGCCCTGGTTGGGAGAACCAGGAGGTTTAACTGCTGGTTGTGGTTTCTTTGAACCGTGTCTGGTCAGGCTTCTTGCATCCCCTATTTGTTTTTCGTGGGCACCACCTATGCTGTTCATGCACGTCGATGTCGCTTTCTATGTGAGCAGGCTTTAATCTATCCATGGTCAGCCAGTCTTCTGCTCCTTGGACCATGATTTTAAATGCTTTATTCGTCCTCTCCAGCACCCGATAGGGCCATTTGTAAAGATGTGAGAGCGGGCGTTGGTGACCGTCCAGCCCGATGAAGACGCAGGGGCAGGTGTCCAGCAAGGCAGGTCTGAAATGCTTTGTCCTGTCTGCGTATATTTTGTGGTAGGGCGTAAATTTTCCTGCCCTTTCTCATTGCTGGGCGAGGCTGACATCTTCGGTGTCTGGATTGGCGAGTGGTTGGGGCACGTCATTGACCACCTGCTCCAAGATGGCGCCTCACGCAATGTTACTGGTGTCCGTATTTAACCTCAAGGGGGGGGGGGGGGTCCTGGCAGGCCAGGGTTGTGGCCCTACAGAGGGCAGTCTTTGTTTGCGTGAAGGCTTCTTGTTGAGGGGAACCTCACTGTAGCTTCTTCGGTTTCCCCTTCATGACCCTGAGAAGGGGGTCATCATACCGGCGATGTTGGGCAGGAACCTCCGGTAGAAGTTCGCCATGCCGATGAAAATCTGGCGGAACTTCACGGTCGGCATCGGGAACTTGTTTATGGAATCCACCTTCAACATCATGGGCCGCACGACCCTTTTTGAGAGTTTGTGCCCTAGGAACTTCACCTCCTCAGCCCCGAAAATTCATTTGTCCAAGTGTACCACGAGGCCATTCTCCTGCAGTTGCTTCAGAACCATCTTCACGTGCCCAAGGTGTTCCTCCTGTGTCTTGAAGAATACGAGGATGTTGTCGACGTAGACAACGCAGAAGGGAAGGTCCCCCAAAATGCTGTCCATCAGAAGCTGGAAAGTCGCCCAAGCGTTTCTCAGGCCGAACGTCGAATAGGAGAAGACGCAGGACCCGGAGGAGGGGTGATGATGGCCGTCTTTGGGATGTCGTTGGGGTGCACGGAGACTTGAAAGTCGGACTTTAAGAGGTCCATCTTGAAGAAAAAAGTGGCCCTGTGGAGGGCTCCTGTGAGATCCTGCATGTTGGGCAATGGGTAGTGGTCAGGTGTTGTGGCCAGATTGAGGCGTCTATAATGACTGCAGGGCCTCCAACTCCCGCTGGGTTTCTTGACCCTATACAGGGGAGAGGCCCACGGGCTAGACGGCTTTTTGCAGATTCCCATGCGCTCCATCTCTTGAACCTTCTGCTTGGTGTCCTGAACCTTCTGCAGAGGAAGGCGTCGGAATCTGCAGTGGGTTGGGGCGCTAGTCCTAGAGATATGGTGGCATATCCCATGCTTGGCGGGGATGCCCTCCAGTTGGCGGAGCTAGGGTTTGAAAACCTCCTGGAATTCCTGCAGCAGGCGGCCATATTCGCAGGGCATGACTAAGCACACCCTGGGGAGGCTAGGCTTACTGGAGAGATGGTGGGAACGGTAGGTCCCCTGATTTACTAGTCGTTTGCGACACACGTCTACCAGCAGTCTGCGGTGAGCAAGGAAGTCGATGCCCAGGAGGGGTCCCTTGACGTCTGCGATCAGGAAGCCAGCTCTAGTTCTGCCCCATGATGGATATCTTCAGTGTCCTCATCCCATAACAGGTGATAGGGTTTCCGTTCGTGGCAACCAAGGCGGCCCTATCGTCTGATGGGAGGCCATGGTCGTCCTTCGGGGGCAGGATCGTTGACACTGTAGCACCGGTATCCACCAGGAACCTTTTTCCTTAGTTGACGTCAAGGATTTAGAAGCCCATGTGATCGGGCTTCACCTGCTCCACTGTTGCTTGTAGGCGTAGTCACCCACCTAGATTTTTGGATGGCGCATGTTTGGACACACTTCCGCACCTCTTTCCCCCAGTCTTGGTGGAAGTAGCACCATCTGGGAAGGTTGGGGCCCTTGTGGTAGTGGTCCTCTTGTCGTTACCCTTGCTCTTGTTCTGGGTGCTGCTGGCGTCGCTGCTGCTGTCGGTGCGGGGGCGTCATGGGCGGGAGTATTTGGATCTTCTGCTGTGGATCGAGTTGAGCCCTACATCGTCTGGCTCCACAGGCGACTCATCTGTCTCCTCCGTGACGGCTTTGATAGAGGTAGTGGCGGCGTATCTGGTAGCCTGGGCTGCCAAGTGGAGCTTTGTGGCCTTT
>NC_090735.1:103855826-103918326 GCF_036898095.1 Palaemon carinicauda
TATTTAGTAGGGCTAGGAGCCTATCTAGCTGCAGAAAATGTAACAAAAAGTTTTATAAAAAGATTGTTAAAATCCTAGTCATTTGCATATTTATTTGTTGGTCCTTAGTAACTCTTTAAAGTTGTGACAATTGGCAAAAAAAAAATTAAAATAGGCTACTTAACTTGAATCCTGGTGATCAATACTTTTTTGGTTTACTTAAAAGGAACTTTTCAGTCATTGGCAACTATTTCTTTACACTGATTTATAATCTTAATTGAGAAATCCTACATCGTTTTGTAATTTCTATATTTTTTTTGTTGATTTTGTTTTAGTTTACTATTGACTATTTACTACTTTTTTCATCAAGCTCATTAGACAAACTGCAAACTGTAGAAGATATACGAAAAAATATAAATAAGGCATGTGACAAGAAGTTTACGACCTTTTTGCATTTTCATCAAGTTAATACAATAATAAATTGGTAGTTTAATAATGAAACTGGTTAAATATACAGTAGTAACATTGAAAATTTCATAATAAAATCTAGATTTTACAAATATGATATAGGTAACTTTATACAATACAGTACTTGTTACTATTTGTTGTTCTCTCTCCAATATAGCTGAACAATCAATTTTTTATAGTGGAGTACCATTCAACAATACCAATGTATTTGAAATCTTATAATCTTTTAAGTATGCTTTCATCATTAACCCAAAGAAGGAAAATTATCATCTTCAGACCCAGCTGGATTAATATAAACAAGTTGGTAAAAGGGGGACCACATATATTTAATTAATATTCCAATATGTACATAAATGTTTTCCTCTACCCCTAGCAAAAGTATATGATTTTGAAATTTCCAGTCACATTTAGAGAACATATATCATAAAATAAGCTCTCTGACAAGAATAAATATAGCGCTTCATTAACAGAGCTGCAAGGGTGAAAACGTAGTCATAATAAAAATGACTCACAGAAGCATAAAATTTTCCCAAAGAAGCAAAGGATACCAGGCATAAACTGGAAATCTTTTATCATATTACTTTTGCTATTATTCATCTCGCCATCTCAAAATAACAAAGATATAAGGATTTACAATAACACATGATAAATAATAACGACATAACTACGCTACTATACACTGGCAATGAAAAAAAGAATAGATGAGGACCAAGGGATATACAAACTGTCCTAGACTTGTTTGGAAATGTGCACAAGAAATTTTCAAGCACAACATAAAAAGGTCAAATCTTTATCATTTTCTACAAGGTATAATATTCAGTCTTACTTAAAACAAAGAGGATAGATGCATGTAGTCAAAGAAAAAACTTCTCTTATAAAATTTAACGACTTTTATTCTTTTTACCATAATTTCAAGGCCTTTACTCCACATATGCTCTTTCAGCATTACAAATAACCAGTTGTATCTAATGGTAAAGGAACATTCTGACAATAAAAGCAGTTTACAAGTATTAAATTTAAATAGATTTGCACTGAAAGAAATGGAGTCCTTACTACATAAATCACATCAGAGACAATATTCATAAAAAGAATATCATTATCTATGGAGCCACTTACAAAAAAAAAAAAAAAAAGTTCTTACACCATAGATATATAAACTGAATTCAACCACCAATGAATATTTCTTTCCATCCATAGCAACTGATACAAGTGGATTTTTATTTTTACAAAAACTTTAACGTGCTAAATACAAAGGCTTTCATCAGATAACTATTTCATCAAATGGAATCAATTCTCAAGTAAGTAATTTATGATTCTGAAATTAATACTGCATCCCCAATAAAAAGCACCCAAGCTATAGGAACTTATTTGAATACAATTGAAATTAACTTCACAAATACAACCTTTAGCAAGATTTTAGCTTGCAAAAAAATAAGTTTATGGAAAATTCCCAACAAAATTACATCAAGTAATATCTACAGAATTATGGCATAATACAAAATATATTCTCATTAGCAAAACTAAATAAAGCATATGTAAATATCCTACTTAAATCAATTACTTGCCTAAACATCCCACAGCCATGTCATCTGCTTATTTAAATATTAGCAATTTCTGCATCTGTAATAGCAGTATAAACAATCGATGGAAATGTTGATCATTTTTTTAAACAAGTATAAGAGATATGCACTGTAGTCCCTAACATTCTAATTAGAAAATAGTTTCCATCAAAGGTCGTTTCTAACCAAGAAAATTAATGTTTAGATAGAAATACCCCCACCAAATGTAGAATTAATTTGCGAAGGTCAAAGTTCAGTACTGACTTGCCAGATTGTGACCGATGTGAAAACTGCGCAATTGAAGATTTGCACCACCGATGAACTGCTACTTGTAACTGTGTGAGTAATGTATGTACATTCATGACAATTACATTTGCCTTAACTTGACCTGTACTAGGAAAATCTGTATAAACCTACTCACAAGTTTTTTAAATATTTTCTTTAACTTTCCTCATTAACAATTAAAAAACTAAAGTAATAAACATCAACTTTTTTTGTGTGGGGAAAACATTTCTTTCCAGATTCAACTGTAAAAGTACAGTACACAGAGACATTCCTGTTGCACTGAAACACTCACTTAGCACCTGAGCTGTCAGGTCTCGCACAGTCTGAAAGCCCTGCATTTGCAAAGAGGAATTAATATCCAATAATATAAATATCAATTTTCTAACAGCTTTTGTCCCTGCATATACACAATATAATCTTTTCATTGCTATAGTATAACCAACTGTATAATTCTGAATATATTACATCTTCAGGACTTAAACTAAAGCTCTATACACAACATTGCACTGAATCTTCCCTTCCCAGAATAAGTAGATAAAATCATAACATATCATTAATGGCTGGAAATTCTGATTAAAATGAACACTAAATAATTTTCAAGTCTTATATATCAAACCATTTACTATGAACATCGTTGTGAAAACTAACCGCAGAAAAGTTAACATCCTCCACTATTATTCACTCGAGACACTGAGCTGCATTCAGGAACAACTGTACATACATCTCATTGGCAGCACTGAAATGGTTAAGATGGTTTTCACAACCCCGCCCTCATCACAGTGGTGTCATGACCTAAGTGACCCCTTCAGTAAAATTAAGATACCTAATAAATATCTTCTAACTTCATATAAAAATCTAGAATCACAGGAAGAAAAAAAAGGTGAACCCTGCATTACCAAAGGCCCTTATTCACATTAGATTCTTCATCGTTTCCCTTGGTACAATCTTTTTCCTGGGCCTACCCTTCTCGTCTGTGCTGGGTTACTTGGAGCGGTTGGGTTAAATTGAGAAGGGTTGAAGAACTGGGGCTGACCTGGAGGGGCCATCATAGGTACTGGTCCTTCTACACCATCACTCGACGTCCCCTGTTAATAATGAGAAGATCACGTTATCAAAGGTGCTCTCTTCTTAATAGTCATTCCATAGTACACGCAATTGTTGACCTCGAGGAAAGTGAAAATTTTGAGCCATTATCCAGGTTTATCCTCATAAGTGTATATTTAAATCTGTCATACAACATAACATCTTTAATCAGTACAAAGAAGAAAGCAATGCCTTATTTCATGAGGAATTAATTCCGCATTAAAAATGGACAAAATATCGAAATACTTTGTCTTCACTGAAAAAGGAAGTTCAATAAAGTATAAATTCAAAATGATTTAATCTTATACATAAAGCACTAAATAACAATTTCAATATCACCACCTGCAATAAACAGTGAAATCTAATCAGAAGATTTACACGAGCATTACAATATAAAAGTACAGTACAATAATTTAAAACCGTTGAGGATTATAACCAGAGTAAGCCCATGACCATAAAATGTTTAAATTGGTATTAATCAGAGCAAGAAAACCCAAGCACTTATAAACAATACAGAAAATACTCCAGGTTTACATAATATGGTTAAAAGCAAGATAAAAACAAAGCATATAAAAAGAAAATTTCAAATTAGTCTAATAAGCATCAGTGCAGATTTGTTTAACCTAATACGGCAAATAGTTTTAATATTATGTCATTATGAACCATAAGATATATCCATCGAAGGTCTTTGTGAACATGATACTTACTACTTTATAAAGATGTTTCTTCTAATTTAACTCAAGATATATATTTCCGTGTATAAGACGATCTTTAGATAAGACGAGGTTGAAAATTAGGGGAAAATCTAATACATTTATCTCATATCTGTAGTATAAGATGACTGCTAAATTATGAAAACTTTTTGCATATACACAAGCTTTTGCAGCACGAGAACAAATATTGGCTATGTAATGATAATATTAATGATGTCGTTTTACTTACTGTAAGCCATCCTTAGATATTCAAAATCAATGAGAGGCAATTTCATTATTACAAATATTTTGCTTACTAAATATCATTAGAAATTCAAAATAAATTACATTAAAGGCAGTTCTATACAGTATATGTAAAAACAAACAAATGTATGCATTCACACATCCAAGTGATAATGATACTACTGTTCTGTAAGAGCTTTTAGTAAACCGTAAGAAAACTGTGTTACTGTATTTATTAAGATATTTTGGAAATATTAAGAATAATTTTTGTTTTTTATGTGTCAACATATCTTCAATAGCGGTATTCTGGTTTGGCTGACGATGTTTACATTTCCTCTACTGGGCTCATTGAAAAGTTTATTTCATCGATTCGGAATTATTCCTTGAATTGACAACTGTATCATAGATATGCTAATAATATATAAAGTAAAAATGGATTCATTACCATTATTTTATTTCATAACTGGAATATTTTCATGTACAGTATGAGAGAGGTTATCACTGAGGCCAATGCTAGCCTACCGATTATCATCGCTTGGAATTCAAGGTTTGATTTTTAAAATGGAAGTATAAGACAACCAAAAATTTTCAGGGGTTCATTTTAGGATTTAAAGGTCATCTTATATGGGGAAATATATGGTAGCCTACATGCAGAAAATCATTAATGACAATAACTAAAATTCAAAATCAAGATTATGAGCACCTTCAAAGAATGCAGGACATAAGAATTTACTGCATGTTGGCAAGGATTGTGCAAAGGTCTAGGAAGCAGTACCATGGAATATTGGCACGCAACATTCTTCAACTCCCTCCCAAGTACAAATAACTAAGAATTACAACTAAACATGAACGTAGAATGAGATAAACTAAGCCTAATTAAGTTTATTTTATATTTAAAAGGAAATTTTTTTTTTCTAAAAAATTACTACTAAATAAATGGAGAAAAAACATTCACACTACATGCCATAATTTTCTTTAAAGCAACTGCAATGCATGAAAAAAAGTATTAAAATAACATAATTGACCACAAATGTAAATGTGGTATTACATCCTACAAACAAGTTTTTTTCTATGACAATTATTTTCAAATTACCGTATGTAGATTTGAAGATCTACATAAAGGTCTCAAACATAATCAGTTTAATCACCGAGGAATAATTAACATGAGAAATAAACTATCAGCTTGGGAGGAGGCATTTGGAATTTTAATATCCTAAAGGACCACACATGAGGGTTTATAGAGTAAGTTCTATTTTAGGTTAATATAGATGGACATGTGCCTTCATCCAGATTACTTTTGAATCAAAGTATACATACATCCTATTTGACATGCATAATCATTGAAGGAAAGTAAAATATTTTAGACATATCCCAATTAAAACAGGTAACTTTTTCCATGTAAATGAACCACCACCTTTGGGATAAAAATTATTTTTTTAATGCAGAAGACAATGTAGAATACAGCAAGCCCCACAACCCTACTCTCCATTGCTAATGTCGCTAATCTTGCTAAAGCACCCCCAAACCCACTCCCCACACATTTAGCAATGGAGTGGGGATGGGGGAATTTAGCAAGATTACCCAACTTTGCTAAATTCAGGTAATTTTACTAAAGTTCCCCAACCCGACACTCCATTGCTAGAGTCAGGTAATCTTGCTAAAGTTCCCCAACCCGACACTCCTTTGCTAAAGTCAGGTAACCTTGCTAAATTCCCCCATCCCCACTTTCCATTTCTAAATGTGTGGACAGTGGGTTTGGAGGAATTTAGCAAGATTAGCTGACTTTAGCAATGGAGTGTCGGGTTGGGGAACTTTATTAAAATTACAGTACCCAACTTTAGCAAAGTCAGGTAATCTTGCTAAAGTTCCCCAACCAAACACTCCAATGCTAAAGTCAGCCAATTCTGCTAAATTCCCCCATCCCTACTCTCCTTTGCTAAAGTTGGCTAATCTTGCTAAATTTCCCCCAACCCAACACTCCATTGCTAAAGTCAAGTAGCCTGCTAAAGTCCCCCATCCCCACTCTCCATTGCTAGTCAGCCAATCTTGCGAAATTCCCCCATCCCCACTCTCCATTGCTAGTCAGCCAATCTTGCAAAATTCCATCATCCCCACTCTCCATTGCTAGTCAGCCAATCTTGCGAAATTCCCCCATCCCCACTCTCCATTGCTAGTCAGCCAATCTTGCAAAATTCCATCATCCCCACTCTCCATTGCTAGTCAGCCAATCTTGCAAAATTACCCCATCCCCACTCTCCATTGATAGTCAGCCAATCTTGCGAAATTCCCCCATCCCCACTCTCCATTGCTAGTCAGCCAATCTTGCGAAATTACCCCATCCCCACTCTCCATTGCTAGTCAGCCAATCTTGCAAAATTACCCCATCCACACACTCCATTGCTAGTCAGCCAATCTTGCGAAATTCCCACATCCCCACTCTCCATTGCTAGTCAGCCAATCTTGCAAAATTCCATCATCCCCACTCTCCATTGCTAGTCAGCCAGTCTTGCAAAATTCCATCATCCCCACTCTCCATTGCTAGTCAGCCAATCTTGCAAAATTCCCCCATCCCCACTCTCCATTGCTAGTCAGCCAATCTTGCGAAATTCCCCCATCCCCACTCTCCATTGCTAGTCAGCCAATCTTGCAAAATTACCCCATCCCCACTCTCCATTGCTAGTCAGCCAATCTTGCAAAATTCCCACATCCCCACTCTCCATTGCTAGTCAGCCAATCTTGCAAAATTCCATCATCCCCACTCTCCATTGCTAGTCAGCCAATCTTGCAAAATTCCATCATCCCCACTCTCCATTGCTAGTCAGCCAATCTTGCAAAATTCCATCATCCCCACTCTCCATTGCTAGTCAGCCAATCTTGCGAAATTACCCCATCCCCACTCTCCATTGCTATTCAGCCAATCTTGGGAAATTCCCCCATCCCCACTCTCCATTGCTAGTCAGCCAATCTTGCGAAATTAAACCCATCCCCACTCTCCATTGCTAGTCAGCCAATCTTGCGAAATTCCCCCATCCCAACTCTCCATTGCTAGTCTGCCAATCTTGCGAAATTCCCCCATCCCCACTCTCCATTGCTAGTCAGCCAATCTTGCGAAATTCCCCCATCCCCACTCTCCATTGCTAGTCAGCCAATCTTGCGAAATTACCCCATCCCCACTCTCCATTGCTAGTCAGCCAATCTTGCGAAATTCCCCCATCCCAACTCTCCATTGCTAGTCAGCCAATCTTGCAAAATTCCATCATCCCCATTCTCCATTGCTAGTCAGCCAATCTTGCGAAATTCCCCCATCCCCACTCTCCATTGCTAGTCAGCCAATCTTGCAAAATTACCCCATCCCCACTCTCCATTGCTAGTCAGCCAATCTTGCGAAATTCCCCCATCCCCACTCTCCATTGCTAGTCTGCCAATCTTGCGAAATTCCCCCATCCCCACTCTCCATTGCTAGTCAGCCAATCTTGCGAAATTCCCCCATCCCCACTCTCCATTGCTAGTCAGCCAATCTTGCGAAATTCCCCCATCCCCACTCTCCATTGATAGTCAGCCAATCTTGCGAAATTCCCCCATCCCCACTCTCCATTGCTAGTCAGCCAATCTTGCGAAATTCCCCCATCCCCACTCTCCATTGCTAGTCAGCCAATCTTGCGAAATTCCCCCATCCCCACTCTCCATTGCTAGTCAGCCAATCTTGCGAAATTCCCCCATCCCCACTCTCCATTGCTAGTCAGCCAATCTTGCGAAATTCCCCCATCCCCACTCTCCATTGCTAGTCAGCCAATCTTGCGAAATTCCCCCATCCCCACTCTCCATTGCTAGTCAGCCAATCTTGCGAAATTCCCCCATCCCCACTCTCCATTGCTAGTCAGCCAATCTTGCGAAATTCCCCCATCCCCACTCTCCATTGCTAGTCAGCCAATCTTGCGAAATTCCCCCATCCCCACTCTCCATTGCTAGTCAGCCAATCTTGCGAAATTCCCCCATCCCCACTCTCCATTGCTAGTCAGCCAATCTTGCGAAATTCCCCCATCCCCACTCTCCATTGCTAGTCTGCCAATCTTGCGAAATTCCCCCATCCCCACTCTCCATTGCTAGTCAGCCAATCTTGCGAAATTCCCCCATCCCCACTCTCCATTGCTAGTCAGCCAATCTTGCGAAATTCCCCCATCCCCACTCTCCATTGTTAGTCAGCCAATCTTGCGAAATTCCCCCATCCCCACTCTCCATTGCTAGTCAGCCAATCTTGCGAAATTCCCCCATCCCCACTCTCCATTGCTAGTCAGCCAATCTTGCGAAATTCCCCCATCCCCACTCTCCATTGCTAGTCAGCCAATCTTGCGAAATTCCCCCATCCCCACTCTCCATTGCTAGTCAGCCAATCTTGCGAAATTCCCCCATCCCCACTCTCCATTGATAGTCAGCCAATCTTGCGAAATTCCCCCATCCCCACTCTCCATTGCTAGTCAGCCAATCTTGCGAAATTCCCCCATCCCCACTCTCCATTGCTAGTCTGCCAATCTTGCGAAATTCCCCCATCCCCACTCTCCATTGCTAGTCAGCCAATCTTGCGAAATTCCCCCATCCCCACTCTCCATTGCTAGTCAGCCAATCTTGCGAAATTCCCCCATCCCCACTCTCCATTGCTAGTCAGCCAATCTTGCGAAATTCCCCCATCCCCACTCTCCATTGCTAGTCAGCCAATCTTGCGAAATTCCCCCATCCCCACTCTCCATTGCTAGTCAGCCAATCTTGCGAAATTCCCCCATCCCCACTCTCCATTGCTAGTCAGCCAATCTTGCGAAATTCCCCCATCCCCACTCTCCATTGCTAGTCAGCCAATCTTGCGAAATTCCCCCATCCCCACTCTCCATTGATAGTCAGCCAATCTTGCGAAATTCCCCCATCCCCACTCTCCATTGCTAGTCTGCCAATCTTGCGAAATTCCCCCATCCCCACTCTCCATTGCTAGTCTGCCAATCTTGCGAAATTCCCCCATCCCCACTCTCCATTGCTAGTCAGCCAATCTTGCGAAATTCCCCCATCCCCACTCTCCATTGCTAGTCAGCCAATCTTGCGAAATTCCCCCATCCCCACTCTCCATTGCTAGTCAGCCAATCTTGCGAAATTCCCCCATCCCCACTCTCCATTGCTAGTCAGCCAATCTTGCGAAATTCCCCCATCCCCACTCTCCATTGCTAGTCAGCCAATCTTGCGAAATTCCCCCATCCCCACTCTCCATTGCTAGTCAGCCAATCTTGCGAAATTCCCCCATCCCCACTCTCCATTGCTAGTCAGCCAATCTTGCGAAATTCCCCCATCCCCACTCTCCATTGCTAGTCAGCCAATCTTGCAAAATTCCCCCATCCCCACTCTCCATTGCTAGTCAGCCAATCTTGCGAAATTCCCCCATCCCCACTCTCCATTGCTAGTCAGCCAATCTTGCGAAATTCCCCCATCCCCACTCTCCATTGCTAGTCAGCCAATCTTGCGAAATTCCCCCATCCCCACTCTCCATTGCTAGTCAGCCAATCTTGCGAAATTCCCCCATCCCCACTCTCCATTGCTAGTCAGCCAATCTTGCGAAATTCCCCCATCCCCACTCTCCATTGATAGTCAGCCAATCTTGCGAAATTCCCCCATCCCCACTCTCCATTGCTAGTCAGCCAATCTTGCGAAATTCCCCCATCCCCACTCTCCATTGCTAGTCTGCCAATCTTGCGAAATTCCCCCATCCCCACTCTCCATTGCTAGTCAGCCAATCTTGCGAAATTCCATCATCCCCACTCTCAATGGCTAGTCAGCCAATCTTGCGAAATTCCATCATCCCCTCTCTCCATTGCTAGTCAGCCAATCTTGCAAAACTCCCCCATCCTCACTCTCCATTGCTAGTCAGCCAATCTTGCGAAATTCCATCATCCCCTCTCTCCATTGCTAGTCAGCCAATCTTGCAAAACTCCCCCATCCCCACTCTCCATTGCTAGTCAGCCAATCTTGCGAAATTCCCCCATCCTCACTCTCCATTGCTAGTCAGCCAATCTTGCGAAATTCCGTCATCCCCACTCTCAATGGCTAGTCGGCCAATCTTGCGAAATTCCATCATCCCCACTCTCCATTTCTAGTCAGCCAATCTTGCAAAACTCCCCCATCCCCACTCTCCATTGCTAAGTCAGCCAATCTTGTGAAATTCCCCCATCCCCACTCTCCATTGCTAGTCAGCCAATCTTGCGAAATTCCCCCATCCCCACTCTTAATTGCTAGTCAGCCAATCTTGCAAAATTCCCCCATCCCCACTCTCCATTGCTAGTCAGCCAATCTTGCGAAATTCCCCCATCCCCACTCTCCATTGCTAGTCAGCCAATATTGCGAAATTCCCCCATCCCCACTCTCCATTGCTAGTCAGCCAATCTTGCAAAATTCCATCATCCCCACTCTCCATTGCTAGTCAGCCAATCTTGCGAAATTCCCCCATCCCCATTCTCCATTGCTGGTCAGCCAATCTTGCGAAATTCCCCCATCCCCACTCTCCATTGCTAGTCAGCCAATCTTGCAAAATTCCCCCATCCCCACTCTCCATTGCTAGTCTGCCAATCTTGCAAAATTCCCCCATCCCCACTCTCCATTGCTAGTCAGCCAATCTTGCAAAATTCCCCCATCCCCACTCTCCATTGCTAGTCAGCCAATCTTGCAAAATTCCCCCATCCCCACTCTCCATTGCTAGTCTGCCAATCTTGCAAAATTCCCCCATCCCCACTCTCCATTGCTAGTCAGCCAATCTTGCGAAATTCCCCCATCCCCACTCTCCATTGCTAGTCAGCCAATCTTGCAAAATTCCGCCATCCCCACTCTCCATTGCTAGTCAGCCAATCTTGCAAAATTCCCCCATCCCCACTCTCCATTGCTAGTCTGCCAATCTTGCAAAATTCCCCCATCCCCACTCTCCATTCCTAGTCAGCCAATCTTGCGAAATTCCCCCATCCCCACTCTCCATTGCTAGTCAGCCAATCTTGCAAAATTCCCCCATCCCCACTCTCCATTGCTAGTCAGCCAATCTTGCAAAATTCCCCCATCCCCACTCTCCATTGCTAGTCAGCCAATCTTGCAAAATTCCCCCATCCCCACTCTCCATTGCTAGTCAGCCAATCTTGCAAAATTCCCCCATCCCCACTCTCCATTGCTGGTCAGCCAATCTTGCGAAATTCCCCCATCCCCACTCTCCATTGCTAGTCAGCCAATCTTGCAAAATTCCCCCATCCCCACTCTCCACTGCTAGTCAGCCAATCTTGCAAAATTCCCCCATCCCCACTCTCCATTGCTGGTCAGCCAATCTTGCGAAATTCCCCCATCCCCACTCTCCATTGCTGGTCAGCCAATCTTGCGAAATTCCCCCATCCCCACTCTCCATTGCTAGTCAGCCAATCTTGCGAAATTCCCCCATCCCCACTCTCCATTGCTAGTCAGCCAATCTTGCGAAATTCCCCCATCCCCACTCTCCATTGCTAGTCAGCCAATCTTGCGAAATTCCCCCATCCCCACTCTCCATTGCTAGTCAGCCAATCTTGCGAAATTCCCCCATCCCCACTCTCCATTGCTAGTCAGCCAATCTTGCGAAATTCCCCCATCCCCACTCTCCATTGCTAGTCAGCCAATCTTGCGAAATTCCCCCATCCCCACTCTCCATTGCTAGTCTGCCAATCTTGCGAAATTCCCCCATCCCCACTCTCCATTGCTAGTCAGCCAATCTTGCGAAATTCCCCCATCCCCACTCTCCATTGCTAGTCAGCCAATCTTGCGAAATTCCCCCATCCCCACTCTCCATTGTTAGTCAGCCAATCTTGCGAAATTCCCCCATCCCCACTCTCCATTGCTAGTCAGCCAATCTTGCGAAATTCCCCCATCCCCACTCTCCATTGCTAGTCAGCCAATCTTGCGAAATTCCCCCATCCCCACTCTCCATTGCTAGTCAGCCAATCTTGCGAAATTCCCCCATCCCCACTCTCCATTGCTAGTCAGCCAATCTTGCGAAATTCCCCCATCCCCACTCTCCATTGATAGTCAGCCAATCTTGCGAAATTCCCCCATCCCCACTCTCCATTGCTAGTCAGCCAATCTTGCGAAATTCCCCCATCCCCACTCTCCATTGCTAGTCTGCCAATCTTGCGAAATTCCCCCATCCCCACTCTCCATTGCTAGTCAGCCAATCTTGCGAAATTCCCCCATCCCCACTCTCCATTGCTAGTCAGCCAATCTTGCGAAATTCCCCCATCCCCACTCTCCATTGCTAGTCAGCCAATCTTGCGAAATTCCCCCATCCCCACTCTCCATTGCTAGTCAGCCAATCTTGCGAAATTCCCCCATCCCCACTCTCCATTGCTAGTCAGCCAATCTTGCGAAATTCCCCCATCCCCACTCTCCATTGCTAGTCAGCCAATCTTGCGAAATTCCCCCATCCCCACTCTCCATTGCTAGTCAGCCAATCTTGCGAAATTCCCCCATCCCCACTCTCCATTGATAGTCAGCCAATCTTGCGAAATTCCCCCATCCCCACTCTCCATTGCTAGTCTGCCAATCTTGCGAAATTCCCCCATCCCCACTCTCCATTGCTAGTCTGCCAATCTTGCGAAATTCCCCCATCCCCACTCTCCATTGCTAGTCAGCCAATCTTGCGAAATTCCCCCATCCCCACTCTCCATTGCTAGTCAGCCAATCTTGCGAAATTCCCCCATCCCCACTCTCCATTGCTAGTCAGCCAATCTTGCGAAATTCCCCCATCCCCACTCTCCATTGCTAGTCAGCCAATCTTGCGAAATTCCCCCATCCCCACTCTCCATTGCTAGTCAGCCAATCTTGCGAAATTCCCCCATCCCCACTCTCCATTGCTAGTCAGCCAATCTTGCGAAATTCCCCCATCCCCACTCTCCATTGCTAGTCAGCCAATCTTGCGAAATTCCCCCATCCCCACTCTCCATTGCTAGTCAGCCAATCTTGCAAAATTCCCCCATCCCCACTCTCCATTGCTAGTCAGCCAATCTTGCGAAATTCCCCCATCCCCACTCTCCATTGCTAGTCAGCCAATCTTGCGAAATTCCCCCATCCCCACTCTCCATTGCTAGTCAGCCAATCTTGCGAAATTCCCCCATCCCCACTCTCCATTGCTAGTCAGCCAATCTTGCGAAATTCCCCCATCCCCACTCTCCATTGCTAGTCAGCCAATCTTGCGAAATTCCCCCATCCCCACTCTCCATTGATAGTCAGCCAATCTTGCGAAATTCCCCCATCCCCACTCTCCATTGCTAGTCAGCCAATCTTGCGAAATTCCCCCATCCCCACTCTCCATTGCTAGTCTGCCAATCTTGCGAAATTCCCCCATCCCCACTCTCCATTGCTAGTCAGCCAATCTTGCGAAATTCCATCATCCCCACTCTCAATGGCTAGTCAGCCAATCTTGCGAAATTCCATCATCCCCTCTCTCCATTGCTAGTCAGCCAATCTTGCAAAACTCCCCCATCCTCACTCTCCATTGCTAGTCAGCCAATCTTGCGAAATTCCATCATCCCCTCTCTCCATTGCTAGTCAGCCAATCTTGCAAAACTCCCCCATCCCCACTCTCCATTGCTAGTCAGCCAATCTTGCGAAATTCCCCCATCCTCACTCTCCATTGCTAGTCAGCCAATCTTGCGAAATTCCGTCATCCCCACTCTCAATGGCTAGTCGGCCAATCTTGCGAAATTCCATCATCCCCACTCTCCATTTCTAGTCAGCCAATCTTGCAAAACTCCCCCATCCCCACTCTCCATTGCTAAGTCAGCCAATCTTGTGAAATTCCCCCATCCCCACTCTCCATTGCTAGTCAGCCAATCTTGCGAAATTCCCCCATCCCCACTCTTAATAACTAGTCAGCCAATCTTGCAAAATTCCCCCATCCCCACTCTCCATTGCTAGTCAGCCAATCTTGCGAAATTCCCCCATCCCCACTCTCCATTGCTAGTCAGCCAATATTGCGAAATTCCCCCATCCCCACTCTCCATTGCTAGTCAGCCAATCTTGCAAAATTCCATCATCCCCACTCTCCATTGCTAGTCAGCCAATCTTGCGAAATTCCCCCATCCCCATTCTCCATTGCTGGTCAGCCAATCTTGCGAAATTCCCCCATCCCCACTCTCCATTGCTAGTCAGCCAATCTTGCAAAATTCCCCCATCCCCACTCTCCATTGCTAGTCTGCCAATCTTGCAAAATTCCCCCATCCCCACTCTCCATTGCTAGTCAGCCAATCTTGCAAAATTCCCCCATCCCCACTCTCCATTGCTAGTCAGCCAATCTTGCAAAATTCCCCCATCCCCACTCTCCATTGCTAGTCTGCCAATCTTGCAAAATTCCCCCATCCCCACTCTCCATTGCTAGTCAGCCAATCTTGCGAAATTCCCCCATCCCCACTCTCCATTGCTAGTCAGCCAATCTTGCAAAATTCCGCCATCCCCACTCTCCATTGCTAGTCAGCCAATCTTGCAAAATTCCCCCATCCCCACTCTCCATTGCTAGTCTGCCAATCTTGCAAAATTCCCCCATCCCCACTCTCCATTCCTAGTCAGCCAATCTTGCGAAATTCCCCCATCCCCACTCTCCATTGCTAGTCAGCCAATCTTGCAAAATTCCCCCATCCCCACTCTCCATTGCTAGTCAGCCAATCTTGCAAAATTCCCCCATCCCCACTCTCCATTGCTAGTCAGCCAATCTTGCAAAATTCCCCCATCCCCACTCTCCATTGCTAGTCAGCCAATCTTGCAAAATTCCCCCATCCCCACTCTCCATTGCTGGTCAGCCAATCTTGCGAAATTCCCCCATCCCCACTCTCCATTGCTAGTCAGCCAATCTTGCAAAATTCCCCCATCCCCACTCTCCACTGCTAGTCAGCCAATCTTGCAAATTCCCCCATCCCCACTCTCCATTGCTGGTCAGCCAATCTTGCGAAATTCCCCCATCCCCACTCTCCATTGCTGGTCAGCCAATCTTGCGAAATTCCCCCATCCCCACTCTCCATTGCTAGTCAGCCAATCTTGCGAAATTCCCCCATCCCCACTCTCCATTGCTAGTCAGCCAATCTTGCGAAATTCCCCCATCCCCACTCTCCATTGCTAGTCAGCCAATCTTGCGAAATTCCCCCATCCCCACTCTCCATTGCTAGTCAGCCAATCTTGCAAAATTCCCCCATCCCCACTCTCCATTGCTAGTCAGCCAATCTTGCAAAATTCCCCCATCCCCACTCTCCATTGCTAGTCTGCCAATCTTGCAAAATTCCCCCATCCCCACTCTCCATTGCTAGTCAGCCAATCTTGCGAAATTCCCCCATCCCCACTCTCCATTGCTAGTCAGCCAATCTTGCGAAATTCCCCCATCCCCACTCTCCATTGCTAGTCAGCCAATCTTGCAAAATTCCCCCATCCCCACTCTCCATTGCTAGTCAGCCAATCTTGTAAAATTCCCCCATCCCCACTCTCCATTGCTAGTCAGCCAATCTTGCAAAATTCCCCCATCCCCACTCTCCATTGCTGGTCAGCCAATCTTGCGAAATTCCCCCATCCCCACTCTCCATTGCTAGTCAGCCAATCTTGCAAAATTCCCCCATCCCCACTCTCCATTGCTAGTCAGCCAATCTTGCAAAATTCCCCCATCCCCACTCTCCATTGCTAGTCAGCCAATCTTGCAAAATTCCCCCATCCCCACTCTCCATTGCTAGTCAGCCAATCTTGCGAAATTCCCCCATCCCCACTCTCCATTGCTAGTCAGCCAATCTTGCAAAATTCCCCCATCCCCACTCTCCATTGCTAGTCAGCCAATCTTGCGAAATTCCCCCATCCCCACTCTCCATTGCTAGTCAGCCAATCTTGCGAAATTCCCCCATCCCCACTCTCCATTGCTAGTCAGCCAATCTTGCAAAATTCCCCCATCCCCACTCTCCATTGCTAGTCAGCCAATCTTGCAAAATTCCCCCATCCCCACTCTCCATTGCTAGTCAGCCAATCTTGCAAAATTCCCCCATCCCCACTCTCCATTGCTAGTCAGCCAATCTTGCAAAATTCCCCCATCCCCACTCTCCATTGCTAGTCAGCCAATCTTGCAAAATTCCCCCATCCCCACTCTCCATTGCTAGTCAGCCAATCTTGCAAAATTCCCCCATCCCCACTCTCCATTGCTAGTCAGCCAATCTTGCAAAATTCCACCATCCCCACTCTCCATTGCTAGTCAGCCAATCTTGCGAAATTCCCCCATCCCCACTCTCCATTGCTAGTCAGCCAATCTTGCGAAATTCCCCCATCCCCACTCTCCATTGCTAGTCAGCCAATCTTGCGAAATTCCCCCATCCCCACTCTCCATTGCTAGTCAGCCAATCTTGCAAATTCCCCCATCCCCACTCTCCATTGCTAGTCAGCCAATCTTGCGAAATTCCCCCATCCCCACTCTCCATTGCTAGTCAGCCAATCTTGCGAAATTACCCCATCCCCACTCTCCATTGCTAGTCAGCCAATCTTGCGAAATTCCCCCATCCCCACTCTCCATTGCTAGTCAGCCAATCTTGTGAAATTCCCCCATCCCCACTCTCCATTGCTAGTCAGCCAATCTTGCGAAATTCCCCATCCCCACTCTCCATTGCTAGTCAGCCAATCTTGCGAAATTCCCCCATCCCTACTCTCCATTGCTAGTCAGTCAATCTTGCAAATTCCCCTATCCCCACTCTCCATTGCTAGTCAGCCAATCTTGTGAAATTCCCCCATCCCCACTCTCCATTGCTAGTCAGCCATTCTTGCGAAATTCCCCCATCCCTACTCTCCATTGCTAGTCAGCCAATCTTGTGAAATTCCCCTATCCCCACTCTCCATTGCTAGTCAGCCAATCTTGTGAAATTCCCCCATCCCCACTCTCCATTGCTAGTCAGCCATTCTTGCGAAATTCCCCCATCCCCACTCTCCATTGCTAGTCAGCCAATCTTGTGAAATTCCCCCATCCCCACTCTCCATTGCTAGTCAGCCAATCTTGTGAAATTCCCCCATCCCCACTCTCCATTGCTAGTCAGCCAATCTTGTGAAATTCCCCCATCCCCACTCTCCATTGCTAGTCAGCCAATCTTGCAAAATTCCCCCATCCCTACTCTCCATTGCTAGTCAGCCAATCTTGCGAAATTCCCCTATCCCCACTCTCCATTGCTAGTCAGCCAATCTTGCAAAATTCCCCCATCCCCACTCTCCATTGCTAGTCAGCCAATCTTGCGAAATTCCCCCATCCCCACTCTCCATTGCTAGTCAGCCAATCTTGCAAAATTCCCCCATCCCCACTCTCCATTGCTAGTCAGCCAATCTTGCAAAATTCCACCATCCCCACTCTCCATTGCTAGTCTGCCAATCTTGCAAAATTCCACCACCCCCACTCTCCATTGCTAGTCAGCCAATCTTGCGAAATTCCCCCATCCCCACTCTCCATTGCTAGTCAGCCAATCTTGCGAAATTCCCCCATCCCCACTCTCCATTGCTAGTCAGCCAATCTTGCAAAATTCCACCATCCCCACTCTCCATTGCTAGTCTGCCAATCTTGCAAATTCCACCACCCCCACTCTCTACTGCTGAAGTCAACCACTCTCCAGTGCTTAAGTCAGCTAATCTGGCTAAATTCCCGCAACCCCACTCTCCATTGCTAAAATCAGCTAATATTGCTAAATTCCCACATCCCCACTCTCTATTGCTAAAGTCAACTAATCTTGCTAAATTCCCCCCAACCTACTCTCCAGTGCTAAAGTCAGCTAAAGTTGCTAAAGCAATCCCAACCCCACTCTCCATTGCTAAAGTCAGCTAATCTTGCTAAATTCCCAACCCCACTCGCCATTGCAAATGTCAGGTAATCTTGCTAAATTTCTCCATCCCTACTTCCATTGCTAAAGTCAGCTAATCTTGCTAAATTCCCCCCAACCCACTCTCCATTGCTAAAGTCAGCTAATCTTCCTAAAGCCCTCATCCCCACTCTCCATTGCTAAAGTCAGGTAATCTTGCTCAAGCTCCTAACCCACTCTCCATTGCTAAAGTCAGCTAATGTTGCTAAAGCAATCCCATCCCCACTCTCCATTGCTAAAGTCATCTAATCTTGCTAAAGCCCCAATCCCACTCGCCATTGCTAAAGTCAGCTAATCTTGCTAAAGCCCCTTAACTCACTCTCCATTGCTAAAGTCAGCTAATGTTGCTAAAGCCACCCCAAACCCCACTCCATTGCTAAGTCAGGTAATCTTGCTAAAACCCTCCAACCCCACTCTCTATTGGTAGTCAGCTAATTTTGCTAAAGCCATCCTATCCTCACTCTCCATTGCTAAAGTCAGCTAATCTTGCTAACACTGGTGAGAACTAGCCTACAAATTTATTAAGGATTCCTGAAGCTATTTTAACATGATGAAATGCTTTTACCTGAAGTTGATTTGTATAGTTTTGAAATTTTCAAAAAATTCTTATTTAATGCACACACAGTATCTTTGAAAGTTTACATCTAGAGGGCTGACTTTACATTAAACAGTTAGCATTTACTTTAGATATGAAAAGTGAGGCACATGACTGTTGGGTAACTGAGAACCTCAGAGGTAAATGAGCAAAGGGCAACTGATATCAGACAAAGGACTAGTTTGGAGCATTCAGGCCATAAATGTGGGCCATATTTACATTATATCAATAAATTGCTGTTAACAACAAAAACCTAAAGCTAAGTGATCAGGCAGCTAGGAGACCGCTTCAAATACACTTTTTTTTCACAATTTAAATTATCAATAGTATCATGAATTGGCTTAACACTACTTAATAATATTTACAGTAGTAAGAAAATTGCAAGAGGCTTTTGTTTATAATAAAATGTGAAAAAAATTCATGAAATAAGCTTCTAAAAACCCTGACACTTAAATTTTAAAATTTTACGTGTAATCTGTATTAAACACTGTTATTGGAAGAAATTAATGATATCCAACACGTTACAGCCTTGTGCCTCTTTAAGTGCCAGTAATAACTTAATGCTGGATAATTTATAAGTTCTAAATCACACTGAGAATGTCAATTATCAATAAAAAATTATTTGCATAAAGACCAACATTTTTTATATACCAAACCACCACCTTAATCACGACAAAGAAGCCATTTTGCTATATCTTACCTGATTAATTAATAAATAAGCACACAAGCATGACTGAAATCAGTAAATAAGCTGGTGACGTACGGTAACATTTAAAAGGAATCCATTTGTAAGCCAAAGATAAAATATAACCCCAAAACCAAGCAAAACTGAACGATTAACCCACACCACATTGGAGATAGTGTATTAGTAAGTAAAGGAGGGTGCAAAGGTAAAGGTCCTTCAAAACTTATTAAAAAATCAGTTATACAAGTGATCACAAAAAATTATATTCAAATATATACTGTATATGCTATTTCTATAATATTGTCTACAAAAACAAAACTGTAAAAGGGCATGAAAACTATTATTTTTAAAGTTTTCAAGATTTCACAGAAAATATGTGATGCTCACTTAAAATTTCAATCTTTAAAACTTAGAAAAATGTCTATTTGAAATTTTTTTTTATATTCTCTGAAATTTTCAGTTCGATATAATGTAAATTGTGCCACTCCTACACAACATACATACAGAAACATTTGCACATTAAATAAAGCAATTATTAAACAAGATTCAACATGAAAACAAAACTCAAAATAATTCCTCTTAAACATTCCCATTTTTCAGTCAACATAAGAACACCACTGAACATCTTGAAATCCTTTACTGAATATCAGATAATGATGGCTATGACTGTCAAGTCATTGTATAATTTCAAGCTTCTCATGCATTCCCTAAATAATAATAATAATAATAATAATAATAATAATAATAATGATAAAAAAAAAAAAATTCACAGTTTGCCTAAAACTATAAATCAACAATCAAACCCGTGTAACAAGCTGTGCTCAAAAAATTCTAAAGTTTATCTATCACAAATTAAGTATAAAGTAAATTCAAGTCTCAATTCCACAATCAAAGGTCTAAAATGCAGTCAAAACATTCCAATAATTATGCAAGAAACTTACAAAAAAATTGAAATGCTAGATTCAAATCGCAGAAGATTTTCTTTGTGGACAACTCTGTGCAAAAATACAGTATGCTCTACAGAGGTACAGACAATGAACATCACATAATAATGTGCAAATCATTGGAATAAACTTCAAAATCCAACTGTAGTAACCTGAATGACCTTTATCTCAATAGACACCAATGAGGCATGAACTATGCTCCATGGCTTCCTTTTCTATTACCTCTGGATTGGTAGGGGGCCAGTCTTCTTCTAGCTCTATGGAACTTTCAGAAATATATCGCGACCTCCTCATCTAAGGGTTGAATGATATAAGAGATTATGAAAAAAATAAATGCCCTCTAAATCTATCATCATCATGGCTTATATTTCACTATTACTATGATGATTCAAGATCATGGGTCTAAACAAAGGCAGAAGAGATTTCTTGGAGTTATTTTCTTCCTTCTGTGGTATCTCTCAAAAGATGTCAAGTTAAATTTATATGATTCTCCTATAAACTTACTCTTCTGTAGCTTAATGTTTACAATTTATGGCTTTCACACTTATAAATACAACAGATGATGCTGTAAAATACCATATTACTTTTCATATACTGTAAAGAAATAATCATGAAGCTCTTCATACATTAACCGTAAACCCATCTTCTTACTCCACATGTGAAGAGACTAATGCCTGCTAGGCAGAAACAATTAATATAAAACCATGTGAAAAGAAAACTTTCCATATTAATTAAAAAAGCAATACATAGGTCATTCTCACCATTCCTCACCTGACAAGACTGACCAGCAACAAATTCCTTATAAATACTGAAAACCTTTGTGATACTGTACTTCCTTAGAGATAAGGAATAAAGTGAACAAAATTAATGAAATCGAAACAGTAAAATACCAAGTTTTAATACAATTTGCATTTTTCCTATCTATATACAAACCTGGGTCACTTATATGGGTTACTGTTGATCCTATTCTTTTACGACCGGCCAATCAAAATTTGGTTTGATTGTATCCTGCTTCGTTGCTGGGCAACCATAACGCATACGCATGTAGCAAGAGGACTCTTGCTCACATCTCCTCAAAACTCCCCAGGTCAAAGACTTGCGGGGTGGTTAAGGTGGGAACTTTGGTAAATGACTTGGGTTTGTATGGTTAGGAAAATATACAAATTGTATTAAATTTTGTAGTTTATCCCAACGAAAAAAACTTTTGAGTCATTTATATGGGAAACTTCCTTAGGAGGGAGGAAGTCTACATGAAGTTAATAGGTATACCCTTCCTCTCTGAATGATCCAATTACTATAAGCAATAGCAATAGATCAATGTGAATTGTTAGTGGACAGTATACCCAGCTCGTAAAAAGAGAAGCTCAAACTCTTGATTCTTATCCGTGAAGTTGAGAGGTACTGTATTCCAATCCTCTCTGATACAATTACTATAAGCAATAGCAATAGATCAGAGAGAACCACTAGAGAACAGAGTAGCCGGCTCGTAAAGAGGCAAGACTGCACGTTCGAATCCAAAAAAAGTGAATCTTCACCAGGGGTGAAGTGGTATGAACATAAAGTGTTACATAATAAAAATGGAGTTTTTGTATATCATCAAATACTAAAGAAATTTGAGGCATTCTTACTTGCATTAGGGTGAAAACCAAGGGTAAGCTTCAAGTCCAATCAAGATCACTACCGCCTTAGTGTCCCTTACTATACCTATATCAAATAATGCCGAGAATAGTTGGGCTTGAGGCTAGAACCGGCACGTATCCCATGATAGCTGACAGTTAGTTTATTTGTTGCGCTGCAACCATATTGCCTACTGAGAGGGTGACCAAAAACCTGTATGTGCCATCTTTATGATAATTGTGAAGGTGGGTTTTCTTTTTCATCCAGCAGCTTTGATGACTTGTACTGCAAATTTGTTTCGAGGAATGCTAAGGTTGCGGCAAGCCCACACGTAGCCTATCCTGTGATCAAAGGGAGGGGCCCTAGCAATGCTTCCCCTAAAGATGTCTAGGCTCTCCTGATATTCTCGCTTAATCAGAGAGAGAAAGCAGTAGTGAATACTTTTTTCTGGAGGTTGTGAACGAAAAAGGAGTAATATATCCCAGATATTTGTTCTATCAGAAAACTCGCACTGCTCTACGGGACAGATTAACTACTTGTTCTCGCCATAAGGAACCTCTTTGAGAGACAATATCCTGAAAAAGTTAAACCCGACATTTTCCAACTGGATTTGTTCAGTGAACCAGAAATGGGTGTAAGTGGCAGGTCCACTGATGCCATGTGATTGAGGGGGAAGATCACGGGCGACATTTCCCGAGGATAGTGAGTTTTCATATTAGGTCTTGACCAACAGGGCCACCATGATCAGGATGATGAACTTAACGTCTGATATGAGGGTGCCAAAAAGAGGGGGGATACATACAGTAGTATCAGAGGGCAGAGGGTTCAAAGTATTGTTCATCAATGGACTTCTTGAGAGGCAAGATCATAGAAATTCCAACTGAAAAAATACAGTATTTTCTAAATTGTTTTCCCCCCCCAAAAAAAGACCGTGTAAGTAGGCTCTTTTTCCTTAGCGGGTAGTAGAGAAAAGCCGAAGTAAAAAAGTCTGGGATCTTCCTAACATAGCAGGGGAGGTGTTACTCCTAAGAGACAGGTCTCCCCTTTAAAAACTTTGGTAACGAGGGCGTGGATAGTTCTTCCGGGGAGGAGAGTTTTAGCTATTTCAAAATCCAGAATTAGATCTAAACTTCCACGACTGATACAAGATCTGTATTCCAGGAGAAGCTCCAAACTCTAGAATAACCCTTAGTATAAGGATTCCATTTGACCAGAACAGTTCTCATTCTGTTGACTAACACTTCCCAAGGAAGACATCAGTTAGATTTCTATTGTAACAAGTCGAAAAAACTTACTGCAACTTAGTCTGAAAGTTATTGCTAGTAGCACTCTTTATTTAGTCCAGCGGTCTTCTCAGGTTTTATCAGGAGTAGTTCCAGAACAGAGAACAGTTTCTTATACCTAAGAATTTGTGGTGTTCTGACTCCCTTGGATCTCCTGGCCTTATACTCCGTAATCAAGAGAGGACATTGACCATTACTGTAATATTGGTGAAAACGGTGGCTAACAAAATTAAATGATTCAGGAGAGGAAATCATTTAAGGCCATGGTTTTTGTTAGGAAGTATGGAGAACATAATTTTCATAGTCATACCTGGCTCCTAGATAGTCATGACCACTCTTTACTCGGTGTTGACTTAACTCTCCTACGGGGGATATCTAGTCCAGGCCTACTCATAAAGGCATATCTTTCTGCTCTAAAAGTCATTGTCAAGAAGTGACTCCTTATCTTTCCCCAAAAGGCTTCATAAACTTTCTAGACTTGGAGAGGAAATACCGAAGTTCTGTTTAATTGATGGACGAGAAAGACAGGTCAAACAATCATCTTCAAAGTTGAGCTTTATTCTTAAGACATCATGACTCCCAAGAAAGCCAAGGTTCCTCTGACAGAGGAGGGGTTCTGCATAGTCACTGTATTCTGACAAACACCACACGCAATTGAGGATAATATCATATCTAGTGGAGACATCCCTTCTGAGAATGGGTAATTACTTTCCCGGAGGAATTGGGTTTATCATCCAAAATCTGGTTTTGAGGAAGATCACTTTCTGAAAACAATTAAGGGGCTGGGACTGTTTATGGTCAGTCTTCTGACAGTCGCCAGTTGGAGATGACTCCATTGCAGATTTGTGGGAATAACTGGGCCCATATTTCTACAACCTAATTTTCTTGTGACAATCTTGATTCTTGACATCGTTATAAGTTATAAACAGTAGTCTTCGTCTCTAAAGGTAGTATTTTAAAAGATCTTCCTTGAGGTAGACTTGGCATGGGCTCGAGATTTGATACCTCACAAGAGCTTTGGGGTAGCAAATGGCACAAAAATCTAATCAATATCTGTCATGCCAGCTAAAACTAAAAGGGAAGGGAGAGATCCAAAAAGATATTCCACCTACTGTAATGCCGAGGGAACAGGAAACTTGAACCAGGTTCCTCCCCTGCCTGCAGCCAATATAAGGATATTAGGATGCTCCTGATACAGAAAGGGTCTATCACCGGGGCTAAGAGCATTAGATTGTCCACCTAAACATAGTTAGTGGAGGCGTATTTAGACTAACCGTGGTGGGGAAGGAGGGAAATAGGGAGACCTATATTCTGACAAGGCTATTTCAATTATTCAGAGATTGGTCCTCAACCAATTTACTACTTCCTCCTGCACTTTATCGGCCACTCTTACTTGTGGTAACTCAGGGTACGCACCAATTAATTGTAGGAGCCATTGAACCTGTGGTCTTCACCTTTAGGGTGGAGAGAAATCTTTCCCTTAGTCTGAGGAGTTTGATCTACGGTATATCTTTGTACTTTGTACGAGTCTCTCGATGCCGAGAGGCAGGCATTTCAGTTCTCTCTCTCCTCCGAGGTAGTTTGCTTCAGTCTTGTGATCTTTACTATCGCTGACTCTACTTCTGTCTGAAAGAACAAATGGGGGGAATTCACCAAATCAGTTTCTCAAACTTAACGGAGCTCCAGAAGGCAGTTGTATTGAGCATCTGGCCAAGATTACATAATTTTTTTAAGACAGTTCATCCATATAGGAATGGTCTGATGCAATAAAAATTTAAGTGGTTTTGACCATGCTCGTTATAATTCATTAAATTGACGTAGGGTGTTATGGTCCCTAAGAACTTCTGTACAGTAGTTGCATAGCGGGATATTGATCTAGACCAATGGTCGAGCCATGAGCAGGTTTGTATTGCAAATGTAGCTGCCATATTCCTTTTCAGTCATTTCCGACCATGAAAAAAAAAGGGGGGGGGATGCAGATACGTCCCCTGTTTGGGGGGACGAACTACGCTAGTTAAGTTCTATGCAACCAGTTTGGGTGGATGAACTATGCTAGTCAAGTTCTATGCAACCAGTTTGGGTGGATGAACTATGCTAGTCAAGTTCTCTGCAACCAGTAATGGACTCTGAAAGGCCCAGGGGGTGCAAAAACAATTTGTTTGTTCAGACAGGGCCAGAGGTGGTACCGCTGGGGACTTGTTGGCTTTAAGAGAATTCTTGGAGGCTGAAACCTGCATGTTTAATACATCTCTCTCTTTAGTTTGTCTCGCGAGCTCTAGTCCATATTTGAGTTTAGGATTCCGTGCTTGCGTCTAAATTCTGTCTCCCAGTTTTTCTTCAGACAGGTTTCTCCAAGGGGAGAGTGTCATATTCTCTAACTGATGGATGAGGGTCTTAATCCTCATAACTTGGTGTCCCTTGAACTGACAAGAGGTTCCAAGAAGGCTTACCTCTATTGGGTTGGCAACTTGGCAGCAGCACTCACAGCGGGTGTCCCCGTAAGGCTAACTATAATAAAGTTGCCAAAGATTTAAGAATCACCTATTTCATTTTGAACGTCTTTCCTTTCTTGACCATAAAGACATTGAGGCAAGATAGGGAAGCAGAGAAAGGCCTGGAGAAACTTTTTCCAGGCTCAACATGAGACCCAAGTATGGGCTTCTTTTTCCAGCTTTGGTCATTACATGAGAAAGCTTTCTCTACTGGGAGGCCTCTGCATCGTCTTCGACGTGGGCCTCATCTACAGTACACTCCTTAGTAAGGTTGACTTTTAAGTCAGACTAGAGTTTTGTTATTGAAGTAGGGTAGGAGGTTTCTTGCCCTTTTTTACCTCTCAATGTCCGTGAAGGGGAATCCCCTGAGCAGATTATTCTATGCTTATCATTCATGTGCATGGGGCCACTGGTTGAGCCTCCACCTGGACTTCTTAGGGATGTCGTCTCAACCTTGTTGGATAGTGGAGAGAGGTTCTCAAAGATTAAATTGTTAGCATATGATGTCATTGCGGTGGGGCATGATAACCTGGGATGAGTTGTAAACTTGTCCTACGCAATTTCTTCATGCGCAAAAAAGTTTGCGCTCGTGGTGATGTCATTACACACGGCGATGCAGTGTGTACAGCTTCGTCTGGCTAAACGATAACCCTGAGTCACGAAAGTTGTTTCTGTTATTATCCTACTTGACTTCCCTACTCTGGTAGGTGAGGAAGGAAAGGGTAAATTAAAAGGAATAAATAGCTTTGGGAAACTTTGGGGTGTGGTTGCAGCTGATGCAGTCCAACCACCCTTAACACTGGAAAATATTAAACGAATGAAGTTAAAGAAAAATACAAATTAATTTTTTCATTTTTTCATCACATGTTATCTGTTATATTCTTGGTCCTCCAACTTGTCTAACGATTTTTTTTTTTTTTTTTTTTTGCAGCACGCCCTACTCCCTGCAGGGTTTGAAGAGGCAACTAGAATTTGGGAATTGAAAAAATATTTGGAAGGGTACTGCATCATCCTGCACCTGTTTATGTTGCTAGTCAGCGTGGTGAAGACTTACAAGCAGGTTTGCTTGGGGATTCTAGTTTTGCCGCAGAAATTGGGAGTAGTATCTTTGATGTGAAAGAAAACTTATACTGAATCTTATATTTTGGGGGAGGGGTGTGTGTGTGTGTTTGTGTGTGGCTTTCCAATCAAGAGAGGAATCAGAAGATTATTAGAATTTTTCTAGCCTCTTAACCATTTTCACGGGTGTGGAATAACCATGACATACTGTGTATCAATGAGGATTGTAAAAAATATTTTTAGCCTTTCTGACAAAGGAAGAATGTAAAGTCAGGTTCAATGTGGGAAGTAACGACGAAGAATCTCGTTATACGAGATTGTGTCATAGACATTAATAGTTCACAGGAGCTATTGAAATGGCATATCTGGTCATGGGCCCAGGAAGTGAATTCAGATGTTAGGAGGAGAGTGACTGTGTTCGAGTTTAGTCTGAATGGTTCCAGAATTATCAAAACCTCTTCCAAGAATGAGAAGATTTAGGCACTACTGTAGTTGGTCAGAAAATTTTCGATGACAACGTAACCTTATCATAGTGTAGGTTTATAATTGGAGACTTTCTAGACATTATCATAAGCCCACAGAGACCCGCACAGCATCGTATGAGGCCATACTGTTCAGAATTTAAGAATTTTTAAGTAACCTTGCAGCCTAATGGTAGACTGGATATTGATAAGGACAGTATTGATTTAGGGAAAATTATTGTAGTACAGTATTTTCACAGTTTTATATGTTCATGCTAGATGGTTGATTTGATATTGGTTAGGGAACCCATAAGTGTGTCTAGCATGTGAATCGCTTTTCTTCTTACTCAAGAATTGTTTATCTTGTTTTTGTGAGGCTCGAGTGTAAAGGAGTACTACTTTTTTCCTTTATTTGCTTACTGGAATTTGACAAAACAATGTAATGAAATCCTAACAGTTTTTTTCTTTACAAATAAATACTTTTTGCCTTTTTTTATGAAGACAGCATTTCATTCCAGTTCCTTTCACCATAGTGTCCCTTTCTCAGCCACTGTTTTTATTATTGTTTTTACATTGCTTTTTCCTTTCACCTAATGTTCTAATTTTACTTATATCCAGCAAGATTAAGGCAGAGGGTAGATAAAAAGGAACCAAGGTTCTAGCTGGGTCCCCTTGCCTTGTATAAATCAAGGGGTGGTGCCCAAAGCACCATTCTCTTGACCTATTACCTAGATTTTTGGGTATTCCACCGTTGTATATTTTTTGTGTAGTGAACGTTGGGGTGTGGTCGGCATTCGGACACTAGGCAGTTCGGGTGCTACCTCTGGCCACAGTCCACAAACCACTACAACACAAGCTTGCAAAGATTTCTTAAGCCTTGGTAGAGGATACCTAATCTTAGTGCCCCAATACTGTAGTTATATGGCAAACCTAGTTCATGAGAACATTTTTGGGATTGCAAACTTTCCTCTTCCAACACGGTTGCTGCACAACTCAGGGAAAATGTTCAAAATCTAGTAGCCTAACGGGAAGATCTTTCTGAACAAGCCTCTTCTTTTGCCATAATCATGGTTGATGTGCTGGGACTTGGCTCAAGATAAGAACCTTTAACAAGTGCCAGCTCAAGGTCTTGCTGTGCGTAATCGACACTTCTAGATAGTGTGTGTGTCACCTATTGTAGTTACAGCTTCTGGGAAATCACATGAAAAACTAAGGGATGTTTTCACTGCATAGGAGATTCATCTCAAACTTCCGTCGGGAGGCGATGCAGTAAAGTAAAAATCTCAAGTTTCCTGCGGAAAAAAAAATCTCTTACATTGGGAGGAAGTCCACTCCCTACAATACTTACAAGGTGATTCCCTTCGACATCTCTCGTCTAGGTAAGAGGGACAAAAAGGATGTGTGTCCATGTCTGCCCTGCTCATAAGGATGCCACAATAGTTGCTAGCCCATCTTAGACAAGAACATAAATACTGTACCGGGATTTACTAGACATGAGCACTTACTCTTAACTCACAGATAATAAATAGGAACTTAATTGACGGTGAATGAAGAAAAACAAGTCAAGAGCACTAAACACTAAAAGGGTATACGAGGTGAATGCAAACGGCTCGATCATGGAGAGGAAGTGAGAGCACAACCTCTTCACTTCGCGAACAGCACTGTTGTGGGAAGTTGTGAGCAAGAGACCTCTTGCTCCATGTGCATGTGCTATGGTTGCCCCGTAACGAAGCAGGGTGCAATCAAATCAAATTTCTGATTGGCCGGATGTAGAAAACCTGATTAGCAGTAACTCAAATAAATGACTCGGAAGTTTGTATCTACATAGGAATAAACTATTCTTATACATTTGTTTTACAATTTCGTGTTTTTAAATATAATTGTATACAACTATAGGTAAGAGTTTTACTTTATATAAAACCATAGCAATACTTACAATTTAGAAATGTCCCATGCAACTAAAACATATGGGTAAATACAGTAGTGCTAAAGATACATGCAACATCATATTCGCTGGCAATATCTTTTAGTACATGCATAAGTAATCTGTTGCGGTTAAGTAGTAAAGTACATTAAGCAGTTGACTTTTTTTTTTTTTTTTTTACTATACTCAGCTTAGAAAGTTAGCAAAAACATTTTGAAGAATGTTCTGACTTCGGTAAACTAATGTATTGGAATAGCAAACAAACCACTCCTATCTGATAAGTCAAAAAACAAAATACTTGGAACTCCATAAAAATTGATTTCATATACAGTATATGGAAATCCTGCTTCAATGTGGAACGAAAACCTCTTATACTATCCGGGCCAGAACAACAGGTAAAAAAACTGAAAAAGAACTAATTCAGCGATAATTTGTATTTTTCCCTAATACAAACCTGTAGTTATTTATATGGATTATCTTTCGGCAAAGCTGGAAGGTAGCCATTAGACTAAAAGTGCGAGGTGGCAACTCTGCCTAAACACTTGAGTGGGTAGGCAAGGGGTGGCTGGGGGGTACCCAGCCGCCTATATATACTGTACTCTTACAGCTGTGAGCTGCATCACTTTTTGATTGCAGGCAGGACTAACTAGACGACAAGTGATGGCTGGCCAATTTATATAAATAACTATAGGTTTGTATTAGGGAAAAATAAAAATGATCTCTGAATTTGTCATTTGTTCCCATATTAACAAACCTTTCGTTATTTATGTGGATGACTCACTTTTAGGAGGGTGGAAGTCCTAATTCTGCCATGGAAACTGACCCAGGTGTACCTAGTATACTACTGTATATGACTGTGGTCTAGGAAAAACCTTGACACCTCGCTAAAAATACAAAGCGAGTATGATAGCGGACTGAGCAATCCAGTTGTCATGAGAGATATCATATGAATGTCTTATGGCAGTACAGTAGTACATTCTGAGTTTATAAATAAAAAATAAACAAAGACGTTTCGCATTGCCTACCTTACAGGAAGCAATGGGGTGGACAGTATAATAAATTCATGACTATACTAGGCTACACAAGGGCCTGCAGAGATTGAAACCACCTTGCGGAGGCAGCTCATGGTGCTGTACCCCAACGGAGGGGAAGATGAAGAAAGGAAAATACCAGGCATATTCTCTTTCATCCCTGTCTTAACCCCGGTAACCAATGCCCTCAACCATCTGCTACTTGTCCAACAAGGAGCACGAGGTATTCTAAACTTGTTGAGCAGCCACCACAAGACTGATAGTAAACGTATCAAGCCTCCTGTAGGTCAAGTCTTTAAGATAGTAGGCTGTGAACGTAGTCTGAAGTTTCCACACACCCACTTGTAATAACTGTAACACGGAAAAGTTGTGGGCTCTAGGTCTTCGTGCCAGAGGAGGGTCAGGATTTAGAGCTCTTTCAATAACTTTGCATATAAAAAATGAAATGGTATTCTTTGTGATCCTCCTCTTAACCCTTCCAGAATTAACAAAAAGCAATGTTAGTCGGGGCAGTGTTGCTGCAGTGCATTTAAGATACAGTATCTCAAAACTCTTCACTGGACACAGTAAAAATTGATCTGGGTCATTGTTACAGAACGTAGACTCAAAATATGAAAGGGCCCGAATCTAGGGTCCAGTACCCCAGGATTTTGAGTCTGCAATAAACACAGTAACGAAGCGATGTCATAAGAGGGCCCATGTAATTTATGGACACTCTTTGCCGAGGCTTAAGCGAGCAGGAACGCCGTCTTCAAAGTGAGATTTCGGTCAGTTGCATGGTATAATGGTTCGTCAGAAGGTCCTTCTAGGGATCTCAAAATGTGGACCATGTTCCAAGGTGGTGGCCTGATCTCTGACTTGAGGGCAAGTGATCTCATAACTCCGTACGAGTTAAGAAAGCTCCAACAAAGAGGAAATATCTACTCCTTTTAGCTTAAAGGCGAGGCTCAAGGCTGAGCGATAGCCTTTCACCGCCAAGACTGAAAGGAGCTTTTCCTCTCGAAGGTATACAGGGAACTCCGCTATTATGGGGATAGCGACATCGAGAGGAGAGATATTCCTACCACGACACCAACCACAAAAGACTGCCTATTTTGCCTGGTACAATGAGGCTGAGGACTTAGGCAAGTATCTGGACATTTGCTCAGCATCCTGTTTTCAAAAGCCTCTCCGAGAGAGTAGACGCTGGATAGTCTCCAGGCGTGAAGTATAAGCGACTGCATGGTTTTGTGGAAGATGATTGCGTGTGGTTGTTTGAGTAGATCTGGTCATGGAGGAAGTTCTCTCAATAGATCTACTAGTAATTGCAGGTGGTCTGTAACCACTCTGCGTGATGCCATAGCGGAGCTACAAGGGTCATTAGATTTTTGGATGATCTGGTCTTGTTGAGCAATCTTCTCATCAGACAGAACAGGGGAAAGGCGTACATGTCTATATTGTCCCACCATTGTTGAAATGCATCTTGCCATAGAGCCTGAGGGTCTGGGAATGAAGAACAGTACAGTGGAAGCTTGCTATTCTGAGATGTTGCGAACAGGTCTACTGTCAGGGAACCCAATTTACTAGAGCACCCGTGGCAGCAAAGGGCATTGGGGGAACTTAGCTGGACGCCTGTCTGTAGGATGTTTCATTGCAAGATCATTTCACCCCAAGTTCGTTTGGGAGATGGAAGAGTTGAGGAGCAACGTGCAGATGGACTGCGCGTGCGCTTACCTCTTCCTCTTGATGAGGAATGTCTAGATATGATTGTGAATGCAAGGTTCGCGATTGTGAACGTTCAGTTCGTGATCAAGAGCATCTAGCTCTTGAGCGTGAACATCTCGAGTGCCTAGCTTGCAAATGTAAGCATTGGCCTTGTGATCGTGAACGTCATCCTCGTAACCGGCGCCCTCGTGAGCGTTGGCCTCATGAACAGGAGCTTTGCCCTCGCGATCGTGAGCGTAGTCGTCGTGATCTAGATCCACGCAATCTAGAACGAGAGCATCCAGACCTGGATCTTGACCGAGTTGATGCTATAATCCCAGGGGTTCCAACATGGAAAATAGTCCAGTGAGGAAAGGAAACAAGGACAAATAAAATTTTTAAGAGGAGTAACAACATTAAAATAATTATCACCTATATATTTTATAAAAACTTTAACAAAACAAGAGGAAGAGAAACAAGATAGAAAAGCATGCCCGAGTGTACCCTCAAGCAAGAGAACTCTAACCCAAGACAGTGAAAGACCATGGTACAGAGGCTATGGCACTACCCAAGAGTAGAGAACAATGGTTTGATTTTGGAGTGTCCTTCTCCTAGAAGAGCTGCTGACCATAGTTAGAGAGTCTATTCTACCTTTAACAAGAGGAAAGTAGCCACTGAACAATTACAGTGCAGTAACCCCTTGAGTGAAGAAGAATTGTTTGGTAATCCTAAGTGTTGTCAGGTGTATGAGAACAGAGGAGAATAAGTAAAGAGTAGGCTAGACTACTCGGTGTGTGTAGGCAAGGGGAAAATGAACCGTAATCAGAGAGAAGGAGCCAATGCAGGATTGTCTGGCCAGTCAAAAGACCCCATAACTCTCTAGCGGTAGTATCTCAACAGGTGGCTGGTGACCAGGCCAACCTACTTCCAGCTGATGTATTCCTGTGGGGAGAAACAGAAGGCTGCGGGTTAAGAGACGACGATATCCCAGGATGGCAATCAGGACCATCGTCAGCAGGAGGCTATTGCAGGGGTGATAGAGGAGCGAATGTGAGCGATCGCCTCGTCCACCCATGGAAGGTCCAGGTGAGTGCAAACAGGTACCTTTCGCAGACCTCCGAAAGACAGGATGTCAAGGGCTCTGGAGTAGAATCCTTCCTGGCACCAAGCTGAAGGAGTTAAAGTAGCGCTTCGTTCGTAGGGGGTGCAGAAACCCCTAGGGACAGCCACGCCTGCAACACATCTACAAAGGAGAAAGGCTCCCCGCCGGGTGGAGGTAAAGTTGTTTCTACTGGGGGGAGGCAACTCCCCTCACCACCACAAGGTTGCCAAGGAGTTATCCGGTTTGCACTCCTGCTCGATCGCCCCCCGGAGGAAAGTGAGCAAGAAGGAGTTTTAGAAAAAGGTTTGGTGGTGCGAGAAGAACGCGCTTTCCTCGCCCCTAAGGGAGAAAGTTCGCGCTTTGCCTTCTTCCTGCATCGTCAAAACTTCTACCAGTGGGAGGCTTTTCACAGGGCGAACCCTGCTTGCATCGATGCCCTCGACAAGATGGACACAGAGTGCGGTTCAATATCCACCAAAGACAAGAAGGTACCAGACGAACCACCCTCCCCCCAGGACATGATCTCATGAGGGGGATTGGAAGAAGAAAAAGCACACCTGTAAAGAGAAAGCAAAAATTAAAAAGTCCAATGACAGCCTTTGGAAGAGAGAGGAGACATCCGCTCTCTACAAGCCAAAAGAAATGTGACGTAGCTCACTGCTGTGAGAGTATATGTAGGTGGCTGGATAACCCTCAGCCAACCCCTGCCTACCCACTCAAGTGGTTAGGCAGAGTTGCCACCTCGCACTTTTAGTCTAATAGCTACCTTCCAGCTTCGCCGAAAGATAATAGATATAAATGACAAAAGGTTTGTTAGTATGGGATCAAAAGTGTATTCTAATTATGAAAGAAGCCACATTCTATCAAGGCATCCTATTATTTTAAGCACCAAAGATTACACACCCTATCTCAATCTCTTCCTTGCAACTAGAGTACATAATTTTGTTGTCTCCATGAAGTGGGAATACTGTTTCCAAAGACTCATTTACAGTAACCCCCCGGCTTTTCACGAATCAACATTCTAAATATTCAAGAAAATTTTATACTTTTGCAAAATAATTTTTTCATTTCAGTATATAAATAACAGATCGTAAAGTATTCTCCTTTTTAATCTCATGCTTATTTATTTACAATTAATTTTATATCAATAAGTAGATTTTCAAGTTTAAAAACTATGAACATTACTTTATTGTATGTACTGTATGAACACACAATTCTACTACGCATATCTAACATAACTGCAGCTATATATTTTTCTTTCTTTTTAGTAAATAAATAATATCCTAACATTTTTTTTCCCTTTTAATCTCATGATTCTCTATTTACAATTAATTTTAAAGCAATATGTAGTAAATTTTTAAGTTAAAAAACACAAGGAACAAAATTGTACAGTACTGTATTGTATGTACGAACGCACAATGCTCCTACGCATATCAAACACAATAGCGATATATTTTTCTTTCATTTCAGGAAATAACAGCCGACATATTTTTTCCTTTTAATCTCATGATTATCTATTTATAATGAATTATATATCCATAAGTATATTTTTAAGTTAAAAAACACAATGAACAAATCTCTATTGTATGTACAAATGCACAATGCTACTACGCATATCAAATATATTAGCGATATATATATATTTTTTTTCGGTAGATAAGTAACAGAACGTAAAATTTTTCCTTTTAGTCTAACAATCATCTATTTACAATTAATTTTATATTAATAAGTACATACAGTGATACCTCTGGATACGAAAGTTTCTGCTTACGAAAAATTCAGGATGCGAAAAGTGATTCGAAGATTTTTATGCCCCAGGATACGGATAAAATTTCAGGATACGAAAACCTTACGAGATCCCAACTCTTCGCCGAGAGTAATTTTAAAAAGCGCGCGCCGCCTGACTTTGAACTTGGGTAGACTCACTTACAGCCTCCCGCTCACCCATTGGTTATCTCCCTACTCAGACGCTAGCTGACGCCATAAGATCCTGCTTTCCTATTGGTCGGCAACTATCCCAGCTTGCCTACGCACGGGCGTTCATCTCTCTCTCTCTTTTCGTTCCGACCGCGGTATCGTTAACAGACATTGTGTGCTTTCGCTTGTTTGACTTAGTGTTAATATACAGTACATTCGTACGCCACGTGTTATCGTTAATAAACATTCGTTACTGTGCACTGTACTGTATTAGTGTTTACTATACATACTGTATATAACGTTACGTAGTGTATTATATTACATATTACTGTAGCCATGGGTCCCAAGAATGTTGCCGAAGGAAAGAAGAAGAAGACGATGCTCTTGATGGAGACGAAACTTGAAATCGTTAAAAAGTACGAGTCTGGCATGCGTTTAAGTGCGATCGCCAAGGAGTATGGCCGGAATCCATCTACGATAGGCACCATCCTGAAGCAGAAGGCGGCCATAAAAGCAGCGACACCTTCTAAGGGCGTCACTATTTTCTCCAACAAGAGAACGCACGTGCATGACGAGATGGAGAGGCTGCTTCTTGTGTGGATCAAGGACAAAGAGATCTTAGGAGACACCATCACTGAGACTACAATTTGCCAGAAGGCCTCCGCCATTTTCGGTGATCTCGTGCGTGCTCAGGCCGAAGAAGGAGCAGGAGAAGGAACATCCCAGCAGGAACCCCCAGAGTTCAAGGCTTTTCGTGGGTGGTTCAAGAAGTTCAAGAAAAGGACTGGCATCCATTCAGTGGTATGGCATGGGGAGGCAGCCAGCTCGGACACGAAGGCCGCCGAAGCCTTTGTTAAAACGTTCGACGAGTTGACTCTGCAGGAAGGCTACAGTTCGCAGCAAGTTTTCAATTGCGACGAAACTGGGCTTTTCTGGAAGAAAATGCCTCGTCGGACGTTCATCACGGCGGAGGAGAAGAGGCTACCCGGACATAAGCCTATGAAGGACAGGCTTACCCTTGCTTTTTGTGCAAACGCCAGTGGGGACTGCAAGATAAAGCCCCTGCTGGTGTACCATTCAGAAAATCCCCGAGCCTTCAAAGCCCACAAAGTCATTAAGGAGAACCTTCCCGTGATGTGGAAGGCGAATGCAAAAGCCTGGGTAACGAGGCAACTGTTCATTGATTGGGTGAATGTCTGCTTCGGTCCGACTGTCCGAAAATATTTGGAAGAAAAGCGCCTCCCTATGAAATGTCTGCTGGTGTTGGACAATGCTCCAGCTCACCCTCCTGGCCTCGAGGAATATCTTCTGGCCGAGTATTCCTTCATATAGGTCCTGTATCTACCTCCTAACACCACCCCTCTCCTCCAGCCCATGGACCAGCAAGTTATTTCTAATTTTAAAAAATTGTACACGAAGCATCTCTTCAAGAGATGTTTCCAAGTCACAGAGAGTACAAACCTCACTCTGCGTGAATTTTGGAAAGATCACTTCAACATCGTGATATGCCTCAAACTCATCGATCTCGCTTGGCAGGAAGTTTCGAGGCGTACCCTAAACTCATCTTGGAGGAAGCTGTGGCCTGATGCTGTCTCTGCACGAGACTTCGAGGGGTTCGGGAAGCCTGGAGGCGAAGCCGAGATCGTTGACGATCCTGAACCAATTCAGCAGTCTGAGGTGGCTGACATCGTACATCTTGGTACGTCCATGGGGCTGGAAGTTAGCGCGGAAGATATAGATGAACTTATCGAGGAGCACCACGAGGAGTTGACGACGGACTACTTGAAGGAGTTGGAGACGATGCAAGTGAGTGATGTTCAAGAGCAGTTCTCTAGCGGTGATGAGGAGGATGTTGCACCTTTGAAAACAGCAGACATCAAGGAAATTCTTGCATGTTTCCATAAAATGGCAGACTACGTCGAAAAGGAACATCCAGAAAAAGTTTATACCAACCGTGCGCTTCAACACTGCAATGACGTTTGCCCAACGCATTTTAGAAATGTGTTGAAAAGTAGGCAGAAACAAGCTTCAATGGATAGTTTCTTATTAAAGAGGCCAGCGGTATTAGTAGGCCAAGACGAAGGTGAAAGTGAAGAAAAGAAACAGAAAAGAGGAAGGGATGAAGAATTAGAAGGTGAAAGTAAAGAAAAGAAACAGAAAAAAGAAAGTGATGAAGAAGTAGAAGGTGAAAGTAAAGAAAAGAAACAGAAAAAAGAAAGTGATGAAGAAGTAGAAGAGATTTAGAAAATAAGAAAAACTTAAAGTTATAAAAAAGCAAAAAAAAAAAAAAAATTCAATTTTAAGTTTTATGTTACCGTTAAGTGTTAAAGTAATTTTTTCTTTCATTTTATAGTTTTCCATATGTAATGTTAAGTGTTAATTATTTCTGCCATTTTTTTATTTCGTAAAGTTTAAGTGTTAATGTGTTAAGTGTGTAAATTACTGTACGTAGTCTGTCACTTGTTACGTTTTCTGCCTTATGCCATCCTCCTCTGCCGCGACTTCGCTATCGGACATCGTCTCAGTCAAAAGGTAAGTTTCAACTTTTTTGTTACACTAATTAACTGTAACCTTTTTTTCAGAGTGTACAGGTATCAATCCTTAATTTAGGTGTACATACAGGTAACAATACACCTTCACTGATCTAAATGCTTTACGTACATACAGTACCGTAACTTTTATACAGTAGTAAAGAAAACGGACCGTTTTCTTTGGGCTTGGGGGGATAACTTGGCTATAACTACATTATTGAATAATCTCATAGTGGTTTCTAGAATGGATTAGGCTGTTTTTAATGGTTGTGTTAATTATTGAATGATAGAAATGGCTGCATTGCATGTTTATTACTACAGTTTAGCGTGTTTATGAAAGAAAAGGTGACTTTTTATAAGGCTAGGAACGGATTAGGCTATTTACATGTAAAACGCGACTCAGGATACGAAACCGCATCCTGAACGGATTAATTTCGTATCCTGAGGCATCACTGTATTTAAGTTAAAAATCACAATGAACAGTACTGTGTGGTATGTACGAATGCACAATGCTACTACATATGCATATCAAATGCATTAGTGATTGATTTCTTTTTTCATTTCGGTAAATAAATATCAGATCGTAACATTTTTCCTTTTAGTCTAATGATTATTTATTTACAAATAATTCTATACCAATTAGTACTCATTCAAGTTAAAATATCAATTAACAGTACTTTCTGGTATGTACAAACGTACAATGCTCTACATATGCATATCATACATAGTAGCTCTCTTTCTCTCTCTCAATCCCACTGCATTCAACTTAGGTCTTTTTGCTTTTACATAACTAATTTAATTACAGTGAACCCTCGCTACTTCGCGGTTCGACATTCGCGGATTCACCACTTCGCGGGGTTTTCCCATAACCCATATATATATACATATCGCGGATTTTCCGGAAAATTCGAAAATACCGCGAAATCTGAAGATAACCAAATACGATATTTTGTTACCTGTAATTCCATTAATACTGTAATTAGTAATATCTGCTCTTACTGATTGTTCATTGCATTACATATGATATATAATTCAGCACAGAAAGAAATAAAACACGAAAAGAGAATGTGATCATACGATAATTCAGTACGTAGTAAAATTAAATCGAACATGAAACGCAAATCAGATGCAGTCATACCATATTAGAATGGTGTGTACTGTAATGGATGTGCTTCTTTTCCATGAATCTTTTGTATGTATACGTACGTAGTACAGTACTGCATCCAATAATATTCTTTGTTGCAAAAATCACATTTCGAATAAGTACTGTAAGCGTACGAGAGAGAGAGAGAGAGAGAGAGAGAGAGAGAGAGAGAGAGAGAGAGAGAGAGAGAGAGAGAGAGAGAGAGAGAGAGCGTAAAATAGCGTACGTACGTAAATTTTTATTATTATTGTTATTATTATTATTATTATTGTTGTTGTTGTTAATAAAATTATTATTGTTATTATTATTAATCATTATTATTATTATTATTACTGTACAGTATTATTATCATTATTTATTATTATTACGGTACTGTATTGTACTTAATCTACGTACGTTCAGTATGCGCGGGGGCATCTTCTATGCGTAACCAACGCGCCATAGTACTAAGACGGGTTGTGATTGGTTCAAGCGCTGATAGATGACGAATCAAAACTCAAGTTTTGTGTATCTAGCCTGTGATTGGTGTTTTGCCCGCATCTTCTACCCGCAGCATCAAAGTTCTCGCGGGGCTGCATCGTTCACTTTCTCTTTCCGCGTATTGCTGAGTAGACGTTCTTAACTTTGTGAAGTTTAATCTGTGCTGTGTGCGACTGTTTTAAGTTGAACTTTTTGTTGAACTTTCTGTTACAATGGCTCCCAAGCGTTCTGCTTCTAGTAAGGCTGGTAGTGAGCCTAAACGCCACCGAAGAATGATGACGATAGCTGAGAAGGTTACGCTTCTCGACATGTTAAAAGATGGTAGAAGTTACGCGGCCGCCGGCCGCCATTTTGGCATCAACGAATCCACCGTTCGCTACATCAAGAAGGACGAGGCGAACATTAGAAAGACTGCTGCAATCACCTTTAGCAGATCAGCGAAGCGAGTCGTTACAACGCGTAATAAAACGATCGTACGCATGGAAGGTGCTTTAGCTGTGTGGATTGCCGACTGCCGGAAGAAGAACATAGCGTTGGATACGAACACCATCCAAACAAAGGCTTTGAGCTTGTATGAGAATTTTGCTGCAAAGGAACCTAAAGAGGACGACGGCAACCATGCTGAAGATGATGATGATGCAGATGATCCTCAACCAGGGACATCCACTGATTCCCAGCCTCAGAAACGTTTTTCCGCAAGCAAAGGATGGTTCGCGAAGTTTCAGAAACGCTTCGCCCTGAAAAGCGTTTCCCTGCATGGGGAGTCTGCTTCCGCTGACACTGCCGCTGCTGAAACTTACGTGAACCAGACTTTCAAGAACATTATCGCTGAAGGTGGATACAAGCCGGAACAAGTGTTTAATATGGATGAAACCGGCTTGTTTTGGAAGAGAATGCCGTCGCGAACTTTCCTGTTCAAAGAGGAAGCCAAAGCCTCTGGCTTTAAGGCATTCAAGGATCGCGTTACCCTCGTGATGTGTGGCAATGCTGCTGGATTTTTGTTAAAGCCGGGGCTTATTTATAAGTCGAAAAATCCTCGCGCTTTGAAAAACAAAAATAAGAATCTCCTTCCCGTGTACTGGATGCATAATCAAAAAGCATGGATTACGAAGATGCTGACCTCCAACTGGTTCCACCAGTGTTTCATCCCGCAAGTCCATGAATATCTCTTAGAGAAGGGCTTGCCATTCAAGATCCTTCTCCTTATGGATAACGCTGGTGGACACGCAACTGACCTGTCGCGTGAGGGCGTTCAGGTTGAGTTCCTGCCACCCAACACCACGTCATTAATTCAACCAATGGACCAGGGGGTTATCAGGGCGTTCAAGGCCCTCTACACGAAGAATACCTTGGCGGACCTCGTTGCGTGTGTGGATGCTGCCCAAGATGACGAGGATGAAGACTTCAACTTGAAGGCGTACTGGCGGCAGTACACCATAGCCACGTGCCTGCAGAATATTCAAAAGGCACTTCAAGAGATGAAACCTGCAACCGTAAATGCGAGCTGGAAGAAGCTGTGGCCCGATATTGTTTACGACGACAAGGGATTTACTCCGTCGGAAATCCAACACTCTGCAATACGGAAATCTGTGCAGTTGGCTGCCATAATTGGGGGTGACGGGTTTGGCGACATGACGACTGAAGACGTCGACGAGTTGTTGGACTGCCATTCCCAGCCCCTAACTGACGCAGACCTCGAAGACCTGACGAAATCGGCAAGTGAGGAAGAGAGTGAGGGTACCCAGGAAGAGACCCAAGAAAATGTCGAAGAAACGGGCTTAACATTAGAACGGCTCGCCAAGTTCTGCAACCATATGAAGGAGGCGAAAGAAATGTTGCAAGAGTGGGACGAGGATATGGTTCGCTCGATGCAATTCTGCAACAAGGTTGATGACATCACGACTCCCTACAGGATGCTCTTGGATCGAAAAAAGAAGCAGCGGCAACAACTTCCGATCACAATGTTTTTTCAGCCTCGCAAAAAAGAGCCAGTTCCTCCTGCTAGTACGCCTTCGGAAGAAATTGAAGAAGTTGAAGAGGTGTCCCAGGAAAAGACACCTCCGTCTGAAGAGACGTAAAATTACTATCATTGACTGCACAGTAGAACACATCATCAGCTTCATCATCATCATTTCTACTGTGCAGCAAATTCATCGCCATCGTCATTCAAGTTTTTCTTGAACTTCTTTCGTGGTGAGTACAGTAACAATCTTTATTTTTTACTTTAACCTGTTTTATAGTTTAGTAATGTACGTACTGTATGCATTAAGTTAAGGGAAGGTTTTAAAAGTCTACATGTTGTAACCTATCATATTTTTTTTGTTTAAAATTTACATTTACGTACGTAAAACAAACACACACACACACACACACACACTCTCTCTCTCTCTCTCTCTCTCTCTCTCTCTCTCTCTCTCTCTCTCTCTCTCTCTCTCAAATTGTTTTCCTGCTTTGCTACGTACAAGTACTGTATAATTTATATTTGTAAGGTAACATATTTTGTAAATGCTTTTACTGTAAATACTGTATGTACTGTATCATTATTTATCACTATCATCATGCGCGTTAAATGCCTTGTTTGTTCTGAGCGTTTTTGTTTACTGAGCGTACACGCCGTCGTTTCAGGCGGCGTCATAAAGAAAAAGATTTCATTTGGAAGTCCTAAGAAAAATACGTAAACTAAAACATTGGTAATAAAAAAATCAACATACAGTACTGTATAATCAATATAATCGATGCAAAAACTAACCATACGTACATATATGTGTACACTAAATGAGTTTGTTTCTTCATTATGATCAGAGATGAACGTAAACAAAACATTGGTTGCCATTTTTTATCGTGCTTTTTAGGTGTTTAGGAAACACATGATATAAAATTGCCTTTAATATTTGTGCCTGTTTTAGTTTAGGGTGCTGTAGTACATGCATTAAGTGTTCTGTACATTAAAGGGTGGTTTGTTAACAGTACTACGTACAAGGGAAGGTTTTAAAAGTCCGAATATACATGTTAAATAAATAGGTAAATATGCTGTCACTACTTCGCGGATTTTCACCTATCGCGCCCGCGTCTGGAACCTATCTACCGCGATAAACGAGGGTTCACTGTATATTTTGTGCATGCATGTGTGTTTCACATACCCATTGAGATACTACCGATAGTGTGTTATTGGGTCCTTTGACTGACCAGAGTGTACTACATTGGATCCTTCTCTTTGGTTACAGTTCATTTTCTCTTTGCCTACATATACACCGACTAGTCTGGCCTATTCTTAATAGATTATCCTCGGTCCTCATACACCTGTCAACACTGAGATTACCAAACACTTCTTCTTCACCCAAGGGGTTAACTACTGCACAGTATTTGTTCAGTGGCTACTCTCCTCTTGGTAAGGGTAAAAGACTTTTTAGCCATGGTAAGCAGCTCTTCTAGGAGAAGGACACTCCAAAAGCAAACCATTGTTCTCTAGTCTTGGGTAGTGCCATAGCCTCTGTATCATGGTCTTCCACTGTCTTGGGTTAGAGTTCTCTTGCTTGAGGGCACACTATTCTATGTAATTTCTCTTCCTCTTGTTTTGTTAAAAGTTTTTATAGTTTATATAGGAAATATTTATTTCAATGTTATTTCAGTTCTTAAAATATTTTATTTTTCCATGTTTCCTTTCCTCATTGGGCTATTTTCCCTGTTGGGGCCTCTGGGTTTATAGCATCTTGCGTTTCCAACTAGGGTTGTAGCTTAGCAAGTAATAATAATAATAATACTATTATAGTTACCCTTACTATAGAGAGAGATACATTTTCTATTGTGTAAATTACCAGTTTTCTTCCTATTTTTAATGGGCGACTTTTATTCTCGGTCTGTCTGGCAAATCTCTCTTTCTTATGAGGAAATATTTTCGCAATGCGAGTCATAAAAATCTTCGCATTTCGTTTCACAACTTGAAAATTTTTTAAGCAGATTCTTTCGTGAAGAGAGGTATGACTCCAGTTTGGTATAGAGAGAGAAAGAGGAGCACGCCGCAGAAGAGGTGGTCCCCCCATTTCTCAACGGGTTTCTAGAATGTACAAGAACACGTCTTGCTAAATCGACCACAGTCCAATATTGGAGTGGTTTTTTCATAATGTGCTATGATCCTCATTATCAAGAACCCACCCAAATATGTAAAAGCTATTGCTGCATTAAAAAACAAACTGACTCCCAACAAAAATTATTCACATTACTTGAGGGGATCAAAACCTAAGAAAATATTACATTAGTACTAAAAATGTTATTTTTATAATAAAATAAATTTTTGAATATACTTACCCGGTGATTATATAAGCTGCAACTCTGTTGCTCGACAGAAAACTCTACGTTAAAAATCCGCCAGCGATCGCTATGCAGGTAGGGGGTGTACTTCAACAGCGCCATCTGTCGTGCAGGTACTCAGTACTCAATGTAAACAAAGAACTCAATTTTCTCCTCGGTCCACTGCGTCTCTATTGGGGAGGAAGGGAGGGTCCTTTAATATATAATCACCGGGTAAGTATATTCAAAAATTTATTTTATTATAAAAATAAAATTTTTCAATATTTAACTTAGCCGGTGATTATATAAGCTGATTCACACCCAGGGGGGTGGGTAGAGACCAGCAATAAATGTTTACATTATTATGAGCTAAGGATTTTTTATTTCATTTTAGCAGTTATCAAAATAAACTTAAAATAAATAAGTACCTGGTAAGGAAGTCGACTTGAACAATTACTCTGCCTTTTTAAGTACGTCTTCCTTACGGAGCCTCGCGATCCTCTTAGGATGCTGAGCGACCCCTAGGAGCTGAAGTATCAAGGGTTGCAACCCATACAACAGGACCTCATCAAAACCTCTAATCTAGGCGCTTCTCAAGAAATGACTTTGACCACCCGCCAAATCAAGTAGGATGCGAAAGGCTTCTTAGCCTTCCGGACAACCCAAAAACAATAATAAAACATTTCAAGAGAAAGATTAAAAAGGTTATGGAATTAGGGAATTGTAGTGGTTAAGCCCTCACCCACTACTGCACTCGTTGCTACGAATGGTCCCAGAGTGTAGCAGTTCTCGTAAAGAGACTGGACATTCTTAAGATAAAAAGACGCGAACACTGACTTGCTTTTCCAATAGGTTGCGTCGATTATACTTTGCAGAGATCTATTTTGTTTAAAGGCCACGGAAGTTGCGACAGCTCTAACTTCGTGTGTCCTTACCTTCAGCAAAGCTTGGTCTTCCTCATTCAGATGGGAATGAGCTTCTCGTATTAACAGTCTGATAAAATAGGATAAAGCATTCTTTGACATAGGCAAAGATGGTTTCTTAACTGAACACCATAAAGCTTCAGACGGGCCTCGTAAAGGTTTAGTTCGTTTTAAATAGAACTTAAGAGCTCTTACAGGGCATAAGACTCTTTCTAGTTCATTTCCAACCATACGATAAGTTTGGAATATCGAACGATATTGGCCAAGGCCGAGAAGGCAGCTCGTTTTTGGCTAGAAAACCAAGTTGTAGAACATGTAGCCGTTTCGGATGAGAATCCGATGTTCTTGCTGAAGGCTTGAATCTCACTGACTCTTTTAGCTGTGGCTAAGCATACCAGGAAAAGTGGCTTTAAGGTGAGATCTTTCAGGGAGGCTGATTGTAGCGGTTCGAACCTGTCTGACATAAGGAATCTTAGTACCACGTCTAAATTCCAACCAGGTGTAACCAAACGACGCTCCTTCGTGGTCTCAAAAGACTTAAGGAGGTCCTGTAGATCTTTATTGTTGGAAAGATCTAAGCCTCTGTGACAGAAGACTGATGCCAACATGCTTCTGTAACCCTTGATAGTGGGAGCTGAAAGAGATCGTTCTTTCCTCAGATATAAGAGGAAGTCAGCTATTTGAGTTACAGAGGTACTGGTCGAGGATACGGATACAGACTTGCACCAGTTTCGGAAGATTTCCCACTTCGATTGGTATACTCTAAGGGTGGATGTTCTCCTTGTTCTAGCAATCGCTCTGGCTGCCTCCTTCGAAAAGCCTCTAGCTCTCGAGAGTCTTTCGATAGTCTGAAGGCAGTCAGACGAAGAGCGTGGAGGCCTTGGTGTACCTTCTTTACGTGTGGCTGACGTAGAAGGTCCACCCTTAGGGGAAGTGTTCTGGGAACGTCTACTAGCCATCGAAGTACCTCGGTGAACCATTCTCTCGCGGGCCAGAGGGAAGCAACTAGCGTCAACCTTGTCCCTTCGTGAGAGGCGAACTTCTGCAGTACCTTGTTGACAATCTTGAACGGAGGGAATGCATATAGATCTAGATGTGACCAATCTAGGAGAAAGGCATCTATATGAACTGCTGCTGGGTCCGGGATTGGTGAGCAAAATATTGGGAGCCTCTTGGTCATCGAGGTTGCGAAGAGATCTATGGTTGGCTGGCCCCAGGTGGCCCAAAGTCTCTTGCATACATCCTTGTGGAGGGTCCATTCTGTTGGAATTATTTGTCCCTTCCGACTGAGACAATCTGCCATGACATTCAAGTTGCCTTGGATGAACCTCGTTACTAGTGATATGTCTAGACCTTTTGACCAGGTGAGGAGGTCCCTTGCGATCTCGTACAACGTCAGAGAGTAGGTCCCTCCTTGCTTGGAGATGTACGCCAAAGCCGTGGTGTTGTCCGAGTTCACCTCCACCACTTTGCCTTGAAGGAGAGACCTGAAGCTTTTCCAGGCCAGACGTACTGCCAGTAGCTCCTTGCAGTTGAAATGCATTGTCCTTTGACTCGAGTTCCATAATCCCGAACATTCCCGTCCGTCTAATGTCGCACCCCAGCCTACGTCCGATGCGTCCGAGAAGAGAACGTGGTTGGGAGTCTGAACAGTCAGGGGAAGACCCTCTCTTAGGTTGATATAGTCCTTTCACCAAGTCAGACAAGACTTTATCTTTTCGGAAACCGGGATCGAGACCGCTTCTAGCGTCTTGTCCTTTTTCCAGTGAAAAGCTAGATGGTATAGAAGAGGACGGAGGTGTAGTCTTCCTAGTGACACAAATTGATCCACGGATGAAAGCGTCCCTACCTGACTCATCCACAGCCTGACTGAGCAGCGTTCCTTCTTCAGCATCTTCTGGATGGATAGCAGGGCTGGGGGCTGATCGTCTTGTTCAGCAACGTCCTCATCAGAGGGTTCCTCATCCGAAACTGATGAGGAAACGGCAACGGAGTGGGCAACGTCTGACTCGCTGAATCCGGTCGCACTGGTGGATGCGTGACGGAGCCGGACGCAATATCATGGAACTGCTGCACAGTCTGTGAACTGTCAACAACCATGGGTGCGCGAGGAAGCACAGCGTCAACCCGAAACTGTCTAGACCGTCTGGGTTGTGCAGTCAACACCCTACCGGGTTGCTGAGGTTGACGCACTGCGTCACAACAAGTCACCTCTGCTGGTTGTTGAACGTCCTGAACGTCAACAACCACCTCCGAGCGTCGCTTAACGTCAACGTGCGGCTGGCAACCCACACTGGGTCGCATCGGTGGAGGAACCACCTCAACTGGCAGACGCGAGTAGGTTACCTCAGCGTCAACAGGGCGCACAACCGACCGGTTGGAAGGTTGTTGGCCAGAAGGTTCTTCTCCGCATTTAAGTCCTCTATCAAGGACGCAAGCTTGGACTGCATGTCTTGCAGCAAAGCCCATTTAGGGTCTACGGGAGCAGGTGTGGCAACAGACGGGGTTAGCGACTGAGGCGGAACCGTTTACCATCCCTGAAAGCCTTGTTATGCGTGACATAATAGTACAGCAAAACTTCAAAGGCTCGACAACAGCTGAGAAGTTGACCTGTAAACAACTTGGAGCGTCTCCTGGCTAGGCGCCAGGGAGAGTCTACCAGAATTGAGAAGTCTATCTGGGCAGAGGCATGAACTCCCAAGCCGAGAACTTCTCTCGTGTCATATCAGACTCTCGCTCTATAAACCAGTTTAAAAGAAGGGAAAGCAAAGGCTGTATCCCCCAAACTCCTCCTGGTGAAAAACCAGTCGCCTAGCCAACGTAACGCTCTCTAGGAGAGCGAGAGAGCACTAGCTTAAAAACAACGGCTTCGAAGTAGCTAGGCCTAGTGTAAGTTCTGACGTTTAGGCGAACGAGGAGCAGCAGTTACAAGATCCGGACGAAGATCCTTAAAAAAAATCATCATGATTTAATTAAAGTCCATAGGAGGCTAAGCAGCTTAAGGCTCCTCTCCATCTGACAGCGTCCTCAAGGGAATATCAGTAGGAGGGAGAACAGCAACTTCCTCATCTACAGGAACCTTGTCCGATAAAAGCTGAGTCTCTCACTGGTGCATTAGTAGCGGACCAGAACGCAACGTCATGTAACTGCTTGACAGTCTGTGAACTGTCAACAACTGAACTGTCAACCACAACAGGTGCGTGAGGACGTACAGCGTCCACTCGAGACTGCTTTGACTGCCTAGACTGAGCAGTCAAAACAACTCTAGAATGCGGAGGTTGACGCACAGCGTCAAAACAAGTCAACTCCGATTGTTAGTGAACGTCTAGAACGTCAACAGGAGCATCAGCCAGTGGCCTAACGTCCAAATACGGCTGAAAAACCACACGAGACCGCATCGAGTGTGGTTCTAAACAACCTGACTGACGTGACTAAGCTACGCCAACGTCAACAGTAAGCACAAAGGAACGTTAGGTTGGCTGAAAGCCAGGATATCGATGAGATAAACGGCTAGACTCAACGGACTAATCGACAGAAGAGTCTTCCATAAGGGAGGCAAGCATATACTGCATGTTTTGCTATACAACCCCTTAAGGATCAACGGAAATGGTTGTGGTAATAGACGAGGGTAACGTCTGTGACCGCAACACTTTGCCTACAAAAAAAGACTTTCGGAGTCTGTGTTACGCTTTTGTTAGGCGGCGAGCAGTTATCCGATGACTGCATAGGGTCAGAGCTGTCCTAATGGCTGTAACCAGGACGCTGGACCTGTCCTGAAAGGACTGACTTTCGCTTAAGGGCTTCGAAACCTTGTGACAGGTTTCTTATGCGAAAAGCCTACGGATGGCGAGGAGAAACAACGTCTCTCTCGTCTTATGGTAGGGGAGATCTTGGTAAGAAACACCCGATACCATAGAGGGAAAACGTCTGTTCGTTGGTCAAGGCCTCTCGAACCCATAAGTCTTTTGACATTACTTCTCCCCTGGGCTTGGGAGCTTGCAAGAGGTCCCGGACTAGGTGAACGACAGGCACGAAGACGAACCCTCGGACGCAACACTGTAACACTTTGCGCCTCGGACGCAACACTGTAACACTTTGCGCATATCACTTTATCACTTCGATTTTCTGTTTTGCACTTATTTCTACCTGAAACACGCAATTCTACCCTTCATTAAAAGGTAGTAATTGCGAAATTAGTCGTATAATGCAAGCTCATAATACCAGCAAAAAACAGAAAACATATTTTAAGATAAAAAGAAAAATCAGTGGCTGGGAAAGAGACTAAACACTAGTTCATATAACTACGTTTTCAATCTCTCACCGCACATAGCCTGGGGACGAGAATAAAAACCTAAAAACGTTTTATCCTTCCTCCCCGTACAGAGACTAGGGACGAGAGTAACACGAGAACAACGTTACCCGCTTGAACGGAACGTTTTCTCTCCTCTCTCTCCCTCCGTCTCTATCATTCTCTCTCTTTCTCTCTTGATTTCGCACCTAAGAGAAGAGCCCAATTATATATCGTCAAAAAAACATGTTATTTGACTAAAGGAAAAAACTGAAAGGTTTTTCAAATAAAAAGTTCCTTTAAATTAGAATTTAAAACATTTAAGCTAAGAAAGAATGAACAAAACGTCAGAATCGATTTACTCTTACTGCAAAGTGAAACCGTGATACACTCTCTCTCTATCGTAACGATAGAGCGCATGTTGAACGTCCTGAACGTCAACAACTGCGTAGCATAAAAAACTAAACGTTAGTTCATCTTTGAAAACAGTACGAAGACTATCAAAGAAAATCTTTCATAAAATATTACATTCAAAAAGTTTTAAATCCTTTAAAAGCTAAAGACGATATAAAGGGCTCAATGTTGATTAACTTCGGTTTCCAAGTTAGGACCGCCTACTCTAAGGAAAGGTCTATATAAACAAAGAATTAAAATTTATTTTATATGTTTATAAAAAATGGAAAGTTAATCGAAGAGGCCTAATAAAGGCAGAGAGATATAAAATATATAGAGGAAAATCTATAACGTGATAAGATAATTACTAAAAGCCTAAACACACTTCCGTCTAAGGGAAGGGTCGGCCATTTAAAAGTGGAAGAAAGTCCATACTCTCTTTGTCACCATAATTAAATCTATCCAAAACGAGTTCAAGTTTTGAGATGAAGATAAAACACCTGCATAGCGAAAGCTCAAAACTAGAATAGTGTACTTCACCAATAGTTGTGAAAACAAATCCAGTTAGCAACAGCGAATTAGTAGGTCTTGCCGGTAGCCCGACAGAGAGAAAATTGAGTTCTTTGTTTACATTGAGTACTGAGTACCTGCACGACAGATGGCGCTGTTGAAGTACACCCCCTACCTGCATAGCGATCGCTGGCGGATTTTTAACGTAGAGTTTTCTGTCGAGCAACAGAGTTGCAGCTTATATAATCACCGGCTAAGTTAAATATTGAAAAACAAACATTTTAAATGTTCAGAGGACAATTATATTTTGCATGTGTAGCTCATAGTCTTCATTAAATAGCCTTTTCCCCTTATTTTAAGCGGTGAGCTACTTTATTCAAGACTTCTATTTCTAAATGTGGTACAGGTATGCATTATAACTTATAAAATACAAGCACATTCTTTTTGAAGCACAACTTTATAATTCATATATAGTATTGCTGTTCATATATTAAAATGAAATTCAGTTCCTTACTTTTTTCATATGCTATATACTGTACACTTGGGTACAATTTTATTCAATGTAATATACACACTTTCCATCAACTTGAAGACATCCTTTTACCAAAGAGGACAAAACTATCTCAACACACACTGATCTATTCTTCCATCAACTTAAAACCATTTCTGTGTACCACCACATTTCTCATCCTGATCCACACTTCACTACAATAACAGAGATGGCTCAACAATTCCATCATACATATCAAACTAAAATTCCATAGATAAATTCTCTTATTTCTTTCCACAAACATTACTATAGAACTAGCTTTACTTATTTTTGGAGTCATCTCTACCAACATCAGTTGCTACTAACAATGTTATATGCAATACCAAACACCTACATGAATCAAATATATCCATACTTCCCTACATTCAACGCACAATCTTCCTCTGGTTCACATTTACTTACAAACTCTTAATAATTCTGCAATTAATATTTACTTCTACTAATCAGTACTGTATTACCTGCAAATATTAACCATTCCTCAGCCCATTCTTAACCTCTCTTCCTATCCTACAATTTTGCACTTACAGCAGACACCTTGTCTCTGATGACTTGCATCAACCCAGAAGGGTCCAGGAGAGCCAAATTTGATACCAAAAGACAATGTTATATAAAATTACATTAACTTTTATATGGGCCATTATCCTTCATTGCTCTGGTAATCAGCCATCATAAGGCGAGTGCATGGGATATTTGAAAATTCTGATCCCTTAAAGTACTGTAATTCCCGTGTCGCAAGATGCACCTTTTATTTTCACGAAAAATGACCCCCAAAATCACCCAGCGTCTTAACACTTAGGAAAAAGTTGTATAGGGGAGTTTGACACCCCTCAAACACCCAACTATTGACATACAAGCACTCAAACTCACAAGATAGAATATAAACCTACAATTATCATTCATATGTAATAAATCCATTTATTTTTATATTGCACTTCAGTTAATGAAGTACAGTAGCAAATTAATACTATTTTTTTCATTTTTGGTAATCAGCTAATGACTTGCTAACCCCCTTCTACAAGCAAGCATGCCAACTAATGGTCTCATAGCAGACGATGCTATGACATATTAGTAGTTTATGCAGTATATATCTATTTTCTCATATTTTGTTGATATTTTGTGATGAAGCGATATATTTATAATGCCTTTGTTGCCTGAGTTCCAAAATAATACAAACAGACAGTTGCTGAATACAACTTCAGAAAAAACTTCTCTTCTAATTGAGTGCAGTATTACCAAGTTAGCAGAAAAGTAACTAGACCTAGAATCACACAAACAGTAGTAAAGTATTCCACCTAAAAGAATTTCTAGATTTCTTTAATCAATAATTACATTTTGTGTGAAAATTTATAGGCTATATTAGGAATTTTGGAAATATTACAAGAATTTTACCTCTTTAACAAAATTTTATGAACCTTTGGCAACGCTGCTTTCATGTAAACAGCACTTGAAACACCAAACACTATGACTAAACGTGTAGTTGTTTCCACGACTGGTTTAATGGTTTCTTATATGAATACGTAATAAAACTGGGATAATCGGCATATAGCTAATTAATATTAACTTGAACATTTCATAATTCACCCAAAATAAGAAAAGTTACTGTGCCAGACAATAATCACGGCAGAGTCGCTGACTAGGGATTTCTGCTAAGAAGTATTTATAATCCTCATTTTTTTTTTTCTAAAACCGCCTTGCTAATTTAAGGGTGCTTCTTACCACTTGTAGCGTCTTATGACATGGGAAATACGGTAAATTAAAACTTTACCTTCCTACATTGGTTGTTAAAAATGCTAGCAAATGGTTTATCTTAAAATATTAGTCTAATATTTGGTTAAAATATACTGTACATCCTCCAGGACATTACAGGAATACTCTTGTGTGTTATGAAATTCATCTATGAGACTACTTATACATTATTATAAAACTCATTTGATTAATACTTATAACAATATTTAGTGAACCGACACTAAATTTTATATTCAATAATAGTACATTATACAGCAAAACTGGTGATACCTGAATTCAGTGATTTTCGTTCGAAAGTCACTAACAACTCACTTTCTTCACATTTCTGATGAGACTATGTTCCCGGGACAAAGCATTTTGAAACTTCGCTCATTAAGATATACAGTTCATCAAGTATGATTTTAAAGAATTTAAGATATATTTTTTATCAATTATCAGCTACACCATTAAGAAAAATTAACCCAATAATCTTTAATTTTGATGAAAATAAAAAAAAAAAATACTTAATCAGTTTAACTTTTAGCCACCAAAGTTATGCATTTAACGTAAAGAACGTATCGGATATGTAGTTGTGGGCGGGGTCTACCTGGACATCACCTGGCACTCTGGCAGTCTCACAAGTAAGTCATCTGTCAAATAAGGCTACAGCTATCCAACAGCTACCAGGTAACTGTAACTCTAGTTAAGCTTATTTCCCCAGATTCTCTTTAAAAAAAATAAATATAACCATCGTCGTAACATCAACAAAACAACTGTTTATACATGGTTAAACGATACAATGAAGAAAAATTGAAAAGCCATTCTAGGAGGTGAGAGACCCCGCTGCTGCACAACCGCAGAAGAGCCGAAGAGTTATATAGCCAATAGCATAGGTCTAGACTCGAGGGCCATCCTATCATCATCATCACCATTATTATTATTATTATTACAGTATAATTTAAGATATGTTGTTATTGTCTTTCTGTAGAATCTGCACATAACATGTGTGGTTGAATGTGTGACCTGATTATAGACTTCCGTTCGTAAAGTAAAGGTAAAATTAATTGTACTGTATTTCTAACAGCGAAGACAACCCACCACCTCACTTATTCATTTAATTTTTTATTTATCAATTTTTCCTCAAACTGAAAAAAACCCCATTGGGAGATAAAATTAAAGAGGCATTGACTATAGTCTAAACTATGACTTATAATAACTTATTGCAAGTTTTGAAATCATGATCATAACTAACGTTTGTCTCATACACAAAATGACATCAGCAAAAAATAAGTGATAACTTTGAAATCATACCCCAAATGCATTAATTCTTATCCTTAGACTATAGCACTCTGCTTAAACTGTTCTCCATCTAGACGCCCTTTTTCCCAGTTTGAATCCTTCTATCCAGACAGACAGCTCAAAGACTAGTTTCACCGACTCGCCGAGTCACGTTGACAAAGGAATTCGTGCTATAGTAACATTTAATTTTTGTTCTGAAGTATCTTTTAAGCATATTTTTTTTTTACGATCTAACATTATTCAATAATGAAATTAGATAACAAGCGACAAACGTTGTCTTATACATACAGGTTTACAAAGTGAAATAAACTATTTAATACTTAGAGGCAACTTAATCCTTCTACCCCCAAAGGACGTACTGGTACGTCCTTGCAAAAATATGCTATAACCATTTTTTTTTTTCATATTTTTGATAATTTTTTGAGAAAATTCAGGCATTTTCCAAGAGAATGAGACCAACCTGACACCTCTCTGACAAAAATTAAGGCTGTTAGAGCAATTTAAAAAAATATACTGCAAAATGTGCTGGGGAAAAAATAACCCCCTGGGGGTTAAGGGTTGGAAATTTCCAAATAGCCTGGGGGTAAAAGGGTTAAGAACAATCCTTGTCTGAAGCAAAAATAAAAAAGTATCACCAGTTTTGCTGCATACTGTCCCAACAATTTCCAAACCAATTTCAAGTTTTTACTACCTAATAATTAGCATAAATCGAGCTTCAACCAACAATTATTACTAATTACAACTAATGCAGGTTTTAATAGGAAAAGCATATTACGGGTTCATAAAAAGGTAAATCAATTGTTCAATGACCTCTACTCAACAGTAATTAAATGGGGTTCAATGATTCAATAAAATCACTTGGCAAAATTTTTTTTAAACTTTAGGAAACCTAAAAAAGAATTTAAATACCATTATGCACATAAATAAACAGACTGTATAGCATAAATAAACAGACTGTATAGCATAAAAAACACCTAACAGAAAGCTAAACTTGATACGTTTAAAAAAAAATTTCTAAAACAAAGAACGTCAAAGCCAAGCAATAAAAGAAGAAAAAATTGAAAACTATTCTTTATTTTCCAAATCTACCAATACCAACGAATACTGAGAGCAGAGCTCAAACCCATTAAGTGATCATACCCTAATAGCAACTTCATCTGGAAAACAATAAGCAATCTCAAGACTAAGTCTCAAAAATTACTAATGTATTACCAATAAAGCTCTCTGCATCACTAAAGTCTTCATAATCCTCCTCATCGTCCTCATCAACATGCAGCTTTTCAAATACAGAAGATGAGAAAAAGTATATAAAAAAAGGAAATTTACAATTCATACATCACACCATCATTCCAGATGAGAAATTTAATCTAACACAAAATTTTAAGCACCCTCTAAAAATACTGAGCAATCAAAGTTAGTCCTCTTACAGCATTATTTATGTTTCCTATAACAATTTCTATTGTATGTACTGTATGGTTGTGTCAGCTGGTAGAAAACAGACTATTACACTCATAGTTATTAGTCCAGTACTTTGTAGCACTGGTTACCAGACAGGAAAGAGCAGACCTATAAAAAGGTTGAGTAATTGTTATCCAACTCTGCTAAAAATGTAACCCTTTGAAATTCTGATGACATCATTTGCAGCCATGCAATTGCTGACACTTGAAATTTATGGGAAAGCAAATATGGATCTACAGAAATTTTTCTACATCATAAAATAAAAAAGCTAAAGTAATTTGTATTTTTCCAAATAATACATACCTTAAGCTTTTTACTAGGGATATACATTGGGCAAAACTGGAAGACTAGCCATAAGACTTTTAGCGAGGTATAACTACCCCACCACTAGTTAGCAGGGGGTAGGAGGTAGTACCAGCTACCCGATTTACAATCACAACAGTGTTGTCTCATCACTTTTGATTGCAGGCAAGACTTGCAGGGGGATATGTGATGGCGGGCCAAATTTGTAAAGAGCTCAATTTTGTAGTTAGGAAAAATACAAATTCCTTTAAATTTGTCATTTGTTCCTAAACTAAATAAAAACACTCTTGCTCTTTATTAGGGATGATTCACCCTTTAGGTGGGTGGAAGTCCTAACCAACTAGCTGGTTTATAACTGGGGTTTTTCCCGTATGTGCTCTTCACATATTAGGGACAAAACCTTGACATCTCACTAAACTCTACATGCAATAGCATGCTTTAGCAACCTGAGAAATCTGTATAATTGTGTGATACCAGCAGTGTGACTAATCTAGGTAAGAATTCACAGAAATATAAGAATCTTTAAATAACCATTTTAGTTACCCAATACCATCTCAAGTAATAACTTTGAAATTGTACCCCAAATGCATTAATTCTTATCATTAGACTATAGCGCTATGCTTAAACAGTTCTCCATCTACATGACCTCTTTCCCAGTTTGAATCCTTCTATCCAGACAGACAGCTCAAAGACTAGTCTCACTGACTCGCCGAGTCACGTTGACAAAGGATGCAACTAGTATTATTTCTATACCAGGTTACACAAGGGAAATAGTTTTACCTGCAGACAGGGAAGGCCAGCTTGCAGAGAACCATAGGTGCTGTTCCCCAAGAGAGGGGTACATGGAAGAAAGAAAGAGCCAATCATTCTTAACCATTCATCCCAGACTTAATCCCACGTAACTCCTGCCCTAACACATCTGGTATTTGTCCATCACAGAGCCCGAGGTATCTAAACTACTTATTATGCAGCCACCACAGGGGCAATGGAGAATGTCTCCATGTTCCTGGGGATCACGTCTTGCAAATAGTCGTCTGACGCTTTCACACACCAGCTTGTAAGACTTGCATCAAGAGTAGTATTTCTTGAACACTAGGGATGTACTTATGCCCCTAGCATCATGAACTCTGGTCATATTGTCTGTAGAGAAGGTTCAGGATTCAATGCTCACTCTATGACCTCCTGAATCCAAGCAGAGATCATGTTCTTTGTGATCCTCCTCTTGACCTTCCCTGAATCTAAGACCCATTACTCCCGGGTTTTTGAGTCCTGGCGATAAACTCAGAGACAAAGCCGAGCATTACCTCAGCCCATCCCCTTGAATAGGAAATGTCATAGGAGTTTGCCGACTCTCTTGGTTAAAGCCAACGCAAGCAGGAAAACCATTTTCAAGCGAGGTGAAGATCTAATGCCTGGCGTAATGGTTTGTAAGGAGCGCCCTTCAGGGACTGAAGGGCGAACTACTTCCTATGGGGTGGTCTAACTTTCAACCGAGGGCAGGTAAGCTCAAAACTCTGTATCAGGAGAAAGAACTCTAACAAAGAGGAAATGTTAACTTCTTTCAGTCTGAAGGCGAGGCTTAAGCCCGAGCGGTAGCCTTTCCCCGCCCAGACCAAGGAGTTTTTTCTCTCAAAGATACTGTATATAAAGAACTTTGCTATTGTTGGAATACAAACAAACCACCTACTTGGCGAGAGTTAGGTAACAGAGACAGGACCAAAAAAGAAAAATAGCAAATGCTTGCTGCCCTAGGATGGAATAACTCTTAACCTAACATTACAACTCACTATCACTGCCTAGCCAGGATAATATAGTTTTTACCTGGCTTCTATCACAATATAGTTTTTACCTGGCTTCTATCACAGTATAGTTTTTCCTATCTAGTAATAATGTATAACACTTGCTGATGTTGTAGTATATACTGTATTACTGTAATATACTATCACTACAGCAAAGCTTAACTGTACCATAAGTGTTCCCAGTTTTCGTTTGAACGACTTCACTCGCTGCACATGGAACCTACATTTACAATAAACAACAATTGCTGTAATTCTGTATTGTACAAAATGTATACAGTACAATTTAAGGTTAACTAGGTGTACTGAATATATTTTATACAATGACCATTAAAAGATAATGATAAAAGTATTATTAGTTACATTAGAATCATTATGACAGCCACAATAACCTGCTGTTTTGCTTGTATTTCAATCACCATACTATTTTTTCTACTAACATACTAACATAGTAGTTTGGAAGGATTGATTTAAAACATATATGCCCACTATAATCATATACTGTAGTTGTGTATTTGAGTAAAATAAAAATAAGAATTAATTATCTTAACAGTAAAATCATTAGCTTTTGTTCAACTAGGATTGCTTAAATCAGTCAGTCAGTCACTATGCCGAGGGAAAAATATTTCCAAACGTTCTTTATCCGTATGAGTTGTGAAGAGAAGGCTGCAACCGGTGTTGGCCAAATAAATACTGTAACTATCTTGGCATTGCCTTCCTAAGCCTTATCATTTCCCTGTTAATTCCCTCTGAGATAACATGAACTAATAATTTCTATTCATACACACACATATATATATATATATATATATATATATATATATATATATATGTATATATATATATATATATATATATATATATATATATATATATATATATATATATATATGTATATATATATATGTATATATATATATATATATATATATATATATATGTATATATATATACAGTATATATATATATATATATATATATATATATATATATATACAGTATATATATATATATATATATATATATATATATACAGTATATATATATATATATATATATATATAGAGAGAGAGAGAGAGAGAGAGAGAGAGAGAGAGAGAGAGAGAGAGAGAGAGAGAGAGAGAGAGAATCTATCTATCTATCTATCTATATATATATATATATATATATATATATATATATATATATATATATATATACATATAATATAGATAGCACTTTTATAAAATACGTTTGTTCATTCATTCTCGTCGTGACACGGGTTCCATTGAACTATGAACTAGGTAATTATTTTCTTTATCTTTTTTTAGTGAACTAGGTAATTCAGTATATCTGTTGCTTGGAAATATAAAATACGCAGGTCATTCGACATGTCAAATATTCTATAGAATGCAATGAAATTATATAGTTAAAGTAGGTTACTTACATACTCACTGAAATAATCTAGTGGGATTTTAGATATTTTGAGATTGAATGATACGTAGGAACGGCTCTATATAACTTTCATGACATTGTTGACGCTTGGCAGATGGGCAGAGTTGGCGTCACTTGGAGGTGGGGGGGGGGGGGGGAGAGCGACACAGCTACGTTTCAGAAAAAGGTTCTTGTATGATTTTTCACGTAGGATGAATATACTAAAATAGCCTTCACATAATCAGGAATAAAGACTGGAATCCCAAGTGTCTCGGTTGTTAGTGGGGAGAGGTGACAGAACGACTTTACTATGCTGGTGGGGTGTTAGCGGGGTTTTGAGTAATACCTCAAGTAGGCACTGTTGCCATTGGCTAGAGAGTGGTGTGATTATGCAAGGTAACCAAGTCTTCATTGGTTAGCTGAAGAAAGAAAAAGTGGAGTTGGGGGCCAAAATGAAGGAGGGGAAGAATTTCTATAATGAGAAATCTTTAGGTATAACATAAGACCATGTTTTATAGAAGACAAAAAGATTAAGACTTCCATATGGTTTATATTTGTGTATTTATTCGTAAATGACATCAACAAACGTCCCAGTAATTATTACCAGGCATGTTATGACGTTTTTTATCGTCCAAGGAGATAGGTGGTTAATGGATGTAGTGTCCACACTATGAAGTGGTAAGGAAGGATTTAAAAAGCCAAAGGTAACTATAAGTGCTCTTATTTTGAATAGTTTAAATCACAAAGCACATTTAAGCACTCGAGTCCAGGTTCTTTCACGGTCAGCCTTGGCCTTGTTGACTGACAAACTCAAGCTTCAAAAAATTATTAATAATAAAAAACTATACAAAATTAGAACAAAAACAAAATCCCAAGGCAATAGTTCAAGTTTTAAGTCCAAACAGAAGATTAATAAAGGAACATAAGTGCATGAAGTGATTGTTTTTCTCGAGACAGGGTTAGCAAACCCTTACTTGATAACCACATTTGGCATTACATTAGCAGCTCTACCGGCTTAAAAAAGATTTACTATAATTTCTTTCCCCGCATCTGTCACATATAAAGAATTAAGCTTTGTATAAATGTATAATAAAAATATAATGTTTTAAATGGCAAGGGTGTGTGTTAGCATCAAGAGGATAAGATAAATTCCAAGATTCTTATAAAGCTACTAGGTGATACTCATTAATCAAGTTTTAAAAACTACATGCACAACTTAATTGCTGAAACTGAAAATTAGTAGCTTGTGAAAGAGACTTGTTAAAAATGAAAAAATAAACAATGAATTTGCAAATTTCCTAAATTTTATCAAATACTTTTTTATTTTGCATTTTCTTTCAAACGGAATCCATTTAAAGAGTATAGAAAATTAATAAAAAAGACTAAGTAACATGCAAAGCAAAAAATAAAAAACTGGGTTGAACTATCATGTAACTTACCAAGGAACTATCTGGCAATGAAGTTGGTGGGACTTGAGATAAAGGCTGCTGCGGTGGCTGCTGTTGCTGCTGCTGCTCCAGATGTTGCATATTCGATGGCTGTTGGGGACTGATGTTGCCTTCTGGTACAGGACCTGGGACCATAAATGAGGGAGGAGGGGGAGCTCCACCTGGCATTGACATAGGACCACCAGATATGGGAGGACCTCCATTCAATGGATTCAACAGGGGATTTGGCCCATTTAGAGGTTGCTTGGACGAATCTTTTTCAGTATTAACATATCTTGACTCTAGAAAGATAAATAATGGCTAGTCAACTTGAAAAAAAAAAAATTCCTGGATGGGAAAGAAACCAGTTTTTATGAATCAAGTCAAGCTTTTTCTACACTTAAGACTGAATCAACAGAAATTATACATTGCCAAAATATATTAGGTAAGCAATTATTGAGTTAGAAATTAAATATAAAATATTCTAATATTGGATATAAAAGAATTTTGTTTCTTACTTCTGGGTCCTGCTCTTGTTAAGAACATAGGTGGTGCTCCAGGGCCACCTAAACTAGATTTTGGAGGTGGTGGAGGGGGGTTGTTTACCTCCTCTTCACCATCTTTATTTTCCCATCTTTTCTTTTCTTCATTCCATACAATCTGAAAATAAAAAATGAATAACTTACCGGTGGCAAATATAGCAACTGTCACTAGGCAAAAGCTGCCCTCATACTCATGATAAAAATGAAAAAAACTACCTATAGGTAGTAAACCAAAAACTTGAAAGTTGATTATTTATATTACTAATTTATCAGAATTCAACATTACCTGATGGGGGTGGGACAAAGGATTGTCCTTAAAGACCAGGCACAAATTTTATCTAAATATTTGTCAAGACTTGGCAAACTCAGGTATGACATAATAAAAAAAAAAAATTCCAAGGGCAAGCCACGTGTGTACAGTTAGCCATATTATTGACGGATTCGATCTTTTCGGATTTGGTAATTCACAATACAAAAAACTGTACAGTATAACATATTAACCATCTGGTGATCCTATGACCCAATGACGCATGAAAATATTTATTGCCATAAGCGATACGATGATGTGAATTGGCAAGTCGTACATAACATTTTCGGCAGCAATTTGGCGTGAATACAAGCGTCACTCAAGGAAAATGAAACCCACACGAGAGGGAAAATGGTTGAGGGACATTTGGAGCCTAAAAGAAAACGTGTAGTAGCAGCGCATGCGTGGAAGGCCTACGCTGATCTCCAATGAGACCTATTTTCAATTTACACGTAGAAAAATTTTCAAAGCGGGTTTGTGCGTATTTATAACTGTAATACAGTATATGTCTCATACATTATTGGAAACATAATTCTCTGTACTTTTATATGGTATACAAAAAATAAACTTACTCTGTTTTCTATTGGCAAATTGCTCAATATTTTTCCAGCAGTAAATAAATAATAATAAAATAATATATATATATATATATATATATATATATATATATATATATATATATATATATACTGTATATATATATATACACACACACACACACACATGTATATATATGTATATATATATATATATATATATATATATACAGTAGGGTCCCGAATTATGCAAGAATTTGGTCGATTAATGACCTCGTGTAAATGGAAAATCGCGAATTTCGAAACACACAACTAACAGAAATAATTCCATTGCGGCCATGGCAACCAGCAATTTGCCTATTCAAATGTGTTTACTACCCATTTCCAATACTTTCTTTGTACTATACTGTATTTCTTTATATCAAATTGTTTTTGTAAATAAATAAAACATTTAATATACTTTAAAGTTCTAATAACTTGAAAAATGGTTAAAATTACAACCAGGATAGGTGTAAACACCATATATTTCCCGTTATAACACAACCCAAAATACAGACAAATTTTAATGTTTGTCATATCTATTGTATAATACAACTGGTGAATAGCAAAACCATCACTCTATAGACTAGCTTGTTGTATGATTGAAAATCCAGAATTATCAAAATAAAGGCGATTTTATATCATGTGTTTCCTAAACACGCTAAAAAGCACAATAGAAAACGACAACCAATGTTTTGTTTACGTTTATCTCTGATCACAACGAAGAAACAGACGCATTTATACATCTGTGTTTTTGAACTGTCAGCAATTTTACCAAGTATAGATTATATGTTGAATTTGTTATTACCAATGTTCTAATTATTTTTTATTAGAACTTTCAAATAAATGAAATGAATGCCATTTATGAAATGTTTTTCTTTATGATGCCGCCTGAAACGGAAACCTTCCATTTGTTTACGCTCCATCTTCGATCATAATAAACAAACGAATGCATTAAACACACATGATCTAAGTCATAACTAATGATATTACAAACATTTAGTAAACATTATGTTATTACAAATATTTTACTTACCGTATCCATATAAATTCCTAAATTCGTAGCAAAGCTGGAAATTTTTTTTTCCTTATGCGTTTAATCCACAATAGCAAACTGCCGCTAATGACAGAGTGATAACTTACGATAATTCTAAACTGTTACGAAAGATAATTGTCCTTTCCATATTCAAAATACTTTTCCTAACTTCAGTTATAAGTCAACTTGTACCCACCTCAATTATGGATCCATATGCAAAAAAGGTAAAAGAAGAAATTACTAGGCCTATTTTTAAAGTCACCGAACAATTAGGTTACCGCTATAACGTTCGATGAGAGAGAGAGAGAGAGAGAGAGAGAGAGAGAGAGAGAGAGAGAGAGAGAGAGAGAGATGGTTTTAAAGTACTAAACAATTAATATGATAGGTTATAACACATTGGTGTTCATGTAATATTAACTGTATAGATGGTTTGAATAAGTTAAGAAATGGTGTAAACAATTCTTTGTTATTGTATTCGCGCGGAAGCTAGACATCAGCTGATGTGATCACAGCCAAAAGTAAAAC
>NC_090735.1:103923326-103975826 GCF_036898095.1 Palaemon carinicauda
ATGTACGAGAAGGGAAGGTGGTGCAAGGTTGAATGTCATGTTGAATGGAGAGTTACTTGAGGAAGTGGATCAGTTTAAGTACTTGGGGTCTGTTGTTGCAGAAAATGGTGGAGTGGAAGCAGATGTACGTCAGAGAGTGAATGAAGGTTGCAAAGTGTTGGGGGCAGTTAAGGGAGTAGTAAAAAATAGAGGGTTGGGCATGAATGTAAAAGGAGTTCTATATGAGAAAGTGATTGTACCAACTGTGATGTATGGATCGGAGTTGTGGGGAATGAAAGTGACAGAGACAGAAATTGAATGTGTTTGAGATGAAGTGTCTAAGGAGTATGGCTGGTGTATCTCGAGTAGATAGGGTTAGGAACGAAGTGGTGAGTGAGAACGGGTGTAAGAAATGAGTTAGCAGCTAGAGTGGATATGAATGTGTTGAGGTGGTTTGGCCATGTTGAGAGAATGGAAAATGGCTGTCTGCTAAAGAAGGTGATGAATGCAAGAGTTGATGGGAGAAGTACAAGAGGAAGGCCAAGGTTTGGGTGGATGGATGGAGTGAAGAAAGCCCTGGGTGATAGGAGGATAGATGTGAGAGAGGCAAGAGAGCGTGCTAGAAATAGGAATAAATGGCGAGCGATTGTGACGCAGTTCCGGTAGGCCCTGCTGCTACCTCCGATGCCTTAGATGACCGCGGAGGTAGCAGCAGTAGGGGATTCAGCATTATGAAGCTTCATCTGTGGTGGATAATGTGGGAGGCTGGGCTGTGGCACCCTAGCAGTACCAGCTGAACTCAGTTGAGTCCCTTGTTAGGCTGGAGGAACGTAGAGAGTAGAGGTCCCCTCTTTTGTTTTGTTTCATTTGTTGATGTCAGCTACCCCCCAAAATTGGGGGAAGTGCCTTGGTATATGTATGTATGTATGTACAAACTGTAAATTTCCCACATCCTCCTGCCCTCTCATTGGTTATTTACCTACCCTGATGCATGTTACAGTACTACTGTAAAATCCTCCTCTCCTACTGGTCAGAATTGTTTCCATCGTTCATCTACATTTCAGCGTTCCTTGACACTTCGTTTCAGCAACTACGATTCAGATTGAATTTGTGCTTGTGATTTCAGTTTCATACTTATAGTTTCTGTGTTGCTTTATTCAACCCATAATTCTATAGCTATGGGTCCCAAGAACATTGCTGATGTTCAAGGAAAGAAGAACAGGATGCTTTCTACTAAGACAAAGCTGGAGATATTCAAGAAATATGAGGTTGGCATGCAGTTGTGTGATCGCTAGGGTGTATGGCCGAAACACGTCGACAATGAGCACCATCCTTAAGCAGTAGTAAGCTATCAGAGAAGCAACACCTTCTGAGGGCATCACTGTCCTTCCTAGTACGAGGAGTTACGTCCATGATGTGAGGAAAACTACTTCTCCTCAGGATTAAGGACAAGGAGATTGCTAGAGATATGATCCCCGAGACGATAATCTGCCACAAGACCAGTGCCATCTACGGTAATCTTGTGCATGCTCAGGCTGAAGACTATGCAGGAGAAGGGATATCGCAGCAGGTATCCCCATAGCTCAAGGCTTCATGCAGGTGGTTTGAGAAATTCAAAGGATGGACTGGCATTCATTCGGTGATGCAGCATGGGAAGGGTGATAGCTTGGACACAAAAGTGGCCGAAGCCTTCATTAAAAAATTTGACGAGTTGACTCTCCAGAAAGGCTACAGTTCCAAGCTGGTCTTCAACAGTGATGAAACTGGGCTTTCTCTGGAGAAAAGAATGCCTCATCAGACCTGCATCACAATGGAAGAGAAGCTGCTGCCTAGGCATAAGCCTATGAAGGACAGGCTTACCTTTGCACTCAACTCAGTGGGGATTTTAAGGTCAAGACCCTACTGGTGTATCGTTCGGAGACTCCTTGAGACTTCAAGTCCCACAGTGTTAACTGAGAAGCTTCCGGTGATGTGGAGGGCTAATGCAAAATCCTGGGTAAACCTCTGTTTCGGTCTGACTAAAAAATGATTTAGAAGAGAAACACCTCCCTCTGAAATGTCTACTGGTATTGGACAACGCTCCTGCTCACTCTCCTGGCCTCGAGGATGGTATCCTCCTAGAATATTCATTTATCAAGGCTCTGTACCTTCCACCTAACACCACCCCTCTCCTCCAGCCCATGGACCAGCAAGTGTTTTCAAACTTCAAGAAGCTCTCTACAAAAAATCTCTTTCGAGAAGTTTCAAAATTACTGACAGCACAAACATCACCCTTAATGAATTTTGGAAGGAGCATTTCGATATTGTGTTTTACCTCAGGCTCATTGATCAAGCTTAGGAGGTGGTTTCGAGGCGCGCCTTGAACTCTTCGTGGAAGAGGTGGTTTCAAAGTGCACATTGAACTCTTCATGGAAGAAGCTGTGGCCTGATGTCATCTCCGCACAAGACTTCGAAGGATTCGATGTAAGCGTAGCTGAAGCCAAAATAGTTGACAATCCTGACCCTATTCCAGAACCTGAGGTTGAGGATATATTTCACTTCGGCGGTCCATGGGGCCGGTCGTCCATGATGACGACATTAATGAGCTTCTCGAGGAGCACCAAGAGGAGCCTCAACAGACGACCTGATGGAGTTGGAGGCCACGCAACTGAACGCTGTTCAACAACAGCTTTCTGGTGGTAAGGAGGAGGGGGGCACAGATACAACAGCAGCATAAATTGAGGAGATGCTATCTTATAAACGGACAGATTTCGTGGAAAAGAATCACCCAGAAAAGGTTCACACAGATCGTCTGCTAGCGCAGTTTGATGATAATCTATAAAGTGCAAAACGTAACGTAAAAAAAAATAAAAAATGAGAAAAAAGCAAAAGCAAAAAGAAATCTAATAAGTTTTTTGTAAGAGTTAATATCTGGCATTTGTTAATGTGTTTCGTAAAGTTAAGTATTAATGTTTTCTGCCGTTTGCCCTTCTGCTCTGCCGCCCATTTGGCGGCTTGAAAGGTAAGGTTCCACATTTTTGTATTTTATATTTATTATTGCACTAAGTTCTAATATTTACTTCATTTACAGGTGTTAATGGTTAGGTTAGGTATTTTGAACAATTCAAATGTTAAGTTATTGTGCCTTTCCTTCTGGTTTTACCCTCATCATAGAATTAGACGTGGTATTTTCGTACATGTGAAACGCAGCACTATACGAAAATATCATGATGCGAAAGCCACTCCAGAACTAATTAATTTTGCATCCTGAGGTATTACTGTCTATTAATGATGAAAAATAAAAATATGCAATCTAGCTATCTAGGTGCCGTGTCCTCGACGTGGGCTGTCAATTGCCTCCACCTGGTCCTGTCTCTAGCTCTTTGTATAAATTTTACAGCTGTTACATTTTCATTTACATCCTCCAGTAAGCTGTCCAAAAACCTTTTCCTTGCTCTTCTCCCCTCTATCTTTCTCATTTGTGCTTCTTTCCTCTTCTTATTACATGATCCAGAATTTCCATCTGCCCCTTCCTTATGAATGTGTAATACAGTTACAAGACTTTAATTATGTATGTTTGAATAGATTTTATTTGAAGATTTTTTATTTTTATGAAGAAAAATTATGAAATTATAAATTATTTGGAATTATTAGTAACTTTCTTATTTGTTTATGAAGAAGATATTTTTCTTAAATAAATCTTTTTAGAATTACCATCACGTAATATCAATCTTGTTCAATTATGAATATCTCAAGCTGACCACTAGAAAAAAAACAGGATATTCATTTTCAACATACCGGTTCCCGCGCTCATAAATCCCTCACAGCTATAAACTGCTGTGGTGTAAGGCTTCATTTTCCCTTCTGACGAGGAATAAATAATTAAATTAAGATCGAGGGCGACAAAATTGTTTTTATCTTATGCTAAGTTTTAAGAGATTTAAAAAAATTAAATTTTTCTGTTCAGAAGTGGGAGGAAAAACACTTTTTTGTGAAACAAATAAAACTATACTTACTGTACTTTATCTACTTTAAGGCCAGCTTGTCAGTGTTATGGTATTACATGGAGGATTTCTTTTCTATTATTTACGTAAAATTTGAACAGGCTTAAATGTGTTGACTTTTTCATTCTACTTACTATTTAAACTTAAATGTTTGTGGGGTTCTTTTATCATGCAGAAAGAATAAAATATTACACCAATGCCCGGTATACAATGCTTCGATGAATGAATAGAAAAATCATTTCTCCCTTGCTTTGATTTACATGCCAAAAATTCAGTCACAAATTTTTTATTGATAATTTGTAGCTGTAAAAGATCTATCAATTTTAAAAAGGTAAAAGAATATCATCAAGTTTCATTAGTAATGTTATTATAATTGTGCAAATGCACATATCGACCATAGAAACTGAACAATCTAATCTGATAACAGCTGTTCACTTGTATTTCAATCATTGTACAATAGTACTGTAAACAATTGCCGCGGTTGGGTTACAAAGTTAAGGCCCAAATCAACCCCGGAGAACCAATTATTTTCCCCAAAAATTTAATGAGTTTATGAATTTATATTTTACAACTATCTAAGCATACAGCGCAAAGTTTGTTTGAACATTCGGCGGCCATTTTCGGTGGTCACGCAGCTTTAGTGGGAAATGGGTGTAACAGTGGTGTAATCTATCTAAAGGGTCATGCACAAGAATAAGCCTTATGCGGTCTGAAATACTGTTTATTTCCACTTGTTTTTCGGTATTTTTCATTTCATGCCTGAAAATCTATTGATAACTGCCATCTTTTCATCCCTTTGCTCATTTAAAGATGTGAGACACACCTACAGTAGATTAGGGAAAGCAGCTATTGTCAGTAAAATAAAACTAGTTTTCAATTGTTTGACATTGTGGAGAGAGAGAGAGAGAGAGAGAGAGAGAGAGAGAGAGAGAGAGAGAGAGAGAGAGAGAGAGAGAGAGAGAGAGAGAGAGAGAGAGAGAGGAGAGAGAGAGAGAGAGAGAGAGAGAGAGGGAGAGAGAGAGAGAGAGAGGGAGAGGGGAGAGAGAGAGAGAGAGAGAGAGAGAGAGAGAGAGAGAGAGAGAGAGAGAGAGAGAGAGAGAGAGAGAGAGAGAGAGAGGGAGAGGGAGAGGGAGAGGGAGGAGAGAGAGAGAGAGAGAGAGAATCAGCACTCAACTTGATACAAACGTAAGTAAATACAGTAGTAAGCATTTATATTTATTACAATAAACCAAGACAAATAAACTAATTTCCATATATAACTGGTTAGAAAGTCGCATCCAAAAAGAATACCAATCATAACGTCACTAACCAAAGCATCGTGTCATAAAAGTTTACGCATATTACTGAAAACTTTGAAGCGTGATTACTCAAAACTATCGTTTTCACGCTTCAAATATTTGCTAAAATTTGGAAATAATTTAATAATTTTAAAACTATCCATGTTAATGGATATATGTTTTGTAATTATTGCATAATTGAGCTTTTTTGTATAAGATAAATAATATTGTTAGAGAGAATTCAATTAAAAAAAAAAAACACTAAATTCGGCGTGACGTCACAGATATTAACCTATTTATTTATTTATATCTTGATCTGTTAGAAATTTTGGGAAAAGCTCAATTATAAGTTGTTCATATGATATTCGAGTATTTTCACATTATAAAGTTAATCTGAAAAAAAAAAAATTAAGACCGCAATTCACGTGGCGACGGACATAAATATGGAGCGACGGATGGACAAAGAACACACATTGATTCTTATGCTCATATAGTGTTGGCAATGGTAATATAACTGTACCCTGAAAATATCTAGTTACTGAGTAAAATAAATTTTTGTATAAAATTTTTGTTTGGAGGTGATCCAGGCCTACCAACAAACAAAAATGTTATTAAAAAAGTATTTTACTCAGTAACTAGATATTTTCAGGGTACAGTTATATTACCATTGCCAACACTATATGAGAATAAAAACTCGATATGTATGTTCATTGTCTGTCCATCATTCCGTATTTATGTCCGTCATCACAAGTGAATTGCGGTCTTAATTGTTTTTTTATTTAAGACATATTTTTTGCATGTTAATACTCAAATACAGTACCATGTAAACAACATAAAATTTAGTTTTTCCAAAAATCTTGAACACATCAATATAAATCGGTAAAAATGATGAATAGCTGTGATACCACACTGAATACAGACACAGACAGACTCTCGCTCTCACTCCCACTTTCATTTTTTACTTTTGTTTTCAATTTCAGGTGCATTTCATCCATCGGCTATTGGATACTTTTACTAACTGTACTCTACAATTAGCATTTTGTAGTATTAGATACAAACAAGTGTTTTGTTGAAACTCATGCAAAGCTTGATGTGGCAGTGACTAGTTTTATAAGTCGCAGTGATGATTTTCAGTTAATGAGTCACCACACCTAGTACTGAAGTTAATGTACAATCACCTTTGAAAAATAGTAAGAACTAAAAATACCATGATAAAAAGCATGTGAAAAAGAATGTACTGTACTAGAGTACATTGGGTTACTTAGTACGTTAATCAACTGCAGATAGGTAATGGTCAGTAAATGTTGGTAGATTATGAAATTACCCACCCTAGGGCAGCAAGTATTTACGGATTCTTGATTTTCACGCATGTCACTGTTAAAAAAAAAAAAAAAAACACGAATAATGAGGGCTGACTGTATATTATATTACATGGGTGGATGATGCACCAAATTGCACGATTCCTTTAAACCTTGGTCGAGGTGAACAAAGTTTCAACTACACGCAATTGTTTGCATAATATTTCATAGGGCAACATGACACTTTTGCTTACAAGTTCGGCCACTGGGTCATCACAAGTAACTGAAGTGGGGTAAATGCAGGCGATAGAACATACAGTACTTTGACACAAGTGAGTTTGCCACATATGGGCAGCATCTCCCAAATTTATTCAGTAGTAAAGAAACTAGTATATCACCAATTTTTTCCTTCAGTTCAATCTACGATATAGGAAGATGAAGAAAGCCACCTTCCCTTTCAAACTTTACATGACCTCATAACTGGTAAATACCCTAATAAGTTGAATAAAGTAAGTTTGGAAGCTTCTTATTCAAAATCTGTAGAAATAGCCTCTCAAAGACTGGTTACAGCACTCAGTTACTGACTTCTTGGGATAGAAGATATAGGCTAGTTGTGTCAGATTCAGAAAAGGCTAGCAATTCCGGGTCCCATTTATGCCTTAAGCCTTCTATAACGTAGACATACTGACTGGTATAAGATTCATTTGTTGCATAAGATTGTCTTAGTTTTCAATTTGATTTGCAGTTTTGACCCCATCATTGAATGGAATTCTGGTCGACTAAAGAATGGTGTTTGTGGATAAATCAAGTAGGGAGCATTCTTGAATCACTTTACTTAACAGTTTTGTGTGTATTGAGGTTTAATTGGCCTCCCAACTAAATTTGTTAGCATTCTTCCATGAGGAACAAACCGTTTTAAATACATGAAACATATCCTCATTTACGATATTGAAGTGTTTACTATATTTTCAGTTATCTACCCTACTGATTTTGTTACTTTTTTCACAGGGAAAATACTGCATTCTAAATACCATTGTGAGGAGTAAAACACTGAAACAGAATGACCGACGTTAGTCTTCCTTTTTCATATTGGCCGAAAAAGCAAGCGAAGTTAATCAAGAGCAGAGATTGATTATCTTTAGAGGAGTGGATAACAATATGACAAGCCAATACTCCACCAGTTAAGTTAGTGATGATTGTTTGGATCTTAATTCATTTCAGTACCTTTCTTATGATGGATGAATTTTTTTCAGTTATCAATGTTCTAAGTTTGATCTCAGCCACCCGTTGATACAATACCGCTAATGTGTTATGGGGTCCTTTAACTGGCCAGACAGTACTACATTGGATCCTTGTCTCTGGTTACGGCTCATCTTCCCTTTGCCTATTCATACACCGAATAGTATGGCCTCATCATTAGATATTCTGTCCCCATACAACTGAAAACACAGATTACCAAACAATTCTTCTTTGCTTAAGGGGTTAACTACTGTACTGTAATTTTTCAGTGGCTACTTCCCTCTTGATAAGGGTAGAAGAGACTCTGCTTGGTAAGCAGCTCTTCTAGAAGGACACTCCAAAATCAAACTACTGTTCTCTAGTCTTGGGTAGTGTCATAGTCTCTGTACCATAGTCTTTCACTATCTTGGGGTAGAGTTCTCTTGCTTAAGGGTACACTCGGGCATCCTATTCTACCTTATTTCTCTTCTTGTTTAAAGTTTTCAGAGTTTATATATATGAAAGATTTATTTTTAATATTGTTACTTTTTTAAAAATATTTTATTTCCTCATTTCCCTCCCTCATTGGGCTATTTTCCCTGTTGGAGCACTTGGGCTTAATAGATTCCTGTTTTCCTACTAGGGTTGTAGCTTAGCAAGTAATAATAATAATAATACACTCAGTTTTTTTCATGACCAATCACACAAACTAAGATGAGCTGAATGATGTTTCACTACTGTACTTCCATAAGACATTGTACTTATTCAAAAGCTAGTGTTGGACCTGTAAACTAAAAATGTTATTTTCATTAGTAAAATAAATTTTTGAATATACTTACCCGATGATCATGTAGCTGTCAACTCCGTTGCCCGACAGAAATCTAAGGTCGGGATACGCCAGCGATCGCTATACAGGTGGGGGTGTACACAACAGCGCCATCTGTGAGCAGGTACTCAAGTACTTCTTGTCAACAAGAACTCAATTTTCTCCTCGGTCCACTGGTTCTCTATGGGGAGGAAGGGAGGGTCCTTAAATTCATGATCATCGGGTAAGTATATTCAAAAATTTATTTTACTAATGAAAATAACATTTTTCAATATTAATCTTACCCGATGATCATGTAGCTGATTCACACCCAGGGTTGTGGGTGGAGACCAGTATACATGTTAACATTAGAAGCTAAGTATCCCGTATTTCATTTAAGCAGTTATTCAAAATAACAAACAAAATAAATAAGTACCTGGTAAGGAAGTCGACTTGAACTATTACTCTGCCTTTTTTAAGTACGTCTTCCTTACTGAGCCTAGCGGTCCTCTTAGGATGCTGAACGACTCCTAGGTGCCGAAGTATGAAGGGCTGCAACCCATACTAAAGGACCTCATCACAACCTCTAATCTAGGCGCTTCTCAAGAAAGAATTTGACCACCCGCCAAATCAACCAGGATGCGGAAGGCTTCTTAGCCTTCCGTACAACCCAAAAAACAACAATAAAAAGTATTTCAAGAGAAAGATTAAAAAAAGGTTATGGGATTATGAGAATGTAGTGGCTGAGCCCTCACCTACTACTGCACTCGCTGCTACGAATGGTCCCAGGGTGTAGCAGTTCTCGTAAAGAGACTGGACATCTTTGAGATAGAATGATGCGAACACTGACTTGCTTCTCCAATAGGTTGCATCCATAACACTCTGCAGAGAACGGTTCTGTTTGAAGGCCACTGAAGTAGCGACAGCCCTAACTTCATGTGTCCTTACCTTCAGCAAAGCAAGGTCTTCTTCATTCAGATGAGAATGTGCCTCTCTAATCAGAAGCCTGATGTAGTAAGAAACTGCGTTCTTAGACATCGGTAAAGCAGGCTTCTTGATAGAACACCATAAAGCTTCTGATCGTCCTCGTAATGGCTTTGTCCGTCTTAAATAGTACTTAAGAGCTCTTACTGGGCAAAGTACTCTCTCTAGTTCGTTCCCCACCAAGTTGGACAGGCTTGGGATCTCGAACGACTTGGGCCAAGGACGCGAAGGAAGCTCGTTTTTAGCCAAGAAACCGAGCTGCAAGGAACATGTAGCCGTTTCAGATGTAAAACCTACGTTCCTGCTGAAGGCGTGGATCTCACTGACTCTTTTAGCTGTTGCTAAGCAAACGAGGAAAAGTGTCTTTAATGTGAGATCCTTAAAAGAGGCTGATTGAAGCGGTTCGAATCTTGATGACATCAGGAACCTTAAAACCACGTCTAGGTTCCAGCCTGGTGTGGACAACCGACGTTCCTTTGAGGTCTCAAAAGACCTAAGGAGGTCCTGTAGATCTTTGTTGGAGGAAAGATCCAAGCCTCTGTGGCGGAAGACCGCTGCCAACATACTTCTGTAGCCCTTGATCGTAGGAGCTGAAAGGGATCTTACATTCCTTAGATGTAACAGAAAGTCAGCTATCTGTGTTACAGAGGTACTGGTTGAGGAAACTGCATTCGCCTTGCACCAGCTTCGGAAGACTTCCCATTTTGACTGATAGACTCTGAGAGTGGATGTCCTCCTTGCTCTGGCAATCGCTCTGGCTGCCTCCTTCGAAAAGCCTCTAGCTCTTGAGAGTCTTTCGATAGTCTGAAGGCAGTCAGACGAAGAGCGTGGAGGCTTGGGTGTACCTTCTTTACGTGAGGCTGACGCAGAAGGTCCACTCTTAGAGGAAGAGTCCTGGGAACGTCCACTAGCCATTGCAGTACCTCGGTGAACCACTCTCTCGCAGGCCAGAGGGGAGCAACCAACGTCAACCGTGTCCCTTCGTGAGAGGCGAACTTCTGAAGTACCCTGTTGACAATCTTGAACGGAGGGAACGCATACAGGTCTAGATGGGACCAATCCAGCAGAAAGGCATCCACGTGAACTGCTGCTGGGTCTGGAATCGGAGAACAATACATCGGGAGCCTCTTGGTCATCGAGGTAGCGAATAGATCTATGGTGGGCTGACCCCACAGGGCCCATAGTCTGTTGCAAACATTCTTGTGAAGGGTCCACTCTGTGGGGATGACCTGACCCTTCCGGCTGAGGCGATCTGCCATGACATTCATGTCGCCCTGAATGAACCTCGTTACCAGCGAAAGCTTTCGATCTTTTGACCAAATGAGGAGGTCCCTTGCGATCTCGAACAACCTCCTCGAATGAGTCCCTCCTTGCTTGGAGATGTAAGCCAAGGCTGTGGTGTTGTCGGAGTTCACCTCCACCACCTTGCTTAGCTGGAGGGACTTGAAGGTTATCAAGGCCAGATGAACTGCCAAAAGCTCCTTGCAGTTGATGTGAAGTGTCCTTTGCTCCTGATTCCACGTGCCCGAGCATTCCTGTCCGTCCAGTGTCGCACCCCAGCCCGTGTCCGATGCGTCCGAGAAGAGACGGTGGTCGGGGGTCTGAACAGCCAATGGTAGACCTTCCTTGAGAAGAATGCTGTTCTTCCACCACGTCAGTGTAGACCTCATCTCTTCGGAAACAGGCACTGAGACCGCCTCTAGCGTCATGTCCTTTCTCCAGTGAGCAGCTAGATGAAACTGAAGGGGGCGGAGGTGGAGTCTCCCTAACTCGATGAACTGGGCCAGCGATGAAAGTGTCCCTGTTAGACTCATCCACTGCCTGACAGAACATCGGTTCCTTCTCAGCATGCTCTGGATGCATTCTAGGGCTTGATTGATCCTTGGGGCCGACGGAAAAGCCCGAAAAGCTCGACTCTGAATCTCCATACCTAGATAGACAATGGTCTGGGATGGGACGAGTTGGGACTTCTCTATATTGACCAGGAGGCCCAATTCCTTGGTCAGATCCATAGTCCATCTGAGATTCTCCAGACAGCGACGACTTGACGGAGCTCTTAAAAGCCAGTCGTCCAAATAGAGGGAGGCTCTGATGTCTGCCAAGTGAAGGAATTTGGCAATATTCCTCATCAGTTTGGTAAACACAAGAGGTGCCGTGCTTAGGCCAAAGCACAGGGCTTGGAACTGGTACACAACCTTTCCAAAGACGAACCTTAGGAAAGGTTGGGAGTCTGGATGGATGGGGACGTGAAAGTACGCGTCTTTCAGGTCTAACGAGACCATCCAGTCCTCCTTCCTGACCGCTGCTAGGACCGACTTCGTCGTCTCCATCGTGAACGTCTGCTTGGTGACAAAAGCATTGAGAGCACTGACGTCCAGCACCGGTCTCCAACCTCCTGTCTTCTTCGCTACCAGGAAGAGACGGTTGTAGAAGCCCGGGGATTGATGGTCCCGGACTATGACTACCGCTCCCTTTTGTAGCAAGAGCGACACCTCTTGTTGCAACGCTAGCCTCTTGTCCTTCTCCTTGTAGTAGGGAGAGAGGTTGATGGGAGATGTTGCTAGAGGGGGACTGCGGCAGAACGGAATTCTGTACCCCTCCCTTAGCCACTTCACAGACTGAGCGTCTGCACCTCTGCTCTCCCAAGCTTGCCAGAAGAACTTGAGCCTGGCTCCCACTGCTGTCTGGAGAGGAAGGCAGTCAGATCCTGCCTTTTGCGGACTTGGAACCCTTCTTGGATTTGCCACGGTGACTGTCGGCACGGGTACCTCCTCTGCTGGAGGTTCTGCCACGAAAGGGCGGGATGAACCTAGTTGCTGGTGTGTCCACTGCTGCAGGACGGAAGGGTCTAGGCACGGAAGGTAAAGCTTTAGCCTTACGTGCGGAAGATGCCATCAGATCATGGGTATCCTTCTGGATCAGTGAGGCAGCCATCCCCATGATCAGCTCCTCCGGAAACAGACACTTGGAGAGAGGAGCAAACAACAACTCCGACTTCTGGCAAGGAGTGATCCCAGACGACAAGAAGGAGCAAAGATGTTCTCTCTTCTTAAGCACTCCCGACGTGTACGAAGCCGCAAGTTCACCAGACCCATCCCGAATGGCTTTGTCCATGCAAGACATGATCAGCATGGCAGAGTCCTTATCCGAAGGGGAAGTCTTTCTGCTTAAAGCTCCCAAACACCAATCGAGGAAGTTGAAGATCTCAAAAGCACGAAAGACTCCCTTCAACAGATGATCCATGTCAGAAAAGGACCAGCAAATCTTCGATCGTCTCATAGCCAGCCTGCGGGGAGAGTCAACCAGACTTGAAAAGTCGCCCTGGGCAGAGGCAGGAACCCCCAAGCCGGGTTGCTCTCCCGTGGCATACCAGACGCTGGATTTGGAAGCAAGCTTGGTAGGCGGAAAGATGAAAGCAGTCTTTCCCAGTTGCTTCTTGGACTGCAACCACTCTCCCATAACCCTCAAAGCTCTCTTGGATGAGCGTGCGAGGACAAGCTTGGTGAAGGCAGGAGCAGCAGACTGCATGCCCAGAGCAAACTCGGAGGGAGGAGAGCGAGGGGTTGCAGACACAAACTGTTCTGGATACAAGTCCCTGAACAAGGCAAGGACTTTACGAAAGTCTAAGGAGGGAGGCGTAGACTTGGGCCCTTCTAAGTCGGAGTGCGGTTCATCCAAATGTGCATCTTCGTCATCCGATACTCCATCATCCGAAAGCTGAGTAGGAAGTGGCAAAGGCGGAGCAGAAAGCTGAACGGCTGACTCCGGCAGCACGGGTGCATGCGTAGCTGCTGCGGATACAACATCATGCCGCTGCTGGTCAGTCTGCGAGCTGGCAACAACAAAAGCAGAGTGCTGGTGCGTGGGAGGGACTGCCGTGGGTTGTGGAGCATGCCGTATGGGATGCGGAGCATGCCGCATAGTGTCAGAACACGGCAGCTCTACAGCACCTTCCCACTGCTGATGCGGTAGCTCACGCATGTCAACGGATGGTGCAGCAAGAACATGCGTCTGGCAGGGTGGACTGCGCATCGGTGGTGGAGCTCTCACAGGTGGAGTGTGGTAGCAGGCAGCCGCAGTATCTGCTGAGCGCACAACCGCGGCAGGTTGTAGGCTAACAGGGGCAGTGTCAACCTTCTCAGCATGATACTCTTGCATGAACGCAGCAAGCTGAGACTGCATAGTCTGCAGCATGGACCACTTAGGGTCTACCGTGGTTGGAGCAGCAACAGACGGAGCAGTAGCCTGTTGTGGAACCACTCTACCTCTCTTGGGAGGTGTGCAGTCTTCGGAAGACTGCGGCGAGTCCGAACTGACCCAGTGGCTACACCTGGGCCGTTGGACTCGCTCGGAAGGGACCTTACGCTTGAGAGGTCGTGAGACCTTGGTCCATCGTTTCCTCCTTGAAACTTCTTCCACAGACGAGGGAAGATAGGGCTCATTCGTCTGTATGTGGATGGGACGATCTCTGAGAGAAACGTCCGCAACCACTGAGGGTACATCCGTACGCTGATCAAGGCCTGCCGAACCCTTTGGTCCTTCGACATTGCTTCTCCCCTGGGCTTGGGAGCTTGCAAGAGGTCCCGGACTAGGAGGACGACTGGCACGAACAGATGTACCCTCATGCGCAACACTGACACTGACACTTTTCACCTCACTTGCACTAACACTTCCCACTGCACTTTTCGCTTTCAGCTCTTTGACATCTGCCAAAAGCTGATTACGGTCATTAGCCAATGACTCCACTCTGTCACCAAGAGCCTGAATGGCACGCATCATATCCGCCATGGATGGCTGAGCACTAGTAGCAGGGTCGGGAGTCACCACTACAGGGGAAGGAAAAGGTTGAGGGGCATGGGGAGAGGAAAAATCAACAGAGCGAGAAGAACTCCTCCTGATCCTATCCTTCTCTAGCCTACGTGCATTTTTAAGGAATTCGTTAAAATCGAATTCCGAAAGCCCAGCGCATTCCTCACACTGATCTTCCAATTGACAGGATTTACCCCTACAATTGGAACAAACGGTGTGAGGATCTATGGAGGCCTTCGGAAGACGCCTAGTACAAGCCCTAACACTACACTGCCTGTACTTAGGGACTTGAGACTGGTCAGACATCTTGGATTTGTAGAAATAGTCAAGGGGGGATTCCAAAAACTAGCAAAGTTCGTTAACAATTAATCCAAATTAATTCCAAAAGCTTGCTAAGCTAATGATAAAGCTTCCTGAATAGCGAAGGCTAAAATCTAGAGCGAATACATCACCAAAATCGTGAGAAACAACTCCAGAATCAACAGCGTATCCAAGTAGGTCTTGCCGGTGGCACGACAGAGGAAAAATTGAGTTCTTGTTGACAAGAAGTACTTGAGTACCTGCTCACAGATGGCGCTGTTGTGTACACCCCCACCTGTATAGCGATCGCTGGCGTATCCCGACCTTAGATTTCTGTCGGGCAACGGAGTTGACAGCTACATGATCATCGGGTAAGATTAATATTGAAAAAGTTAGGTTTCTCAAGTTAAATAAAATAGAGTTTCAAACTCACGGATGGGTTTTTATCATCTGGAAGCACTGCTTGCTTGGTATTAGTTTTCCACCTAAATAAAGAACCAATTGACCACCCAGTGCTTTTCTCTTGAGAGGGATCTGATTCTTTCTCCTTGCTTTTCTGGCTGTCTTCTGAATTTTCCTTTTCTTTCAAGGTAGGTTCTGCCCCTTCGTTAGACTTCTGAAATAGAAAAAGCAACTAAGTACATACATCAAGTTTTTTCCTACATATCTAAGTATTAAACCTTTGAGCAATAATTAAAATTTATCCACGTTTTTCACTTTTCTGTATGAGAATGTAACAAGTTTATTTCCAAAAACATAAAATACATAATCAAACTGGCACTACAGTATATTACATTCAAATACTAATGCATAATAAACTAAAATACTTCACTGCTTGAATAACTGTAACAACAGCATTCATCCCGCATGCTAAATTCAAAGCAAAATAAAATAAACCAAAACTAAATTAAATTATTCAAACAGGTTGCAGCAAGATTTGTAAGCATTTAGAATAAAATAAAACAGCACATTTGAGTCACAACAACCAGATTACAAAAAAGGTGGCGGCAACTTAAAATACCGTACTAAAATAAATCAAAACATAATATGCCATAATACAAAAAATGGACGTGCACAGGGCCCATTAATACCTGCGTCACATGACTGTTAAGGCCCAGTGGTGGAGGAAGTGGACTTGACAAAAGTGATGAATGTTGAGGTAGTGGTTGGAACATAGGAAGGGAGTTGGGTAAAGCCATGGATGAAGTGGAGGACTCCAGACTTGGAGAAAGAGTTGCAGTTGTGGTCGTGGTTGACCCCAAAAACTCAGGATTTTGGCACAGTGAATCTTGAACAGATTCTGATGACTCAATGGGCTGAAGTGAAGGTGGCTGCTGTTGTGACGTGGGAATAGTGCTTGTAACAGCCAGGGGCTCCTGATTGCTCACCAGAGATGTGGGGTGACGATGGCGTAACTGGTAATCTACTTCGGTGTCTGATTCGCGTGCCCCTACCTCCTCAATATCTTCATACTCATACAGGTCACCACCAAACTCATCATACTCATCATCCTGGTAGTCATAACGATAATCATCATCATCATCATCTTCAGTCAAAACAGGATTAAGACCATCCTCTACAATATGGTCAACAGGATAAGTAAAAACTGTGTAACAGGGGACAGAAGTCTCGCTATACCTATAGGAACACTTCTGATTACTGCTAGGACTACAGGAAAATGAATCAATTTGATGAACATCTTCAGTGATGAAAGAATCTACAGCATGAGGAGAACTGTCAGGCATAAGTGGGCAGCTGGACGGTCTTGAGGTTTCGTCATCACTCTCATCATTTTGAACAGCTTTCAATCGGGCCTCAGCTCTGGCAATGTCTGTATCCCGCCCTAACCTGGCATGTTCATCACAGAGGTTAGGAGCCTGACAACAAATGGTATCTACTTGATAAGTGCGTGGAAGAGGAGATACTCTAGAAGTATCACTACATCCTGATCCTAATTGTCGAGGAGATATTGGGTCATCTATTGGAAAGGAGCCACCAAACACTAGAGGATTTGTGGGAATTTTCAATTTGTGATAATTAGGAAGCATGGTTGAAGGGAAAGTGCGAGGGATGCGTGAAGGGGGAACCACACGATTAGGGTGGTTAGCAGGCAGTGAAGCCATTGTCAGTTCCATGTTGGTGACTCTACCAGGGAATGCCTGCACTGTGGGAGGCGAGCGTCCCTTATGCTCAAGGTGCTTAGCTTTGGATGCCATACTAACAGAGGATCTAGAAGGGTTAGTGCTACGATTGCCTTCCGAAGTAACGGAGCCAGTCTTCTGGTCTTTGGTTGTCTTCTTGGTCTTCTCCATGTCACTCGCCTGCGACTTGAAGGACACCCTCTTATGCTTGACCTCTGCTTTCGGTGGAACAGATGGCTCTTGTATGACCTCTCCTTGGGTACTTTTCTTATGGTTTTTGTTGGCTTGCTCGGCACCATTACTCCCCTACATTTATTGGGACAAAGCAGTCAAGACTAAAGGTCACCTACTTGAAACTCCGCAAAATTTAGCATCTACAAGTAGCTTAAAAAGGTATACAACATTGGTGTCTGTTACCATACTACAGTATATATCTATTTAATTCTTGTAATAAATGAAAAAATAAGAAACCTTTACCAACCTGGGGTTAGCATCTAATCCCAGTCATAAGAGAAGCAAGGCGCCTTTACAAGGTAAGGGAAGCTAATAAATTCCAACAAGATTATATATTTCAAGATATCTTTCTAAAAGACAAAATGTTATAACATTCCATGTGGCATCTCACACCAATGGTAAATCCAATTAATAAAAAAACAACTCTCAACAAGGTGTAGCTAATTAAATCATACAATGTAAACAATATTTTTCTGAAAGACTAAGGAATTGACAATTTGAAATAATGGGCCATGTGGCATCTCAAAACATAGGCAATTCCAATCAACAACGCAAATCAGCTCTCTCCAAACAAACTAAAGATTCCATATCTACTTTCATCTATTAAGTAAAAACAACATACACAAAGGAGTATGGGTCTGTAAAAACTACCAAAATGATTAAATCTAAGCAAAATAACAGCAAGTGAAGCTATTTTCTTATGACTTTATAAGAACATTAACACATGATGAAAGGGAAATGATCAGCCTAAAAGAAAAGAAAATCATTCAAAAGCATACTGAACTTTTGTAGAGCAAAACATATATAACTAATCAAAACACATCAAGAGTTCTCCTTTAAACTTTCTGCATAACCAGGTTAGTGCATGTGAACTTGCTGCCATTCAAATTGGGGTAAGCCAAAATTCAATACCAGCAAAAGCAACATTAAAGAATTTTAATTCCTTATAAGCAACATTAAAGAATTTTAATTCCTTATACTTTGAAAGCCTGTTTTCTAGTAAACAATATTTGACCAATGTTGAAAGAACTTATACTCTTTCCGTAAAGACGTAATATATAAAAGGAAAAAAATCTTTAAGTATTCTATTCATTAACCCCAATTACTATAGTACTGACCATGCAATAAAACAGGCTCATCTTTGGAGATTAGAAGTTAGCACATTCAACATAAAATTACAGGTATTCCACTTATCACAATTATTACTTTATCAAAGGTCATAAGGTTCCCTATTACTTCAATCCTTACTCCACATTATTGCAAAGAATAAGTTAAACATACCATTCAATGTGCAGTCAAAATATTTTAAATAACAAACAATTCTCATGAGCAAGAAAAACAATATTAAGAACTTTACAATAGTTTGGTATCCTCTTTTAAAAAAATGCAATTACTGTACCCCAAATATCCGAGCTACACTTAACCTTAGTACACTAAATACCTTTAGTACCTTGATCAAGTATTTTCTAATGCAATGGATATCTAGCATATTATTCATGTAGTGGCATCTACACTACTGTGCAGATTTGATTTGTAATTTACATGACAAGGTTTAAAGGATAAAGAATGTCTTGCATACTAATATTCAAAGAAAATGTACACACAAGCTAGCAAGAGGGGCACAAGAGATTCTGTAAATGGCTTAAGATGCTTTAAATTAAATTATTCTTTAAAATGAGCAATCTTGGGAAAATCAACTCTTATGAAATTTTCAAAATAACCATAGGGAGCTAAATCACCTTTCATTATGAAAAGAAAAAACTTTCTGCTGGGCTAAGAACAGAATTTTAGAAGGGTAATAAAATTTATCCATTCTATACACCATACTCAACTGATGTTCATATTGCTACTCTATTGAATATCAGTTTATATTAACGCTTAACCCATGAAACTAAAATATATCCATCTAGGCTACTGCTGTGGTTCTGTCTGAAAACACATCCATCTTCTTTCCTATTACCTCTGGTTCCTGATCGTGAAGTTCCCAGCAACTGACATGAATTGCTAATCCTTGCGTCATCCATTTCCATGACAAATTGGATAAAACCTAAGTTGTTCCCCATCCTTCTTGCAAAGTATCCATGGACATTAAGAGGTCTGGGGTCATCATTCCCAAGGATATCATCTAGAACAACACACAAATGATCATCTGACCAACTCGGGTTGTTCTTCACAAGAATAGAGATTGTCTAGATCAAGTACAGTGAACCCTCGTTTATCGCGGTAGATAGGTTCCAGTCGCGGCCGCGATAGGTGAAAATCCGCGAAGTAGTGACACCATATTTACCTATTTATTCAACATGTATATTCAGACTTTTAAAACCTTCCCTTGTACGTAGTACTGTTAACAAACTACCCTTTAATGTACAGAACACTTAATGCATGTACTACAGTACCCTAAACTAAAACAGGTACAAATATTAAAGGTGATTTTATATCATGCATTTCCTAAACATGCTAAATAGCACGATAAAAAATGGCAACCAATGTTTTGTTTACATTTATCTCTGATCATAATGTAGAAACAAACTGGAGGTAGAGCTTTGCTTATTACCCAGACATATTTCCCATACTTTTCCCTTAGAACTACATCACATCTTCCTACTTTAGATATATAGATATATATATATATATATATATATATATATATATATATATATATATATGTGTGTGTGTGTGTGTATATATATATATATATATTTATATGTATACACATATACATACCTACATATATACATAAATACATGCATACATATATATATATATTACTGTATATATATGGGTTATGGAAAAAATCCGCGAAGTAGTGAATCCGCGATGGTCGAACCGCGAAGTAGCGAGGGTTCACTGTATGCTGTTCCCATTCAGATTGAGATGATATTGGAAAATCCTCATCTTAAAGCATCCCAGCAGGATAAATTTCTCTCAAAAGTAATGGTCCCTAAAAGTCTCATCAGCATCCAAACTGATACAGTCTTCATTCTTTTAAACTTTTTCAGCAGAAGAAAAGACAGAATCCTCTTCTCAGACAGGAAAACTGAAAAGGAAATTCTGCTATTATCATCCCCAAATAAAGAATCCTTTGAGTTAGGATCAGAAGAGACTTTCCCAAAATGATAGGGATCCCTACCATTTCAGAAACCAAACTTTTTAAACCCCAATCCTTCCCCATGAAGCATTGAAAAATAGCCGTTGTTAAGGTATAAATGAACCCTGATCCCAAGAATCCATATCCATTTGGAAATGGGGACCCATCATCTTGGTAATGACTTGAGGGTCTATCCTGAGACACACAGAGGTCCTTGAATTCGTAAACCTTTCAACCGTTTGTGAAATGAAAATATTTTCTTGAATTTAAAAGAATAAGAATGTTAAAGTATGCATCTTTCAAATCTATTGAAAATATACAATCTACTTTCTCTATTAGCCCCAGAACTGTAGAAGGTATTTTCATTGAAAACTGTGACAATTGTTGAGGTTCAATACATAAACATTAGAACTGGTCTCCAATCTCCTGACAATTTGGGGATGAGGAATAACATGTTTTCAAAACCTGAGGATGGGTTCAATACTTTTTTATATATTTTCCATAAGTTTCATAATTTCTAACTTCAAAACTTGTGCCTTTCCTGTATCTGATACATAAATTGGACATGGTATTAGTTCCTTGTACAAGGGAGGATTGGAGGCTAAAATAATAATATAACCTTCTCTGACAACAAATAGCAACCACGATTTAGGATGAAGGCTTTCCCAAACCTAATTAAAGTGGGAAAATCCTCTTCCTTTAGGGATATGCAGGGAAGTGCCACCATAGCGTTCTGCTTTAATGTCCAAGATTCCTGTTGACATTTCATCTGAAATACCTACTTCAGTGGAATCTTGATGGCTTACAGCCATTGCAAATACAATTTTTTAAAGAAAATTCTAGAGACAGAATGCGACTTCAAAGTGTCACAATGTGTCCTAGTATCTACTTCAGCAATCACTTTATCAATTCTATTTGTCTAGTATAAGAACAAAAACAGGGGAATGACTGTGCCAACCTTAAAGGGACTATACTGTTCCCTGCACTTAATTACAAAACACACAAAGGCTACTGCAGCCTCGGAAGCTCCATTTGAAATGTTTTACCGAGTCAGATAATCCAAAACAAAATTCAAATCCTTATTGCCAACAAATTTCTCTCCTGTAAGTTTAGAAATTACTCCTACTATAAAATCTGCAAAAGGGTATTTGAAGAATACTACCCACTTTTTTACCCAAAACAGCATTTCTCTAGTAAATCAGCTTAAAACCCTGCATTCAAAGATTTACCTCTTCATAATAGCATTATTGACGTGTTCAAAAAGAGATCGGATCATCTTCTGGTAGAGCATTGGGTAATTAACTGAGATAAGAGAACTTTAAAACTAGAAGAGAACTTAAATAATCACCCTTTCTTTAAATTTCAGATAATTCATTGATTTTATTCAAAATGATCTGAGAAAATAGAGGTGAAAGTCCTATTGGATATAGTCACTTCTGACTTGAAAGTGATAAATCAGAACTTTCTTAAGCAACTTGCAGTAATACCTCTCAATACGAAAGAATCTGCTTAAGAAATTTTTACTCTGCGAAACGATATGCGAAGAATTTTACAGCTCGTATCATGAAAAATGTTTTGTGCAATAGAGAAGGTACAGTACGAGAGCCCCCCAGTGTCCGAAATCGATTTTAAAATTCGTGCGCCGCCAGCACGTAAATTCGCCACCATCCTCCCGCACTCCCATTGGTTTATCTCCCTACGCAGTTGCTAGTTACCACCATAAGAGTATTCTCCTATTGGTCAGCATCTACTGTACTGTATCCCATCATGCATCAACTCATTGGTGTTCTTATTTCTTTTCGTTTCAGTCGCGGTATCGTACGCATTGACAGTGTTTCTGAATTTGCTTTTGTAACTATTGTACTGTATCGTGTGTGATATTATGTTACATAATTAATCATGGGTCCCAAGACAGTTGCTGATGTCCAGGGAGAGGACGATGCTTTCTATAGAAATGAAGATGGAAATAACCAAGAAATACGAGGCTGATATGCATGTAAGTGTGATTGCGAAGGAATATGGCCGAAATCTGTCTACGAAGGAATGATCCTGAAGTAGAAGGAACCATCAAAGCAGCAACACCTTCTAAGGGCTAACTATTTTCTCCAGCAAGAGGAGCCACAGCCACGATGAGACTGCTGCTTGTCTGGATTAAGGACAAGGAAATGGCTGGAGACCCTATCAATAAAGCAATAATCTGCCAGAAGGACAGTGCCATTTCTGGTGATCTTGTGCGTGATCAGGCTGAGGCTGACACAGAAGAAACATCGAAGCAGGTACCCCCAGAGTTCAAAGCTTCTCGTGGGTGGTTTGAAAAATTTACGACGCTCTGGCGTTCACTCGGTGGTGCGTCATGGGGAGGCTGCAAGCTCGGACAGGAAAGCGACTGAAGCCTTTGTAAAGACGTTCGACGAGTTGACTATCCGGGAAGGCTACAGACCCCAGCAAGTCTTCAACTGCAACAAAACTGGGCATTTTTGGGAAAAAAAATGCCTTGTCGAACGTTCATCATGGCAGTAGAAATGAAACTACCCGGGCATAAGCCTATGAAGAACAGGCTTACCCTTGTACTCTGTGCAAATGCCAGTGGGGATTGTAAGGTGAAACCCCTGCTGGTGTATCACTCTGATACTCCTCGAGCCTTCAAGGCCTACTAGTGATTAAGGAGAATCTTCAGATGTTGTAGAGGGCTAATGCAAAAGCTTGGGTAACAAGACACTTGTTCACTGACTGGGTAAATGTTTGTTTTCGGCACGACTGTGAAAAAGTATTTGGAAGAAAAGTGCCACCCTCTGAGATGCCTACAGGTGATGGACAATGCCCCTGCTCAACCTCCTGGCCTTTGAAAAAAGGGGGAACATTTGATAGTTTTATAATGTAAGTTATATACTAAATTCCAATGCTATATCTTTAAAACTAGGGGAGATGATAGAATTTAAAGGTTAATTTATACTTTTGAGATACAGGCATTCAAAACTTTTCTTTGTATTTTTACAAAGACAATATCAATAAACCATGATTATTATGAATGTTCCTTTTTGGATATCAAAAAATCTAAACAAAGTTATTTATCATAATTTAATCATAAATGAAGATCCCTTTTCTCAATATCTTACTTCTTTAGGCTTCTGGTCGCTGCTTTATACTCAACACACTCTCCTTCACTAACTCCGCTAATAACGCTGATATTACCCACTTCTGAACTCTTATTAGAGAAAATTTTCTTCTCCCTTATGTTAGCGAGATGTTGATAATGTCTTCTCCTCTTTGGAAAATCTTTAAAACTAAGGGAGAAGATGGAATTCGAAGGTCAATAAGCATAGTTTTGAGATAAGGGAGTTCAAAGTTGGTCTTTGTATTTTTAAAAAGACAATATTAATAAATTGTGATTAATTATGAATTTTATGTTCTTTTCTGGATATCAATAAACCAAAACAATGTTATATGTCATAATTTAATCATAAATGAAGATCCCTTTGCTCAATATCTTGTTTCTTTAGGCGAGACGATCGCTCCACCATCTCTTTCCTTCACTAACTCGCTAATAAAGCAGATATTACCCACCTATGAACGAATTTTCTTCTTCCTTATGTTAGCGAGACATAAAAGCGAATGAATGTCAGAGGTCTAACTCAAACACGTACTCTCTCTGAGGTTTGTGCTAGCACTGAAGGGTATAATCATAAATCTTCCAGTCTTGTGACTCATGGAATCTACAAATGCCATAATATGTTCTACATTAAAATGCAATTATCATCAAAATTTACGATAACAGAAATACTGCATTTTCTTGTGGGGATCAATGTTTTGGGTTTATTGAGTTACTTTTAATAATTACCCCATAACTATGAAAATAAGAGGAATTTTGACAAGACATTTTGTATACACATTCTCCATCGCCATATGAAGCTTGGTGAATTTTTTCAGGACTTTGCATTTTTCGTCCTATACCCCCTTATATTGGCCTACCGGCCGGGCCCCTTAAAGTAAAAGGAAAGAAGTAGTAACAAAAGCTAGGCCAATGATGATCAACAATACAGTAATGCCTCGCAACACAAAATTAATTCGTTCTGGTGTGAATTTTGTTTTGTAAAAATTATGTTACGAGTCACATTAACATTTAAATCATCTAATTTGTTCCAACCCCAAAATGACCACATTGAATTTTATAATAAAGCTGCAGTATAACCACAATGAAATACTGTACAGCCAAATACATTTAAACCATTCAATATACCTAAACTAATTGTTAATACATGTAAATGATTAATAGAACATAATGAAATACTGTAAATGGAAAATAATACGAATACATACGGTACAACTGTACCTATACAAAATACACAGTACCATATGTACTGCACTCTTACAGTTACCCATTATAGAGATACATTTTATATTGTATAAACAGCCAATTTTCTTCAAGTAAGCTCATATCTTTAATGGGCGACTATTATTCTCGGCCTGGCTGGCAAATCTCTTTTCTCATCATAAAATATTTTTCGCAATGAGTCAGAATATTTTTCGCAGTGTGGAAGTTTCGTAAGCAGATTCTTTCGTGAAGATAAGCACGACTGTATATAGGATTTAAGAGATATATAGCAGGTAAAGAGTAAATGCATTTACTCTCTTCCTCATCTAATAAGCCAGAATTTCCCACTATAGTTAGAAAATTCTTTTCAAGGAAGCAGCCGTCAATGACCTTAGATGTCAGGATGCCAGAAAACTCAATCACTCAATCAATCAAGGAAGCAGGTCTAATTGTGAAAGATGGAGTGATCTTTTATGAAAAGATCTTCAAGATCAAGAGAATATTTTTGTAAGAAAATTGGCTTGCTTAGAAATCTATTGTATTTCTCATAGTTACAAGGTCACAAAGTAATGGAAGTGGTGAACCATTACTTTTGACTTGGCTGATTGGGAATTTAAAAGCTCCACAATATACACCAAGTCCTATGTTCTGATTTGATTTAAGGCCATTTAATGTTACTCTCGAGACCCATAATCTACTAAAGAAAAAACGTATTATAGTCTCCATATTAATTTTTCTAATGGCACCAAGGAAAATTTCTTAATTTTGTCAAGACACATTTCTCTTTTTAACATCACAAAAACTATGTGGATTTTACAATAACTAAATTAAGCTTCTAAGCTTTACATATGAAAAAAAATGAGCTAAAAGTATCCATTTATACCTTGAATATAATATAAATTTAAAGTTATAAAATGTCACAAATTTTAAGTAATTTATATTTTTCCTAACAGTACTTACCTCGAACTACTTTCTTAGGAGAGTCTGGGATCTCCTTAATCACCGACCAAGAAGTTTGCGTAGTTGCCCCTCTCTCCGCTGCCTCTCAGGGGCGCTGCAGGGCATAAGGATACTCGCCCAGGTGCGACCTGGGTCACACGTGCGGTCGTGCTTGTTAACCAGTAAGCTTATGTTTAAGTCCTCCTCGAACTCCAGTAAGATACTCGGGGCAGGATGGGAGGGCCATTACCCGAAAGTAGTTCGAGGTAAGTACTGTTAGGAAAAATACAAATTACTGGTACTTAAAATTTGTGATTTGTTCCAACACCAAGTACTTACCTCGAACTACTTTCTTAGGCGACTTATACTTTAGGAGGAGGGAGTGGCTTACAGATTATGATGTTCGAGACTTGCTGGGGCCCTTGACCTAGATAGGGGACTAGGTCTGGGACTACCAGGGAGAGGCAGGAGAGCAGGGGAAAGCACGCAAAAGCCTACTTTATGTACAGCTCACCTTTTATTCATAATCCATACTTGATGTGTTCCAACGTCCCATCTCTCATGTAGGGATGGGGAATAAAGGATGGGGTCTCGGGAAAAGGATAGAGGGTAGCAAGGAAGATGGGACAGTGAGGAGGAACTTGTGTCGCTTAAGATTACTTCCCATGGCTAACCCGGGGCCCAAACTACTAAACTTGTTGCATGGCCGAAATGACTGGCCCTATAGAGAAGGCATCCAAGGACTTCCTCGTATAGTCCTTGATGTAGTGGGCTGTAAAGGTGGACTGCCTAGCCCAAGTGTCCGCCCGTAAGATTTGGCCTACCGCCATGTTGGTGCCAAATGCTAAGGACGTGCTAAGACCTCTAATATCATGAGGTCTTGGGATACCAGGCACCGTGGAGCCCTCACTCTCATAGGTCCTCTTTAAAACCTGTCTCAGCCAGAAGGATATGGTGTTTTTGGAAACTGCCTTCTTGACCGAGCCTGTGGACACAAACAGACTCTTCACCACCGGTCTGAGTTTGGCCGTCCTACTAAGGTACTTCCTGATGGTCCTTCCGGGGCACAAGAGCAAGTCACTAGGGTTGTCCGAGCGCGGAATAGCCGGAATTGAGAACTCTTCGAACCTAGGGTCCGCAATTGCAAGGTTCTGGGTATTTGCTACAAACTCCGGCAAGAACTTAAAAGTCATGTCCTTCCACCCTTTCGAGTGGGATACCTCGAAAGACAGGCCGTGGAGCTCACTCACTCGTGTCGCCGAGGCCAGGGCTAGTAGGAAGATGGCTTTAAGGGTGAGATCCTTGTCTAAAACATCCTTTAGAGGTTCGTACGGAGGCCGTGAAAGGGCCTTGAGGACTTTGGCAATATCCCACTGGGGAACCCTCGAGGTGCGGGGGTCACAAGTTTGCTCAAATCTCCTGATGAGCATCGAGATGTGACGCGAGGTCCCCAGATTGATGCCCTTAAGCTGGAACACCTGTCCTAACGCTGCTCGAACCCCTTTGATGGCTGGGATGGAGACCCCTAGATCATCCCTAAAGTGTACCAGGAAGTCTGCGATGTTGTGGACAGAAACGTCCAAGGGCCGAAGGTTCTGAGTGGCACACCATTTGACAAAGGTTGCCCATTTTGCTTGGTACACAACACAAGAGGACCTCCGCAGATATCCCGACATCCTATCCGCTGTTTTGTCCGAGAACCCTTCCTTCCTTAACAGCCGCTTGATAACCTCCATGCGTGTAGCCTCAGCCCCTGAGGGTTTTCGTGCACCTTTTGGAAGTGTGGTCGACTTAGCAGGTCTTCTCTTACTGGTAAGGGCCACAGCGGGAGAGTGGCTAGGTCCTCCAGATTCACAAAACCACTCCCTCTCCGGCCACCAGGCCGCTACCAAAGTCATCTCTGTGAACTTTGACTGCCTTAACCTGATGAGCACCTGTCTGATCATCCCGAAGGGGGGAAAGGTGTATACGTCGAGGTTATCCCAAAGCAGCTGGAAGGCATCTTCGAAGGCTGCTGTCGGATCCGGTATCGGGGAGCAGAACACTGGGAGCTTCATGTTTAGTCTTGTGGCGAACAAGTCTATCACTGGGGAGCCCCACGGAAGACTTCCTGTGCCACTTGGGAGTGAAGGGACCACTCTAATCCCACTATCTGGCCTGTCCTGCTTAGCCCGTCCGCCAGGACGTTCCTCTTTCCGGGGATGAATCTGGCCGATAGGAGAATGTCGTTCCTTTCGGCCCATTCTAGGACCCGAGCTGTGAGATCGCACAACTCCCTTGATCTTAGCCCTCCTTGTTTCTTGACGTACGCTACTACCGTGGCGTTGTCGCACATGAGGGCTACCGAGTTCCCCCGAAGGAGACGGACGAAGCTTATCAATGCCCTCTGCACTGCCATGAGCTTCAGAAGACTGATGTGCCAGGCCTTTTCCTCCACTAACCATTTTCCCTCTGCTGTTTCGTCGAGGAGATGCGCTCCCCACCCTTCCTTCGATGTGTCCGTGAAGAGCAGCATCTCCGGGGGAGGGGAGCTGAACGGAATCCCTTTCATCGTATTCCTCCTGCCGGACCACCAGAGGAGAGCTTCTTTGGAGGGAAGAGACACCGGGATTATCTTCTGTGGGGAACTTCCCATTGACCAGAGGTCCTTCAGGTTCCACTGAACCGGTCTGAGTTTGAGCCTGCCCTGAGGAACCAACTTCTCCGAGACCAGGTGACCTACTAATCTCTGCCAATCCTTGGCCTCCCTAGGGGCACCAGCCAGGAACGGGCGGATCACCTGGTCCAGGTTGTCTAGTCTCTCCTGGGACAGGAAGGCTCTCACCAGTCGGGAATCTAACACCATCCCCAGGTACGTCATCCTGGTGGTGGTAACCAGATGGGATTTTCCGAGATTGATTGTTATCCCGAGTTCTCTGCAGAAATCGATCAGTTGACTCCTTTGTTCTTTCAATACTATCTCTGAGGCTGAAAGCAGCAACCAGTCGTCGAGGTACCTTATCAGACTGATGCCTTGCTTGTTTGCCCAGGTCGAGACCAGGGCGAAGAGACTCGTGAAGCCTTGAGGGGCTGTCGACAGACCGAAGCAGAGGGTCCTGAATTGAAGAGTCTGGGAGCCCCACTTTACCCTGAGAAACTTCCTGCTGAAGGGGTGAACGGGAATTTGGAAGTAGGCATCCTTGAGATCCAGGGACATCATGAAATCCCCTTCTCTCAAGGCTGCCAGCACCGACTTCGGCGTGTCCATCTTGAAGGGTGTCTTCCTGATGAATTTGTTCAATGACGAGAGGTCGATTACCGGCCTCCAACCTCCCGTCGCCTTCTCCACCAGGAAGAGTCTGCTGTAAAATCCTGGCAATGGCTCGTGCACGGGTTGCAGGGCTCTTTTCTCCAGCATAGCCTCCACCTCTGCCTGTAGAGGTGCCTTCTTCTCCGAGTCGTTGGGATGTCACGTACACCCTGTTTGTGAATCTCTATTTGAGGTCATGTGAATGACCTCTGGTCACCAGCTCGCTTGGGGGGAGTGCGATTTAACAGCATCCACTGGAGAAGAGGTTGTCTCCATGCCAAACTGCCAACGAATGTTTTTCTGCCTCCCTCCTTATCTTGCAGATTTTGTGGGGGAGCCGAAAGGCGGGACTTGAGGGAACAACGGCTCAGGAGGGCGTAGACCTACCGGTTGTATCTGGATTGCTGTGACGATTATGGCTATGATTGGTCATTCTCTTCTGACGTCATGAAGTCACACCCTACAATGCCGGTGAAGCCTTACAATGCCCGCAGGACATGCATCAGTCGGGCCTAACATATCATACGGATAAGTTGTAATAATTATTGCCCCTTTGCTTGCCATAACCAAAACCCTCACTTTTAGACTTAGAAATTATCTTGGACTTTTATACTGCCTTTGAAAACTGTACTAACGTAAATGTTACGTCTTCGTCCCCTGACCGTTATTCTCACAAGCTGTTTTTTGTAAATCGCTACCATGAAATGAAGAGCACGCATTTTATTTAAAAAACATTGAAAGATTGAAATTTATAGACTTAATTAAAAGAGCTCAGACCTGTGTATGATTTATTGTGAAAATATATTGCTTAATACAAATTAAACTTTGTCTAGCCCACCTCTTGAATATTAATGATTTAATTAATTGCCATTGTCGTGACAATTAAATGGTGGCAAGTCGGTGGATCGTTGAGCAATTAGTGAAAAACAATTAGCAAAATCACGATATGAGTTCTCAGGAACTTGCAGAATTATACATCGAGATCGATGAAGCTGTCGGAGGCCTACAGCATTATGTAGGAGCACAAGCACGAAGAGAACCTGGACGTAGTGGAACGTCGAGGGGAGCAGAGAGAAGACCACAGCAGGGGGCTTACCAAAATAGCCCTTCACTGGATGAGGGGTTCGGACCCCGCGACAAAGGAGATGAAAGCAACAGCGACACTGGTGGTTTCCCGCCACTGTCAGAGTATGTCCCCTTCTTTGAAGATGTAGTACCTCGACAAGGGCGAAAATATCGATCGAAGCGTTCCTCGCATCCGTGGAAGCAGCGACGAAGGAACGATCCTGGTCGGAACGAAAGAGAATTGTGTTCGCGAAGCAGAGAATTAGAGGAAAGGCCAGTAGGAGGGTAAAAAGGGACATTGAATTTATGGAGCCCAGGTCATGGCAACACTTGAAGGAACACTTACAACAAAGATTAGGCCTAGGTACTGCCAGCTTGCATCAGTACATTTGCAATTATGTTCCTGTTCGGGAGGAAGGCGAAGATTACTTCGAGTTCTTCAAGCAGAAGACTTAGACGATCTTTTGGACGGCCATGATGCGTTGAAGGGTGTGAAGGACTCCTGGTTGAAGAAGGTTTTGGGGGACATTGATGCAACCCATATCCCTCGGTGATCGAGGATCAGCGGGGGCAGCTCTGACAGGAGGGGAATCCTGTATCGCTCCCTGAGAACAGTAACCGTCCATGGGTCCACCCCGTTGTCCCGCCATGCTTGCCAAAACGGTTTGAGGCATCCCCCCACCAGGGGCGTGGGAAGGTGTAGGGGGCCTCTCTCCCTATCTCCTTCTAGGAAGGCGGTTTGACCGGCTTCTCCTTGACCCGGAGAACTTAGGTCTATAGGAGGTTTGGGGTTGAGCACCACTCCCCCTGGAGGGTCGAGGAGGCTGGTGCCATGAAGAGGTGGATGCTTCTTGCCTAGCTGGGGGCGGAGGCGGGTAGGCCCCGTCCGCCGGAGGTCTCCTTACAACGGGCCGCCTTGGCAACTGCTGCTTGGGCTCGACTGGCCACATCAACTTGCTGACTCTCTCCATCGTCTCTGCTATCGTCTGTCTGGAGAGGGAACACCGTCTTGGCCCAAATGGGAGAGTTTCTGAGGAACTTTGCCTATCGCTTGGGGAGCCTGCAGGATAGTCTGTTTAGGATAGTGTCCCTTCTCCTCAGAACCCAATTGGCTGTCTGGGTAAGGGACTGGTGTGTCAGAAACTTCATGGCCTTATCCCCCGAGTGGATCAATTCCTTCAGAAGGGCCTGATTGTATGGCACAGAGGTCGTTTGAGATCTGAAAGTCCGCCAGTGTACAGGCCCACCAATTCAGCCAAAAGGTCACGTTCACCATGTCCTGAGCGGTGACCTCCATCATGGCGGCCTCCGCTGGAGAGAAGACAACCGGCGCGCTAAGGCTACGTTTGTCCGAGTTGCCTTGGTTCAGGGTAACGGCCACTTCTTCTACCGTGCGGGGCCCTGAATGGTGACCGTCCAGCACATAGAACTTTCTCTGGGTCTTGAGACCCGGTAGGAGTTTGCTTGAGCCCTGTGATCAAGGAATTCTCCGGACCTGACACGTAAAGGTCAATGTGCTCCATTCCCATGGCAACATCGGGGGCTAAAGGCAGGGTCAAGAAAGGCTTCTTCTGCACAGGATCCTCCACCATCATGCCCAGACCTGAGAGCCAAGTTCGCGCAGTCGTTGGTTGAGGTTCGTCCAACCTATGGTGCCGTCGGATGAGAGCAAGCACCTTACGGTAGGGACGAGACTTCGTCCACTACCCATACCTCTGCGTCGGAAGGCTCCTCGAACGCGGAAGGATCCGTGGGCACGGAGGCATCCCGTTCCTCCTAGTAGGATGATGGAGCGGGCGCCTCCGTCACGGGTAGAGCCGTCGGGGCGGAGGTAGCCGTCATGGGTCTACCCCCTCCCGGGCTCACCCGGATGGGGCTGGATGATGGTCATGGCGGCGGCGAATCCCGAAACTTGGCCGGGACCGCTGTAACCAAAGAGCCTGGAGTAACATTGCTGTGCCGAACCCGCGGGATTTCTCCACACACTGGTGAAGGCGCCGACTTACTAGGCCGGGGCAGCAACGACTGTGCCAACAGCTACACCCGGCGAGCGGGCGGAGCCGAAGAGACACTGTACAGGGCAACGGGAGTGGCTCCAGCAGCCGCCGAGCCAAGCACTGGAGCGGCAACCGACCTGCTGGATTCCCTACGATGTCGTACCACCGTGACATACCTCTTCTTCTGCGATGACCTCCTACGGTAGTCTCTACTCGAGGACCTCGCCCTCTTCCTGGGCGGACTGTCGCGTGGGCTCGATCTCCTCCTCCTAGAGTCTCAATCGCTGTAACCATTCGACGAATAGGAGTTGTAGGAGAAATCGTCATCGGAGCAAGAGGAGGCTGAATCTTCCGACTCTACCACGAGTCTCCTGGGGGTCCTGGGTCTGGAACTCGGGGTCACTGGCTCCATGATGTCCGGCGGGAGCGTGGCAGATGGCGCCGGGGGTGAACGGATGATGGGGCGATCGTCGAACCAACCTTCAATGTCCTCATCCAACCTCAAGGGGGACCTGAAGGGTGTCCTTGAAGCCCTCCAAACGATGGAGTCGGGGTCTGAGGAGCACGTGGGCCGCTTACCTTTTCCCGGCCACCCCCGGAAGCCGCTGCACCTGAAAAGCACTTTACGAGCGTGAGGATGGGCGCTGATACGGGCACCCCCCACACCTGATCCACAATTACAACGGGTCCTGCGGGCACCAGGCCTTCATCCAAAGCACACACTCCCGCCACATTAGCAGACCCCTCACTTGTCTGCACAGACCCCTTTAACACAGAATCCACCACATCAGACTCATGGGGAACGGCAATGGGCCGCTTCCCCGAAACGGACTTGCCTAGTCCCCTCTGGGTAGGGGAAGGCAAAGGAGAACCTCTTACAAGCCTTCTTTTTCTTAGCGAAAAGAGCCCATTGGAGCTCCGGCCAAGACTCGCACTCCGGGCACTTGGACTCCGGGGAACACCTCTTCCCCCGACACGAGGAGCATAGGGTGTGCGGGTCGACCTCGGGCGACGAGAGCCATGCCCCACAAGACTTACCAGCTTGGGGCCCGGGACAGCGACGCTGAGGGTCCATGGCAAAAGCGAACACAAACGACACAAGAACACAAGGGAAAGGTGAGGAACACAACGGGAACACGTGAGACACAAGGGAAAGGAACACACGGGTACACGTGGGACAAGAGAGGAGAACACAAAGGAACACGTGGGAACACAAGGTGAATGGCCGGGATAAGCTAGAGAGAGCGGAAAGATGTAATCAACGCCGCGACCAGAAGCTTACTGGTTAACAAGCACGACCCCACGTGTGACCCAGGTCGCACCTGGGCGAGTATCCTTACACACCGGAGCGCCCCTGAGAGGCAGCGGAGAGAGGGGCAACTACGCAGAATTCTTGGTCGGTGATTAAGGAGATCCCAGACTCTCCTAAGAAAGTAGTTCGAGGTAAGTACTCGGTGTTGGAACAAATAACACATTTAGTCTTTTCAATCTAAGATTGTAAGCAAACACACAAAAGTCCCATTATCAACTTCAGAAATGTCAAGGCTAATTATTCTTTGCTAATGACTTAGATTGGGTACCATACAATAAATTATCTACTTAAATATTAGTTCTTTTGCTAAAGCAACTACAGAGCCACAAAGTGCACTTACTGCCAAAAATTTGTAAATTTCCATCATAAAGGAAGTTTTGTACAAAACTTGGTAAACAATTTAGAAAATCATTGTTATATGTATACATTTTTCATGACAAGTACCTTCATGGTATCATAAGCTTTTAGTAATCCCATGGTTCTGTGACAGAGTTTTTGCTCCGAACACCTCTACTGCAGCATCCTGAAGCATTGATGCCTGAATGGCCATGCTTCTCCTGAGGTCCTTGTTGAGCCTAAACTGAAGCTATTTGCTCTTGCCCACGTTTGAATCCTCCTTTGTAATTGATGAGAATACTAGGAAAGTCACACCATTTAAAATATATGTAACAGTATCCATGTGGTTGATCAAGCATGTGGCTAAACAATACAAACTTCTCTCAGCATAACTATAGTCACACTGTCTGGATTCAGGAAGAAGACTTCAGGATTGGTCTAAGAAGGCAGGGTGTGAGAAAATCTATTTTTGAGGTGGTGCTGTGTGGTTTTAAGAGGCTTGTTTGTAAAAGGCTAGAACAGGGAATATAATGCAACAAATAAAGAAATATTGTCTCCCCTGCTCTACATCTAGCGTATCAACATGCAAAGCACGTCTATATAGGTAGTAATCCCAGGTCTTAATAAGTATCAAGGGAGGAAATAGAATTTGAAAGAGAGAGTAAGTTCAAGCACTTAAACTCAACTCACCATCTCTAATGCTGGAAAAGGTCGGCTTTAATAGAGCATTAAAGACAATAATTCTTTGATATTTATGTCACTTTAGATTACCTGTTTTAGCCTTTCAACATAAAAGTCTTTGGAGACCACACACCACATTAACACAATAAATTTTTCGAGAATGCGGAATCAATGAACTAACATTGATTATCACCAGTGCATGCAGACTGGTGAACAAATATCCCTTAATTCTGTATGTACCTCTAGTCTCCTGAATCAGCAAAATCCTCTGAAGAAAATTGGGTGAATGAAAAATTTTTCTAGTAATATCTATTTTTCCTAACGATGTAAAACTGAAGCTCTTTATAGGGATTATCTTTTGGCGAAGCTGGAAGACTAGCAATAAAGACTTTTAGGCGAGGTGGCACTACCAAACCCACTAGTTAGCAGGGGGTAGTGTGAGTTGCCAACTACCCCCTTTCCCTTACACACCAGTGTATCTAAACCACTTTAGATTGCAGGCAGGACTTTGTAGGGGGACATGTGATAGCAGAACAATTTATATAAATAGCTACAGGTCTGTATTGTTAGGAAAAATACAAATTGCTTTCAAATTTGTCATTTGCTCCAACACTAATACAAACTCTATGCTATTTATAGGGATGACTCACCCATTAGGAGGGTGGAAGTATGAACCAAAGGGCTTGGCCTTTAACCCAGAGTTTTCCTCGTACAGGCTTGGCACATAACTGTGAAAAAACCCTGACACCTCGCTACAACTTTGTGCAACATGTGGATAGGAGCTTCACCAACATGTAAGCTTGTGATACAAGCAATGTGACTATCTAGTTAAGATTTCTCAGAGATATGTAGAAATCTTTAGCATCAAACAAACATTATCCGATACCTACCTCGCGGGATATAACAAATATTTTTATACCAGGTTACACACGGGAAATGGTTATTACATACAGATAGGTGCAGCCAGCTTGCAGGGGATCCATGGGTGCTGTTCACCAAGAGAGGGAAAGATAAAAGGAAGAGCCAGTCATTCTTACACATCCACCCCAAACTAATCCCAGGTTATCTATGGCCTCAACCATCTGCTACTTGTCCATTAAAGAGACTGAGGCAAGACCAAGAGAGAATGTCTCCATGTTCCTGCAGATTACATCTTGCAAAGTTTCATCTAGAGGCATATGGGCGAGCGCGCAAGCACAACCTACGTACCTCATGTCATCCATTTACCATTAATTAGGAAGGTTTCAACTTGTACGGTAACTATATACCAAAAGTGATCTAAATGGTTACAGGCAGTGAGAAGAGGAGGTGATTGATTGCCAATGTCCAGGACACAGTACTACAGTAGTAGTAGTAGCACTGACAAGAACAGCTGCGTTTATGTGGAACCTAGCGCTTCCGTATATGAAGGTAACTTAAATGTCTGTGCATGATAAATCTCTTTTGTATAGCTGTATCGCGAACTAAAGCTCGCATAATTACAGCTTACTCAAGGTGAGAAGACAAAGTCATAAGATGTATCACAGAGTGATGCTGTTCTCTTTACTTGTGTGCTATACAACAAGTACTGAGTGAGGTATAAGTTTGTAGGATGGCAAGTGTACTGCGCCGCCTCCTACAGTTGGCGAGAGTTGGGCATAGGTATGAAGGAGTATTGAACTATCTCTACTGTATCTTGTGGTGAGAGGGGGTTTAGCAGTAGCTGTTGTTGGGTGATGAACTCCCTCAACTGTTCTAGTGCATAGCTGTGTAAGCATTAAATTCCCAAAGAGGGTGTGTGAATAGGGAAGCTTGTAGATGGTAGCACTCTATGCTCTTCGCCCCCTAACCAAACTGGGAGAAGTGTTAAGTGCTAGCACATTAGGCTCATCAAAGAACAGAAGTTTTTTCATTGTATGCTTCAAAGAGAGAGGTACGATGTAGGTAATAACCCCAAAGAGATATAGTCTAAAAGAGGTTTCTACCTTGTAAGAGATTATCACCCATGAGGTACAGATCCCGAAGGATATGACCTCATGAAGTTCTAAGAGTTCGTTGTGTCCAAAGGCTCGTTGTTAGCAATAACCCTTAAGAATTAAGGCCTACGAGACTTGTCGATGGGAGACAGCGACCAAAAGTGGTCTTTATGTACCCTCAGGATACGGAGGGAAGGCAGTCTCTCTTGCAGGCAGGAAAGGCGTCCAACCCCTATTGTTGCTGTCAGCGATTCTCCCTGCGAGCGGAAAGATTACTGGAATAGTGGCAGGTTGAGGGTAACTCTCCCTCATTAGTAAAAGTTGCCCAACACTTGGTAGAGGTTCACTTTCCCTAGGAAGGGGAAGTTGTCCACCAGCTGAAGGGGTCCCTCCGGGCAATGTTCTCTGCTTCCCGTTAACGAGCCGAGCCCAAGTTGAAGGTAGGCATCGAGAGTTGCCTTTGACGTTAAAACTGATTTGGTTGAAGTAGTTACTAGGTCACCTTCCTACTTCAGTATTAGGAGGAACAAGGGAGACCCCAGCAAGGGCTGCTGCTAAGGGCATGAGGAACTGTTGGTGCATTACCTCCAGTTTCTTGGAAAGGATAACAAGGATAATAATCCTAAACTGCAGACTCTTGAAAATTCTTTCATTCAAGCAGCTACTAGGTCACCCTCCAACTCCAGCATTAGGAGGAGCAAGGAAAAAAACCCCGATGCTGTAGAATCTTGATGAACCATTCCTTAACAGGGAAACCCGAAAGCCACCTCTTCCTAAGGTAAGCAACAATGTCTGCACCTGCGAGTTATACAGGGGTCGAGCGCTCTATCAGTGCATACCTTGAGAGTGGGCATCATTCTTACTCGACTGTCCTCCTGAGGAAAATGAGCGAGCAGTCAAAGAGGAGAGATTGCCGATGGCAAAGGAAGTCGGGGTTTCTTCACCTTCAAGGAAAACCCAAAATGAGAAGAATACTCTAGGCTCCTCTTCGCAGCCTACCAATCTCCCACTCTGGGAGGAAGGTTACACCTGACACCAGGAGTCCTACATACATAGAGAGACTGCATGGAGGACGAATCCAGAATGAGAAAAGTCATAAGGCCAGTTTATTTACGGGGCAGAGAGAATGGAAAGTCCTCACTACTTCGAGCCAAAGGCAAAAGTGACGATAGAACACAGATGTGTACGTGAGCGGGATGCCCAATACTACCCCTTACAGCCCCCTCTAAGTAGCGGAAGGTAGCTATACCTCGCCAAGAGTCTTATGGCTAGTCTTTCAGCTTCGCTAAAAGTATATTCCCTAATGAAGAGCAAAAGGGTTTCTATTAGTGATGGAACAAAATAACCTTTAAAAAAAAAAAAGCAGCTAAAGAGGCGGCAGCACAGGGAAGATCAAAGTGGACACTTCACTGTCCAATATAACATCTGATGAGACATGTTCCAGCCCTGCCTATAACAATTGCTCACAGGTCAAGACACTTTGGTGAAGGATTCTAATATGCCAAAGACATAGACATGTCTACTTCAATCTGCTATAAAAACAATGCCACAGTGCCCTCCCTGTACTGCATATTGAAAAACAAGTTTAGGGATATTTCTATGAGCAGTAGTACACAAAAACAAAGGTAATTGTTAAGCTTAGAATAAGTAAGCAAGGCCATTACAGCAACCAAATTCAAGTAAGATTCAACTTCTAGGATATCTATAGGTAGAACTGAAAATAAGCTAAACCAAAGGGATAAATAGAATGAATAGTACATGATAAAAAAAATTATGAATGCATGGTTAGTCAGGCAAATTAGCATTACCTAGCAAATGTAATGGGAAACTGGCTTGTGGTCATTAAACCTGTTTTAGAAAACACTAATAAGAAAACCACACAAATTTCAGTACCGAAATGGTAAAGGAATAAAACTGAAATTAAACTACTAATGTACTGTTTATGCATTAACCTAGAGACTAATCCTAAAAGTGAAACTCCCTGCTGTGGACCTGTGGATCCAGGTGGTGTATTGTTTAGGTATGTAGTACAGTACAGCACTTCCTCTATTTTGTCTAAATTTTAATGATGCATTTGAAAATTAATAATTCCTATATGTTGTCTAAATGTTAATGATGCATTTAAAAATTCATCTTTATACAATCACACAAATTAAGTTGGACCACTTCCTATTTCTGCTAACCTAATTTCAAGATACATTTCTATAGCAATGAAGAGATATTCTTCAAGTTCTGTCCTATTTTTTCCATGCATAGCTTTTCAATCTTTGTAAAATGTTAATCATTCCATACAGCATTAGAATACAGTGTCATATACCTTTTTATATACTTAATTTCTAATGTTGTAAAGAATTAACCTCAAACATTAAAAAAGTAAAAACCATAAAAATGAACACACCATTTTAAATAAAAATTTTGGGCAACTAATCTGTTGATTATTTAATGCCATTACTTTACTGGTTAAGTACACTGTCCTTTGACAAAGCCCAAAGACTTTCATGAGAGGTATTTTCTGCAGTACGTATCCCAACATTAAATGAGTAAAATGTGGGATACATACAATTTGTTTTATCCATCATATCCCTTTGACCAAAACAAAAACTTGCAACATAAAGAATAAAAGACAACACTTTTTCTTACCTTCTTCCCTGTCATTTCTGCCCAGTATGCTTCTTCTTCTGCTGAACGCTGAGAATTTGAGTTATGTGGTGGCTCTGGAGATAAAGACTGCGGCTGGTCCGTACCACTGCTACTTCCTAGAGTTTGCTGCTGTTGATCCCATGGTTGATATGGTTGCTGATAAGGGGGATAGCTGCCTAGACTATGGGGCTGTGTCATGGATGTAGCACTGTTTGACCGTTGCTCATTAGATACTTCTAAAAACCAAAATGAAAAGTTGAAAGACATTACTACATTTAAAAAAACTGAAAATAATACTTATAATACACAAAGAGAAAATGTGTGAATCTTTATATAAAAGGCATATCATTTGTATAAAAGTACAGTAGTTTAAAAATACAATTCTTATAAAAGAAAAAAATAATTTCATCAAATTGCCTTAAACATTTCAAAAAATATTTCAGTTATTAGTGACCGATACCCAACAACCTATCTATACGGATTGACTATGAAACAAACGACTGAAATACTTTACTAATAAGTTTTTTTTCCACATTTAGAACTTCAATACTTTTTTTACACTTTCCATCTCAACAATATGAATACCACCACCACCACTGACATATTCATTGAGTAGTTACAGGTTAGATCTTTCAGACATGTTAATTCGGAAGAGACCATTTCTAATGTACGCAACACTACACCATTAGAAAAAAAAAATACATTGCAAAGCTAATAAAAGAATTATACAAAACTCTGAAGTTGTCTAAATAATAGCTTACTTGAAGTTACAGCTTCCCAGTGTAAAGATACTTGAATTCCCAAAACATTTCCATCTTTTGAAATAAAGTAATGACTGCTTCAAAGGCTCTAAATTATTGCACGATTGTCAAATATTTATATTCCTAATATGGCATTAACACAAATTACAAGAGTAACAAATCTGTATAACTACCAATAACACTAATGGAAAATGAAAATCAAAATAATTTAATGTATCTACTTCACTCTATGAAAAGTACATGAAAGGGATTTAAAACACAAAGATCATTACCTGAATCCACAGTATATGAATTAATGGATATACTGGGAACTGTAGCAAGAATAAAAAATTCCATTAATCCTACAAAATTGTTCAAACATGAAAAATCCAACTAAATATTGGTTAATTTTTTAAACATTACTACCAAACCCAAAATTATGATCAAGCTCCCTCCTCAAATATCTCAACATTATTATAGTTAGTATTCTTATACAGTACTAAGCAATTCTCAGTTAAGCAATATTATACTAACCAGGAGATGCTGGAAGGCTGGAGTGTGATGCATCTGCAGATTCTGGAGAGATATACTGGGAAGAGTTGGCAGCATCTGGCTGTGTATAGCCAGGCCAATAATTAGTACCATATCCACCATACTGATTCTGCTGCGGTTGCATTACCATAGGCACACTTTCAGGTTGGGGTGAAGAACCCACCTAAGAAAGAAAAAGAAAATTAGGACAATGATAGTCATTCAAAACTGGTGATAAAATTCTTTGCACTACTCAAATTCTATTGAAGCTATGGGATACTGGAAATACATTACATCAATTTTGGTGATTACTGTGAAGGTTAAAATAATTGTCATTTCTATAAACTACTTGTTAACATTTTACCTTGTAGTCTGCAAGGTTTGCTGTTGCCCGACTTCTTCATCACAAAATCCAAGTTTCCCTAACTTGTACAAATCAGAGAAAACTTATTCACACATCCATCAAAGTGTCACTTCAGAAATCATACTCCCATACATCTTCAAAAGTCATTGTACATCAAAGGGACAAGGCACTAATGGGTTTGCATGAAAAAATTCTATTCAAATTTATAAAAGCCAAAAGAAAAGAAAAACGAAATACTGTAAGTGCAAAATAAAACATGAATCCATGGACTCTTTTAAAAGCCTTTTATTGCATACAAATAGCTTAGGAATTCTTAATACATACATAGGGGAAGCTCACTTGCAGTAGCAAGGCCAGCTGACAGAAGCCAAAAGGGGAGGGGAGATGAGCTGCATTACTCTGGTTAATATTGTTAGACTTTTAAACCTTTCAACTTAGAGAACCCATTCTTGAAATGCATCTTTGTTCTTATTTTAGGGACTTACAGTATGCTTTTTACTTTTGAATTTAGAAAAAGGTTTCAAATCATCATTATTTCCTTCTAGACTATTAATGCAAAGGGCCTCTGCTAGATTTCACCAGTTGTCTCTATCTTGAGCTTTTACATCAATACTTATCTATTCATCATCTTCTACTTCATGCTTCTAGTCCTCAGCTATGTAGGTCTGAGTCTTCCAACTCTTCTAGTGCCTTGTGGGGTCCAATTAAATATTTGGGAAAATAAACTCTCTTGGGGGTGCGAAGAGCATGACCAAGCCACCTACATCTACCCTTCACTATGATCTCATTCACACATGGCACTCGAGTAATCTCTTATAGTTTCATTTCTAATCCTTTCATGCCATTTCACTCCCAATATTCTTCTGAGGGCTTTGTTCTCAAATCTACAAAATCTGTTGGGTATTGTTTCATCGTCATACCGTGACTAAAGTCCATACAGTAACACTGACCTAACTAAATTGTTATATAGCTTGCATTATATATGTAATTTCAGGTGATTTGATTTCCAAATTTTACCTAACCTTGCTATTGCCCGATTTGCTTTTGTCAATCTTTCATTAAAATCCAATTCTAAAGATCCTGTATTAGAGATCATAGTTCCCAAATATTCAAATGAATCTACATCATTAATCCTTTCACCTTCAAATGATATTTCATCTTCCGTTGCATATTCTGTTCTCATCATTTGTCTTTCTTCTATTGATCCTGAGCCCAATCTCCTGTGATATTTCTTCTAGTGCATTCACATTTGTGTGCATTTACTTACAATTATCATCATAGATTACTGTATATACTATGCAAGCTTTAATTTTCTATTAATCCTAATTCATGTGTACTTTATATTAATATTGATGGAAAGTTCTGAACATCATTCTTGGTTTTACCTCTCTCCTATTTCATGAGAAACATCTAAAATCATTACAGTAGACTTTCACTTAAAAGAAAATATTTTGACTCGTGTAAGCAAGCACTTTCTTCATGACTTTCTGGGACCATTGCAAAACGGGTGTATAACATCCATAAATTTGGTTTAAATTCAAAATATTTTGCATACAATAACACACTAGGATATGTATTATTCCAGACTAAAATATAAAAAAATAAGAATTACAGTATTTAGATACAGTAATTCTATTACTGCACATTTGTAACCCATTATTGTCATATAACTTCATGCCTAGGATATACTATTCTATGACATATTGTGAAACCTTGTTAACAATTAATTGTAATACTTATACAACATATTCATTAACCTTAAGGGAGCATGCAAATTATTAATATAATAGCTTTACATACCTGAGCATGGGAACTACCTTCCATACTTTGTCCACTTTCACTCTCCACGACTTGTGTTGACAACCCTTCGTTACTACTCCCAGATGCTACTGGATATGTAGGAATAAGCTGCTGATGGTAACCACCATCCACAGCCTCTGCTGATACAGGAGGGCCCTTATTTAGATCAGGTGTGGCCTGACCTTGATGATGAGGACTGTCAACCACACCATACTGAAGTGAATAGGAATCGGCAGTTTTGATATTCTGTGAATACAAATCAGGAGTTGTGCTTGCACCCTGATAAACATAATTTTGGGTGTTGGACTGGTACTCAGGAGACGACTGTGGTGGGTTTTCTTCTTTTTCCTTCAGTCTGACTAATGTTACCAAGGAAGCCAAGTTTGTGACCCACTGAGGATCAGGAATTTCAGCCACCTCTCCCTCATACATCTGGTAATGCAGGTCATGATACTTTAGACGTAGGCTGAGTTCATAGACCTGAGCAAGGAAATCACCTTGGTATGTATGTGGATCTTTGCTTACTATTTGACTTATAACTTCACAATACCTGAAAGAATTAATAATCCATTTAATTACCAGCTATCAATATCAACTGCTTTATATTACCTCTTTAGTGTTATCAACATGAAATGCTAAGTTGATCATTCCGCCCATTCTTAGACTCAATAGGTTTAGACTACCTCAAAAGAAAGGAATTCTCTAAATATCACAATGGAAACTCCTTGAACATTACCTATATTTATTTTCATTCTAAAGCATGTAAACTTCTAATTACTCTGGTTTAGAATATATTAGTATTTCATTTGAAAATCTACAGTATAACAAGATGCTAAATAACTCACCTGAGGGCTTCTGATGGGAACCCATATTCTGCTAGTCTGAGTGCATATATAAGTTTATAAGACTGGAACTTCTCTAACACCGGGTTGCTTGCATCAAGGGAACGAGCAAATTCATATATTTCAGTACATTGGATGGCTTCATTGGTGGCAAATGCCTGAGGGGAGGAAAGGTAAATGATAACATTTTCAAATAAATTTAAATTATTTGGAAATTATAACATTTTCAAATAAATTCAAGTTATTTGGGAAGCCCAGGAAAACCAACCTAGATAATATATCCCAACAAGGCAAGATAGAAAATGGAATAATTGAAGGGGATAGTTTCAAAGGAAGCTATAAAAAAAAAAAAAAAAACTGAATATAAAAAATACGGCAATTCTAAAGTTTAGAGGTAAATTACATGCAAGTATAAATAATTTGCCAAAAAAAAATTTCATTTTCTGAAACTAAATTCATACACAATGGCTTTCTAATACAAATATTGTCAGTACGTACATCATTTCCTGAGAAATTTATCACTTGGCAATGGTTTAATAGGGGCAATCAAACTTCTGCTATTAACAAATTAAGTGTTATGGGTCAAACTGAGATTCTATAGCCACTTGATATTTTTTTGATTTGCTAAACCCATTTAAAATACTGTATTTCCTGTGTCATAAGATGTTAAAAGTAGTAAGACGGACTCTTCAATTAGCAGAGCAGTTTTTGGGGAAAAAATTAGGATTTTAAAAGCTATCTTAGCAGCAATTCCTAGTCAGCGACTGACACCATAAATTTTCATATTTTGGGTGTATTATGAAACATTAATATTAATTAGCTGCATGCCGGTTATCCCAATTTCATGATACATTCATATACGACACCACCACAACTACATATTTAGTGTTTGGTGTTTCAAGTGTTGTGTACATGAAAGGAGTGTTGCCAAATGTTCTTAATCAAATTTTGGAAAAGAAGTAATATTTCTCAAATTCCTCATACCCTGAACATTTTCACCCAAAACTAATCATTGATCAAAGTACTGTAGTTTGAAATTCCTCTAGGTGTAATACTTTTGCTAATGAATGTGCGACTCTAGGTCTAGTTACTTTTCTTTTCTGCTAACTTGGTAACATTGTATTCAACTAACAGCGAGACGTTTTTTTCAAGGTCGTATTCAGCAACTGTGTGTCTGTATCATTTCTGAATTCGGGCAACAAAGTCATTATTAAAATAATGCTTATCACAAAATATCAACAAAATATGAGAAAATACAGTAGATAAATACTGTATAAACAACTAAGATGTCATAGCGTCGTCTACACATTTGCTTGTAGAAGGGAATTGGCGAGTCATCATCAGCCGATTACCAAAACAATCAAATAACATGCTACTGTACTTCATTAAATAAAGTGCATTATAAAAATGAACCTATTTATTATATATGAATGATAATTGTAGGTTTATATTTTACGTCTGTTGAGTGCGAGTGCTTGTATGTCATTACCTGGATGTTTGAGGGTTGTCAAATGCCCATATACAACTTTTTCTTTGTGTTAAGACACAGGGTGATTTTGGGATAAAATGCGTGTCATGATATGGGAAATACGGTATTTCTCTTCTCTATATGTATTGCAATTTCTCTCTTAGCAAACCAAAATTACCCAAAACTTGTAAAGCCACTAATCAACATAATGAAAAGGAAAACATGTTTCACTCCCAAAATATCAAATATATACACCATTCAATTACTGACACTACAAATGAATTTAGTAAATTGCACTTTCCAAATTCTAATGATTTCCAACTTCTAAATTGATAAAAAATTGTAAGACAATAGTTCAAAATACTCTTGAAAAATGATTGAATATCTGAATTCTTTACAACATCCTATGCAACTATAAACAAAGCCTTTCATCTTAAAAGGTCATTTCGATACCAAAAGATAGTTAATAAAGGTTGGTAGATACTTAGTGAATATTACCTGGAAAGGTAGGTGATGAGAGGATCCTATAAGTACCAATTTTGATTCTTTATTTGAGAAGCTTCCCCACTCTGCTTCAGCAACAAGATAACAAAAATGTGCTGCATGAAGCTGTCCACGGGAGGCCAGAGTTTCTCCCAAAGCCACAACAGAAGCTTTGTCTCGTTGACTCTGCCCAGTTGGATTTGATATCATCATGGCTAAATGTTGGCGCCAATTTCCCCATTGTTGTGGTGTATAATTCTGTTGGATACACAATGTTTCAAATGAGCAAATGGAATTCTCATACAAAATAAAATCATTCACTAATACAGGGGAGAAAACTTTATTATGTGCAGAAGAGCAAACTTACCGTTTCCAGCATGATTAGTTAAAAACCTCAACTTAATGGTCTGCATTAACCTATAATATTTCATTCAAAATACATTGTAATTATTCAAAACATCATAAAAAAGAGATTATTCAATCATCTCTGGTAATTCATGTATCTCTGAAGCTTTTGCATTAAGAAAAAAAGGCAGACGATAGATAACTCTACCTTCGCTACTTCTGGGCGCTTTCCTGATAATTGCTGGAATAAAGTTAGCAAAACATCATTGCGGGGGATAGAATTTGAAAATGCTGCTAATACACGCGTGTGAGTGGTACTGTCCATTTTGTAAGACAAGGCTAACGCATGACCCCACAGACCTTCACGCATTGCATAATCAACAGCTTCTTTCTTTCTACCAAGACAGAGGTACTCTGTAAACTTCTTGAGGAGTGCTTGCTCATCACGTGGAGGTGGTAGTGGTGGTGACTGTAACTGCATATCAATCCCCTCATCTTGAGGGCTTCCATCTGATGATGAAACTTCTGCATCATCTTCAGGTGATGAATTAGAGGCACTGTGCTGAGGTTGAGATGATTTATCTTGACCCTTGAGCAATAGTCCAGCAACATCCGAGCCATAAAGTTTACCATTTTGCTTCACTAACAGAGCTAAATACTCCCAAATCAAAGTGACAGATTCACCATCTGGAAGAGCACGATTTTTTGCTGCCGCAGCTGCTTGTTGCTCACAATATCTTATAACCACATCCTTGTGTGTGTCAGCACTGAAAAAAAAAAAAATAATAATAATAAGGATATAAAAAACAGAACCACCTATGAAGACTTTTAAATAATTTATTATGAAATTACCAATATTGTTAAGAGAATAATTGATTCAAATGCCATCTAAGCTCATTTCATGAATTTACGGTTTAATTCTTAAGCAAATACAGTATATCAAAACAACAACAATTACTTGGGAAAAAATAAGTACACCTACAGTGTTAATGGTCCAGGATAACTCTTCAATTGCCAAATGCATCTATTCAAAGTTGGATCAATGCTAAGCATCTTTTGTACATCTCGTAGCTGAACAATAGCCTTATCACCATCTCTTGGGTCTTTTGGGAGTACAAGAAGAAGCTGGCCACCTGGAGTGAACTGGGCATTGATGTGCGGTAGACCATGCTGTACAGGTGTAAGCCGCTGAGGTGCTTCAGTAGCAGAGTCCCCACCAACGGATGGAACCCCACTAAGTTCACCACTGAAAATAAGCAGGCGAGTGCCTCTTAAGAATAATGAAACCACTTCAATAAGGACCAATAATACCATTTCTAAAATTGGAAATTACCTACTGTCAAGCCAAGCAGTCCACAATTAGATAAAACAATGCTTAGTAAACCACTGCAACCATTCAACAGTAAACAATGCTCCTAAAGGCTAAGAATGAAATTCCAAAGACTTAGAAATACATACTATACTGTACATAATAAATGCACGCTAATTATTTTAATAATGGAAAAAAATTGCAGGTATCAACGACTGAGGAAAAATAAACATTGCATAAATATTAGAAATTTAGTTATAGGCTTTAAGCTTATGCAAAGGGTCTGTTTTAAGCAATACGTTTCATTTTATAAGATATCAGAATAAGATGACAAGAAAATCAAAACCAAATCAACAACAATCGCTATTACCTGGATCAAATATGAACCTAATCATAAGCTAGAATATATTTAGCTATCTTTCAGAAAAGTAAATCTTTATCAAAACTCAAAATATGCATAACCACCCGCCAAACATTTCAGAGGGTATGATTTCTGAATGACAAACTTTCTGTGACAAGGATCTCGTATGGTGCAACTACATTTAATCTCTTTGATAATTATATTCAAATCCAGTGTTTCTATTTGAATAAACCAACTGGTTGAAACTATAAATTTTATAATAATTTACCTTTTGTTATACAATAACTACTATCTTTTATTTCCCAATTTCAATTTTACTCTGCCTTCTTTTGGTTTTTCTCTCTTAATTTTGATTAAAGAAAAAGTTTAGCTTGATCTCAAATTACTATCATATACCTTTTATTATTTACATAATATAGGTTAAAACAAAAGCACTGCATATCCCTAGGCTGTCCATAAACACTACATGGATCCCACCAAACTTAAGCATAGTCTTCCCTTTAAATAGGTTGATGGTTATTGCATTTGCTTAAATGGTATAATTTTCCTATCCTTGTTTTTCTTCTACAATCATTATTTCGTACTTTTAGTCTTTTCTTCTCTAAAATACGCACATCATATTAAAAGAATTATTGCTTGTAGCTGTTTAATTATTCTTATTTCTTACCTTTGTTACTCATTCGAGAGACTTAAAAAGCGTATCTAAATATGCACAAAGATTTTTAACAATATAATACAGACATTATAAAACCTTGACATTTATCAAACATTACAAACAGAACAGCAGAATATACTAGGTCATTAAGTAAGTTATTGCCATGATATATAAAATAAGACAATCGCATATCGATAATGAGAGCCCAATGCATAAAGCCGTAAAGCACTACAATACCTACAAAAGCCGAATGTCTACTGTACCTCAGTGTTTGTTCCATAACAAATGGAAAAAAAATTAAAAAAACAACTTGAAACTTGACAAAGCTAAATAGTCAAAAGTCGACTAAAACAATTCATAACTCAAATACTGAGATGATCATTCTGAGCCTTTTAGCTTGGGGGTGAATCGGGAGATACGAAAAAATCGTTACACTACCTGTAAAACAAAAAAATTACACCAGTATTAACACCAACCAATGGAACAGTCTCATCTATAAGAGAAATACATCACTACTAAAAGATACAAAAACATTAATACAAATTAATTCAAAACAACTACCCATACCTGATAAAGTGTGATCAGTACTTACAGCCACTAAGTGCAAGCTTGCACTGGAGAAGTTAGGGAAAGTTAGAGGAAATCAAATACACACACCAATACTTTAAAGATTTGCTGAGATTTGCTTGCTGTATTAGTTATACATGCTTTGCATTAAGCTACTTACAGTACTTAATTATTAGCCAAAAGTAACAATTCACAGTACATCAAAAGATTTGTCTACAGTAGAGTGGTAATTAATAGTAGCAATGAAATGAACATGGAAATTTGTAATGAATATGCTTTGTTAGGTATAAAAGCTTTGCCAGAAAATCTTACTGATCTTAAGCTACAACCTCAGAAGTAATATTTATGCATAATGCATGTATGTAACTGGTACAACTATCTCTCAAAAATATTTTGTGACATAGCTCGACTACAAAACTACCATGCTAAATACATAAATTCCACCCACTGCTTTAGCCCTTACATCCCTTCATGAAACCTTTAAAAATTTCTATGACATTGATTAAAGTGCTTCAAATTGCAAAAAAAAAAAAAAAAAAAAAAAAAAAAGAAGAGGGTGATAACTAAACTGATTTTGCTGGCTTGTTAATAATACTATGCATACAAATACTGTAGAGTACATCAATCTTATGGAGAATTCATATTCAAGAACACAAACAATTCTTATGTAGTATATTTCCAGTACAATACTACCCTTATTCCCAGCTTGATATATATTATTCTAAAATAACATACCATGCAAATTTCAATATTTCCCTACTTAAAATATAATAAGAAAAAAGACTGTGTTTTACATATGAAATTTTATTTGAAATTATCTATTTCTATTGTTATAACAGCATACAGCGATTAGTACAGCAGCAAACTCATTAACCGAGGGCATTGATGACCCACCTGGCGTAAGATTTTAGTTGGGAATATGAGCCATCTGGATATATAGCAGAGGGCTCGTATGGCCCCACAGATGATCGGCCATGGAAGTCTTGCATAAACTGGCTGCACATCAAACATCACAAAATCACAAAACACGAAAATAAAAAAAAAAAAGAACAAAAAAAAAAATCTGTCAATGACATGCAAGCAAAGCATTTTAATCATGCAGTAATATAGGCAAAATAAAACCTGATGTGAACTATATTCTAGAAATTGCGTTTAAGGATGACTAAAATGGTCTCATACTTTGTGTGAATATTTACATAACATATATCTTGTGTAAAATACTGTAGAAACACTGATACACAAAAAGTATACCATAATAAAATAAAAGTAATAAATGAGCTTTCACTTGACATATGACATAATACTCTCATTTGCAATGGATAATTTACCTACTACCACTTAAAGAAATATTTCACAATTACTTGAAGGATTTCAGTTTGAAAATACTACTACTTCAACAATGTTCTCAGCAATCAATAAGCTACCTGACTATACTTTTAAAAATTTAAAATCTTTAACAACACAACCACACCATATTAATACAGGTAATACCAAAATAAAAATAAACAGAAGAGCTAAGAATGAGTTAGGGGAATGGCATTAATAAACAAAAAAAATATTTCAACCTTTAAAATTAATACTGTAGTTAAGAATGTACATAGGGTGATATGTTAACAAATCTACAAATTCTTGATAAATCGATACTCTAAATTCTATTGGTGCTATTATCAAAATATGGTATATGACTTCATTGTTACGGACATTAGCAGAGATTACGGTTAGGTAGAGCAAACACAGGACAAAACTTGGAAAACTAGACCAACCATCATAGAATCAAAATCTACACAATTATAAGAAAAAAATAAAACTTTAATATTACTTCTTGTAAAAAAGGCTACAGTATATAGTGTATCATCCACTAGCTAAGTTAATACTGTACATCAATTTCAGGACCACTAATTTAGAACTTCAGAAATCTGCTCCAACACCAAATAGCATACAATAATTCTAGAATAATCTCATACAAATACAAAAACATTACATTATTTTGACATTGCATGTATTGTAGTATTGCATGTACAGTATATGAAAAAACTAAATCATACTATAAAAGAAGTTAACCAAAATAAATTAGAGCTGTATAATAAAAGGCAGTTTTTCCCAACCACAAAATCTACCTAATAAAAAAAAAAGAGCCAGAAAAGCAAGAGAGATTATTACACAAACATAGTTAAGTTTCAGGATTACAAAACTCCGCTATTTACTGAGCAGTTAAGGGTCAGAATCTTTAAGGTCGACATGCTAGTAAACATATTCTTTACCTGGAGCTATGGGGGGGCTGAGGAGCATGGCCGTAATAGTAGCCATAGGGATCGTATGCCGCACGTGGACTGTTTGCAAACAATGTACCGTGAGATCACAGCCATAACAAAATGCATTGACAACATACATTTTGTGATTAGCAAGCCACTCTACAAATGCAGCAAGTCACTAGGATTGTCATGAGAATATTTTTGTACTTCATGACTGTGAGTACTGTACTAAACATGGTAAAAAATATACTGTCTATAATTTCTATCAATTAGCTCTCTTCCACCTTACTTGATTACCTAAGGGAATCCTTTATCATATAGTTGGCACACAGCTTTAATAACTTAACATCACTACTGTACTTCATGATATTCAATAACCTAGCAGATATATAATTCCTTATCAAAACTAATAAACAAGTACAGCAAAAAAAGAAAAAAAAAAATTCCCAACACATAGTAGAAGAGGTCTAATTGATTGCACTGCATAACGGTCAAGAAATCTTAGTCGCATATATCATTGATGACTAACATCTACACTCTAAACATCATTATACATCTAAGATTCTAACATCAAATGATTTACAAACGCTGCTCTTACAAAGATGTATTTAGAACACTAACAATGAACAAATTTATGGTTACATATAAATCTTGAATCTCAAAACTAATTACATTAGTATAAACATATTGTTTTAGACTGACCTAATTCCAAATGTTAGTTTACTGACCATGAAGTGTATTAATAATACTGTGACCTGGAATTTCATAGTTACATTTGCCACATTTCTCTAGAGACTGCTACTAACACATTGAAAATTTAGCTATGGTAAGTAGAAGTTTCCAAAATAATAGGGGATGGATGTAAAATGCTCGTGCAAATGAATTGGCTTGCAAGGTACCAAACAAGAATATGCGACAACTTAGAACATTGTAACAATGTTACGAGAAAAAAGGTGGATTGCTATATTTCAAAAGGGGAGGGAAAAACACAACTGTGATATTGAGAGTAACAAAGTGGATCTCATACCAGCATGTCCTTATTCCTCCCATTTCTAGACTTCCTGGATAATAAGTCAGAACCAAAAACATTTCTTCTAAATCTTCGAACTTCATGGATAGTGGTCAGCTCAATAACCTAAGTTGTAAGGAACCTACAATAACTAAAACAACACTAGTCACACTACCTATGAACTTCACTTTCATGCAGACTTCTGTTACCAACATAGGGTGGGGTAATATTCAACTAAGATAGATGGTGCAGGGAGATTATATACTGTGCTGTACAGTAAAGTATCAATACGTAATATGTGAAGAGATCAAAATTCAGGGTCGTTAAAAAAAAAAAAAATAAAATAAATAAATAAATAAATAAATAAATAAATAAGGGATCCGTGCCATAAAATAAAATCTAATATATTCTGAGATGTAGATATTACAAAATATCAATCAATTCAATAACTCAAAATACCCTAAAAATACACATTGATATTTCCTATACCAATAATAATCCTACACTCAATATATGTTGACAAAATTCACAAGAAATTTTCGGTTAATAAACACGACTCTTACACACTACTAAACAATTCTGTAGCTGTTTTAATACTTTAAAAATTGTAAGCTGTAAAACTTCAAAAACAATTTTATTACACTTTTGACATTGAAGAAGAGACATTCTAAATAAAGAATGGAAACCTCTTACTGTGTATAGTATATATAGATACACAATAAATACTTTTATAAATAAAAAACCTCTTAATGTGTACAGTATATATAGATACACAAATACTTTTATAAATAATCATGACAAATGTTGAAAATTTACCTACATGCAATTACGATCACCTTGTCTGAATTTCAAAGTAATTTATTGGTGAAGATGCAAATGCTACTTCAAAGGCAAAGTACTCCATTGTAATAAATTGTTTTATTCCAGTTTAGTTTTTTAAGCCTCACAAAATAACACTCAGGAAAGCTCAATCCACTCTTGCAATTCAAAGGCCAAACCCATGTTGAACTTCCAAGACTCACCTGCTAATAGACTTCTTGAGCTCATCGTTGACAGAGGATCGGCCTGAATGTATACTGGTCCTATCATCATAAAAAGACTCATGGGATTGATATGCATGTCCATACTGCTT
>NC_090735.1:103990589-104015589 GCF_036898095.1 Palaemon carinicauda
GTTTAATATCTTTCAAAGACCTGCTTCTGAAATTATGGGAACATCACCGTTTGAAAGATTTGAAAATGATGAAATAAGAAGAATGGCAGGATGAAAAGAAGATTACTTAGATGATAAGACCATGGTAGAGAGGCTTTGGCACTACCCAAGCTTAGAGAACAATGGTTTGATTTTGGATCGTCCTTCTCCTAAAAGAGCTGCTTACAAAAGCTAAAGTCTCTCTTCTACCCTTATCATGAGGAAAGTAGCCACTGAATAATTACAGTGTAGTATCCCCTTATGTGAAGAATTATTGTTTGATGTATATATATATATATATATATGTGTGTGTGTGTGTGTGAGAGAGAGAGAGAGAGAGAGAGAGAGAGAGAGCCTTACCTTATTTCCTTATTTTTTGTTTGGGTTCCCCCAGGTCCCTCAGTGAGAGAGAGAGAGAGAGGAGAGAGGTGAGAGAGAGAGAGAGAGGGGGGGGGGCAGCAGCAGCTTTATGGAGTATATGCTCTTTACGGCAGTTTCACACAGCGTTTACCGTGGCAGCTGATCAATGAAGGGTGAGGTCATATTCTCTCTCTCTCTCTCTCTCTCTCTCTCTCTCTCTCTCTCAGCAAAATAATACTAAATATATCCCGTTCAACAACAACACAATCAAACAAATATTCTAATAAAAAGCGATAATACAGGATATGCTTAGCAACGCGAAGAATCACCGTAACGACGCACAACCCTAAAGGTTAATGTCAAACAAATTCAGTAGTAAACAAACCCCACAAAAGGTTAATAGAATATACCGATAAGGATCTCGAGATTTCGCTTGGCGTTCGTGAACATGACAACTTTAATACTTGCATAGAATAAGCACAAAAAATATCCTTCGAATGTTTCATCAGGAGTTCAACATTCGGGTTTATTCTAGCATGGATTGTTCTACGGTCATCCATATGTGTGAGTAAGAGAATAGGAAAATAGAGGCCTGGCGTGGACTTTTGAACTCTGCCAGCCAACAACGTCTATATGATTCATGAAATTTGGCGTGACGACGGCTATGGTCATCGATGCAGACTATCTTGATTTAAATTATATTTCTGAATGCCTTTTTTGCCCACAGTTCTTACGATAACCTAAATTATTCAATGAAGCATCGCCATGATCGGCAAAACTATATTAGTCAGGATCACCCCTACTATATTGGCTTCCTGTAAGCGATCAGACAAAAATTTCCCAAAATCACCAATCCGCAGTGGGCAGCGTGGTGAAGAAAACTGGCCAAAAGCGATACATTAAAAACAACCCCATCTCAGCCCACAGTGGCAGAGGAACAACTGCCCACGAAGGCAAGCAGTAACTTCTGAACTAGAACAGGCCACCTTTGGAAACAACCTTGCAACATACAACGTTAGGACTCTGTCTAGAGAAGAGGATTTTTCTATATTACTGGAAGTTAAAGGACATAAATTGGGATATAATAGGACTTAATGAAATTAGAAGAACTGGGAATCTATATATAGTTTAAAGAGGGCAATGTATATTGCTTCAGAAGACATGAAAGGAACAAAGAAAATGGATTGGGTTTTCTTATTTATAACAAAATTGCCGGTAACTTGAAAGAATTTTGCAGTGCTAGTGATAGAAATGCAGAATTCATCATCAAACTAAACAAGAAGTAAAAACTGAGGAGCATTCAAACGCAAGCACCAACAACATCCCAATCAGGGAAAAGAAAATAATATACCTATGAAAATCTGGAGATATCGATGAAAAAAAATATGAAACTCAATTTACAATTGTTTTGGGTGATTTCAATGGTAAAGTAGTTCAAAGAAAGAGAAGAGAACCAGCAGTAGGTAAATGTGGAATGGGCACAAGAACTGACAGGAGACAAGCTTTTAAAATTTGCTGAAAGAAACTTTTAAAATCATGAACTTTCTTTTTTTTTTTATAAAAAGGGAACATAGAAAATAGATATGGAGAAGGCCAAATGGAGAAAAGAAAAATGGAATTGATTTTATTCTCAGTGAAAAAGTTGATTTAGTTAAAGATGTAAAAATACTAGATTTAAGTCAAGAGACCAAAGAATTGAAAACAAAATTTGTTTAGATCTAAGGAAACAGAAAAAAAAAAATAATTTTAAGGAAAACAAGTACAAAACCTCATTTTAAGAGAAACACTCCTGCAATATGAGAAAAATATGAGTTGATTAGTTTAACAATACAAAATATGTACCCCATTACATGATAAAATGGAAGCAAGTAAAGAAGAAATGAACAAAAAATTAAAATTTTTTTGCTGTAATCAGCCAAAGAGATAGGTGGAAAAGTTCCTATACAAGATCAAGAAAATCTATCAGAAAAGACCAAATACCCTAACAAAGAAGAGATTGGGAAGGAGACCGAAATCCATGAGAGATAAAACAGAATTAGAAGAACAATTCAAAAACTAAAAAAACAAAAACCTTCGTAAACACAATCAGACCAAAAGTGAGGAAACACTAAAGAAAGAAAAACGCTCAATATGGATATAAAAAGAATTCTAAAACTACATAAAGGTAGCAAGAAAATTCAGATTGGGAAAAAGGTTAGATACATCTCTCCTAAATTATTCACACAATGCCTAAAAGTTGTTAGAATTTAGATAGGGAAAATATAGGAATTCATATAAATGGGGAATACCTGAACAACTTAAGAATTGCAGATGTCAGTTTATCTAATTTATCATGGGAGGAATTGCAAAAGATGATAGAAAATTTGAATAGAGAAAGAAAGCAGAAATGTAGTACTAAAAATGGATACGAGTAAAACTAAGAAAATATTAAAAGAAAATGCACAAGCAACAAACAAGGGTTATGAAATTGTTAATGAATATATAAGCATTTTCCCAGGAAATGAGACCGAAATTAAAAGAAAAGATAAACATGGGATGGAGAGCTTTTGGTTAAAAAAAATAGATTATGAAAATCAAAATGTTACGCTAAAAAGAAAAGTATCTAATCATATTGTCCCACAAGTATTAATTTAAGCATCAGAAACTTCGAGCCTTACCAACGCCCACGAACACAAGCTAGTTACAAACTCAACGAGCTATAAAAAGAATATATAATGTTGGAAAGAGCATTAGGAGAGAGGAAAAGTGCAACATGGTTACGAGAGCGAACTAAAGTAGAGGATATTCTAACATGTAAGAAAAATAAATGGACGTGGGCAGGATACATGAGTATGACAGAAAATAGATGAACATTAATAATAACAGAATGGGTCCTTAAAAAAAAAAAAAAGGAAGGAAGGAAGGAAGGGGGAGAGAAGACAATAATTCACAAGGTAAGAAAATTTGCGGGCATAGACTGGTATAGGAAGATCAACAACAGATACAAGTGAAACTAGTTCCCGCTCATGATATATGTACTGTATTGTGTTTATATATATAATATATATATATATATATATATATATAATACGCATAAGGTTAAAAATGACTGCTAAATATGTAGATAGATATGCACACACACACACCCTCTCAACCTTCTATCCAAGAGAGAGAGAGAGAGAGAGAGAGAGAGAGAGAGTCCGACTAGTTAAACTCTTGTGAGTGTGACAGGAAAAAATACACACACAAATATATATATATATATATATATATATGAGTTTGTATTTTTTCCTGTCAAACTCACAAGAGTTTAACTACTCGGACTCTCTGTCTCTCTCTTGGATAGAAGGGTGAGAGGGGTGTGTGTGCGCGCGCACATCTATCTACATATTTAGCAGTCCTTTCTAACCTTATGCGTATTATATATATATATATATATGTATATATATATATATATATATATATGACCAGACACATGCTTTTTATTATAAAGAGGACATAATCACTATGGGAGAGCATGTTGTGAGCGAGCCCACAAATACATAACATAGGCAACATTTCCTCATAAAACGTACCGAAAAGCACGGAAAGTTTGAAATGGTCCTCATAATTTGCAATACAATACTTACGTTCGTGTAAATATATAACTGAATTTCCAGAACACATTTCATATCTACAATTTTTTCTTTGCAAATAGTGGCAGGGTTCTCTTGAATATAGTAAAAAGTTTGACAAAATTTTAACGATGTTGATATGCGTTCAAACCGAAGCAAAACCCTCATTCATGGCGCATGACTTCGGCATATAGTAATTATTACGTATTCCTGTATACAAAAGCATCTTGTCATTGGTAGAATTTCCAAATATAAATAATTATAAAAATGGAAATACCAATTGGGCTTAAGAGATCGCTCGTCTTAAAAAATAATGTTAAGCCTTATTGAGAGAGAGAGAGAGAGAGAGAGAGAGAGAGAGAGAGAGAGATTATTTCCCTTTATCCTTCACTATCTCATATTTCCCTTTCAAATAAATTAATCCTCAAGCAAACCAATCAAGTACTACAGCGTACAGGAGCTAATTTTGAATCGCAGGTGTTATGATATATTTGGCAGCAATTGAGATATATAACAGGTGTTATGAGCACTGGTTAGTTACCAAAGCAGGTGTGACACACACGTTTCACATTCCTCCGCAGGCTAACTCGCACTTTTATGTTTTAAAAGCTAAAAAACAATAATTCAATCTCGAACATCCGTAATAATACTTGAAATGTTAAAAACTTACTTTATCTATAGGGTTTGTGTAACTTTAATGAATAATTATGAACATCAATGTGCTAGAATTTACCATTTTTTTTTTTTTTTTCATTTTAGCTAATTACCCATTACGACAAGTGTGGGGAGCTAACTTCCGTGGTGCCACTGCTCAAGGAAATTTGAATGACTTATTCAGTTTTTTTCCGGTGTAGATATAGAAATTTTGAGAGAGAGAGAGAGAGAGAAAGAGAGAGAGAGAGAGAGAGAGAGAGAGAGAGAGTGTTATAAGGATTTTATTCATTTTTTTCCGGTGTAGATATAGAAATTTTGAGAGAGAGAGAGAGAGAGAGAGAGAGAGAGAGAGAGAGAGAGAGAGTTATAAGGATTTTTACGTCTCAATGACTTTAGTCCATCCGCGGATACTTCATTTGCTCTTGGATAAAGCGATTTAGTTTAAACGTTTAGTGATTTTTGGGATCTTGTTTCCCATATTATTGAATTCGTTTACCGTATTACTCTTCAGTACATCCATTGGAAGTCTATTCCAAGTATTTGCCATTTTGTATGTAAAAAACTTGCCACATTGAGAGGTGGTGTATCTTTTCAATTACAGTTTGTATCCAATACTTCTGAATTGATTTGTGCTCAGCGTGAATAGATTGTTGTAATCTACCTTTGTTATTCCTTCGAGAATTTTGAATGCCTCTATTAAATGTCCCCATAGTCGTCGAGTTTGTAGATCAAATAAGTTCAAATGTTCCATTCTGCTTCTATAACCAGATTGCCTTAGTGCTTGAACTAGTTTGGTGGCCCTAGCTTGTACTGCTTCCAGGCTGTGTATATCCTTCTGAATACTTGGAACCCAGAATTGGACTCTGTATTCTAGATGGGGTCTTTAACTGCTTCCAGGCTGTGTATATCCTTCTGAATACCTGGAACCCAGAATTGGACTCTGTATTCTAGATGGGGTCTTTAACTGCTTCCAGGCTGTGTATATCCTTCTGAATACCTGGAACCCAGAATTGGACTCTGTATTCTAGATGGGGTCTTTAACTGCTTCCAGGCTGTGTATATCCTTCTGAATACCTGGAACCCAGAATTGGACTCTGTATTCTAGATGGGGTCTTTAACTGCTTCCAGGCTATGTATATCCTTCTGAATACTTGGAACCTAGAATTGGACTCTGTATTCTAGATGGGGTCTTTAGTAGTGATATGTACATCTGCAGTACAAAGTCTTTGTATCCGTATTTGAATTGCCTCTTTATGTAACCTAGGTAGTAGGTTGGCCAGTGCTCCAGCCACCAGTTGAGATACCACCGCTGTTATCATCATTGTGTTATTATTACCACCATCATCATCATTATTATTATTATAACTATTATGATTATTATTAGTATTATCATTATTATTACTGTATTACTAGCCAAGTTACAACCCTAGTTGGACTGTATTACTAGCTAAGCTACAACCCTAGTTGGACTGTATTACTAGCTAAGCTACAACCCTAGTTGGACTGTATTACTAGCCAAGCTACAACCCTAGTTGGTCTGTATTACTAGCCAAGCTACAACCCTAGTTGGACTGTATTACTAGCCAAGCTACAACCCTAGTTGGACTGTATTACTAGCCAAGCTACAACCCTAGTTGGACTGTATTACTAGCCAAGCTACAACCCTAGTTGGACTGTATTACTAGCTAAGCTACAACCCTAGTTGGAAAAGCTACATATTATAAGCCTAAGGGCTAGCCCAGTGAGGAAAGGAAATAAGGAAATAAATAAACGATATAAGAAGTAATGAACAATTAAAATAGAGTATTTCAACATTAACATTTAAGCAGATATTTCATGTATAAACTATAAAAAGACTTATGTCAGCCTGTTCAACATAAAAACATTTGATGCAACTTTGAACTTTTGAAGTTCTACTGATTCAATTACCCGATTAGGAAGATCGTTTCACAACTTGGTCACAGCTAGAATAAAACTTATAGATTACTAAGTAGTATTGAGCCTCATGATGGAGAAGGCCTGGCTATTAGAATTAACTGCCTGCCTAGTATAACGAACAGGATAGAATTGTCCAGGGAGATCTGAACGTAAAGGATGGACAGAATTATAAAAATCTTATGCAACATGCATAATGAACTAATTGAACGATGGTGCCAGATATTAATATCGAGATCAGGAATAAGAAATTTAATAGACCGTACGTTTCTGTCCAACAAATTAGGATAAGAATCAGCAGCTGAAGACCAGAAATAAGAACAATACTCAAAACAAGGTAGAATGAAAGAATTAAAACACTTCTTCAGAAAAGACTGATCACCGAAATCTTAAAAGACCTTCTCAATAAGCCAATATTTTGTACAATTGAAGAAGACACAGACCTAATGTGTTTCTCAAAAGTAAATTTGCTGTCGAGAATCACACCTGAAATTTTGAAGGTCATGCAAAGTTGAAGAAACATTACCACTGCTGAGATCCGGATATTGAGGAGCCACTTGTCCTTGATCTACTTACAATTATACTTAAAGAGTTTTGTTAGGATTCAACTTCATGCCCCAGATCTACATTCGGGAGATGGAATTAATGCAAAGAGTAGCATCATCTGCATATGCAACAAGCTTGTTTTCTAAGCCAAACCATATGTCGTGTATATATAGTAAGAAAAGTTACGGACCAAGAACACTACCCTGAGGAACACCAGATATCACATTGTATACAACTCCTCTTTGCGATGTATTACTTGAAAATTCAATAATGATGCTAAGAATCGTCCCACCCATTCCCAGCTGTTTGAGTTTGAAGACAAGGGCCTCATGATTAACACGGGCAAAGGCAGCACTAAAATCAAGGCCAATCATACGAAATTCCTGACCACAATCAAGCGATTTCTGTACAGCACTGGAGATTGCAATAAGCGCATCGCATGGTCCAAGGCATTTACGAAAACCAAATTGCAAACTAGGGAACAGATGATTACCCTCAGCAAACCTATTAAGACGTTTTGCCAAAAGACGTTCAAAAACTTGTTAGATAATATGGGTTATAGAAATTGGGCGGTAATCAGTAGTACTTTGAGCTACCATAAACACATTTACATAAAGTACTAAAAGCTCCTCTTCTTACTAACTTACACAAAATTACAGATAACTTTGGAGCTAAGAAATCTGAAGTCTATGAAAAATAAAGGAAAAATTTCATTTGGGGCTACACCTCCGTAAGTATAGCTAAACAATACTCAGGGCGTGTGTAGCAGAGTTCTACACAACATGTCCACACACTGGCACTGTCAGAACAACACTTTTCAGAGAACAGTTTGACTGGAATTTCTACAAACGCAAAGGTAAGTCTGGCGAATCGAAAAATGGCCAGAACCTTCAATCTTGCTATTTTGTCGGCAATTACATGACAAACAAGAAACATGTGAGGATTTGAATAATTGAAAAATTAGAAATCGTTACAATGCATAAATACAAATGACCAAAAAAGTTAGTCTTTGTATACGATAAAAAAAACTCACAAAGATCAGGTTGATTGCCGTTGAAATCTCTCTCTCTCTCTCTCTCTCTCTCTCTCTCTCTCTCTCTCTCTCTCTCTCTCTCTCTCTCCACACGGCGATCACCCTCATTTCAAATTTGAAGTTAAGTTTTTCAAAAGTCGGAAATGAAACCCCCTTATGATTTGTTTTTTTATGTAAACGTTACAAGACAGAAATAAGGAACTCCTAAAGCCTTAATAAAATACAACGCAAAATCATGACGGGCCTGCGAAAATGTCCATGGAAGGGCAAATTCCTATTTATTTATTTATTTATTTTTTTTTTTTTAACCAAAAATTTGGTTTTATATCATCATCAGTCGTTACTAGTCCACCCAGACATGCCCTTCCACTTGCGTCTGTTTATGGTCTATGTGCCTGTACACACCCGAAAACTTTCTTGGTTCGCCAATTCATCGTCTTTTCTTACTACCCCTGCTTCTATTGCAATATCTAGGTACCCATTCTGTTGTTCTTATGTCCATCTATTGCTTGTCATTCTCATCCTATGTCCTGCCCATGACCATACATCTTTTTTTATGTTAGAATATCTACTTTAGTTTGCTCTCGAATTTTTGTTACTCTCTTTCTGCCTCTTAGTTATTCCCATTATTATTCTTTCCATAGCTCTTTAAGAGTTGTAAGGCTTTAGTAAGAGTACAAGTTTCTGATGTCTAAGTTAATACTGGCAGGACCTTCTAATGAAACTCTTTTCTTTCTAGAAAAAAGTGGCACTTTTCTTTTCATAATCTCATTTTGTTTACCAAATGCTCTCCATCCCTTTTTTAGTTTCGGTCTCGTGTCCCGGAGAAACACTATCTGTCTTGAGTAAGTATATTCATTAACAATCTCTAGGGGCTTGTCTATCACTCTTATTTGTTGTCTCTTCATTTGCATTGAACGTTATCTTAGTTTTACTCATTAATTTTCAGCCCAAAATGTCTGCTTTATCTACTCAAATTTATCATCTTTTGCAATTCCTCCAATGATTCACTGAACACAAATATGTCATCTGTAAATCTTAAGTTGTTAAGGTATTCCCAATTGATATCAATTCCTACATTTTCCCAATCTATCAATTCCAACATTTTCCCAATCAATTCTTAAAATAATTCTTCTATGCATGCTGTGAATAATTTAGGAGAGTTGGGGGATCTCTGTCTTACTCCTTTCGCAATCTCAATGTATATCTAATATACATCATATTAAATACTGAATCGTAATACTCATATGGGAGCAAACTGTGAATTATGATTTCACGACGCCACAAAAAATGACCAATGAACATTTATACAGGAGAGGAACTGCATGACACTTGACAGAAATTCGGAGACATCAAATTAACATGAAAAATTAGAGTTTGAAAGAAATATGGTAGAAAAGGCAAGATTAACTAATAGAATGTGAAGGCAAATGATTAGGATTATGGATAGAAAAACGAAAGGACTCGTGAAGTCTAATAACAGTTATTACGATCAACCGTTATTCCAACTTTTCAAGAAGGAACAGATATGCATTTACGCATTTACAAATCACTAAACACGAAATTCTAAATGAAGAACAGGATAAATGACAAAGACGCCTACGGCACAGAATAACAGTATTATCTGAGAGAGAGAGAGAGAGAGAGAGAGAGAGAGAGAGAGAGAGAGAACGTTCTTATCACGAGAGGATTGAAAGAAGTCTCAGTTTAACTACCTCAGGCATTAATTCATAGCAAAGCTGACCATGCAAAGAACTGTCTGCAAATTGTGTTGAAACAATTATATCTTTTTCGCAATCCAACGACACAACAACAACTACGATAGCAATCCACAATCCCACTCAGAGGAATTATAACAATCACTCACGAAAATAGCAATTGAATGGCGTTGTTAATTGGATTCACGTCAATCAAATAGGTTAAGAGATAAGATGTCACGGGACAGATAACAGAAGCTCCAATTTGGAAATACCTTTGTGTGATAAGATTCTCTCTCTCTCTCTCTCTCTCTCTCTCTCTCTCTCTCTCTCTCATGTACACTATAAATACCTACTGTATGTAGGTTAAATAAAGACTGGTGAAATTGCACATAAAATATTCAGATAACGGTTTTCTACGAAGACTAACATAACATGCATTACAATACCGTTCAATTGCTTACACGCGACACGTACAAACCGCTTCATGATCCCTGGTGTGAACGCACGAGAGAGAGAGAGAGAGAGAGAGAGGAGAGAGAGAGAGAGAGAGAGAGAGAGCTTCTATTATTTAAAAGGGCCGATGAGATTTCATAATATCAATTATTTTTTCCCGCTCGGTGAAATCATTTACTGCTGATATCAGATTACAAACAGTCAGCAACTATACAAAGACCGAGACATGTACAAGTGAACCCTCAATTAAATCAAGCGCAAATGCTTTCAACTAAATCCCTATCATTGTTTGAGGGTGACAATCGTTCTTAAAGCTAGCATGTACGCACAGTACATGGTGTAGTATGTTGAATGGGCACTCACAAGATTTAGTACACTTTGAAAGAATCAGTAATGGAATATCAATAATATAATAAACTATGAAATCCAATAGCATGCAAGGACTATTATTATTATTATTACTATCCAAGCCTAGTTGGAAAAGCAAGATGCTATAAGCCCAGGGGTTCCAACAGGGAAAAATAACCCAGTGAGGAAAGGAAATAAGGAAATAAATAAATGAAGGGAAAAAATTAACAATAAATCATTCTAAAATAAGAAACAACGTCAAAACAGACATGTCATATAATACTGTAAACTATCAACAACATCAAAAACAAATATGTCATAAATAAACTATAAAAAGACTATGTCCGCCTGGTCAACAAAAAAGCATTTGCTCCAACTTTGATATTGCATAAACTTCATTGCTGCAAATATGTACATAAAGGATTTCTCATTTGGATTTGGCCTCCCATTACTCCACTTGCAACTTGTCGGGAAGTGGAGATGTTCCGTTGCTAGTTCCTTGAGGCAAATATTAAATTGCAAGATAAACCGGTAGCAACTGATATAAGACAATAGCGAAACTGGTTTACTTCACCTTTGTACTGAATATTCTTTTAAAAGCAAGTTTTGCGTTTGAAACTAGATTTTCTTTAATGCAAAGGTATTGTACAAAAATAGTATTAGTTTAAAGGTACCAATACACTTTTACTTTCACAAACCAAAAAAAATGTAATTGCCGAAAGGTAACCTTTAAAGGAAACCCTGTAAAAAAAAGTCACTGCATCTGAGCTGACAAATCAACATAAAGTTAAAAACCATGCTTATTAACGAAAAACGACCCTCCATACATAATAGAAGTGAAATACGTGTCTAGATTAATAATTAAATAAGAATGAAAAACTATTCACATTAAAAAGTATCTATCTCCAATGTCACACTTTCTCTTTTGAAAATGAAACAAAGTATGTTTACGAACCGAGTATTCACTTCCCCTTTCAGGAAGCCTACTTTCAAAGACAAAAGAGAGAGAGAGAGAGAGAGAGAGAGAGAGAGAGAGAGAGAGAGAGGAAGAGAGAGAGAGAGAGAGAGAGAGAGAGAGAGAGAGAGAAAGAGAGAGAGAGAGAGAGAGAGAGCGCCTTCCAAGTGTACTGTATAGCGCGACCACTTATACTAGTATATAATTTCAAACGTATAAGTACAGCATGAGATTATAAAAGTATTTACACTCGTCAAGAAGTCCTGGTTATCAAAATTTACAACAAATCAACAATTCTTTACACTAGTGCTTGATATCATCAGCATATCCACATCTTTCAACTAGAAAACCACTCTGAGTGCAGACCTCCGCCACGGTAGCTTATTTATCGAAACCAGCTTGCTTTTCCCAGAATTAATTTCAGTCGACATTTTGCTCAATTTTGACCTTGACCTTTGACCTGGAACTTTCAAAAATTGAATCACTTCCAACATAACACTTAATCCCTGAAAGTTTCACTATTCTTGAGTAAAATTGCGGTCAGGAAGGTGTTCACAAGCAAACAAACGAAGGCGAAAAAACCTCTTCCCAACTTCGAGGTAATAAAACAAAACATGCAAACCCCACGGATAAGTCAAGTGGTACTTAATGAGGCCATTGAGGCAAGAACGAGCGAGTAGAAATTCAGGTCAAAACTCAGGCACTGGGATCTCGGGAGTATGTTCAGCACCATCTATAGGCTTTAACACCATCCAACTGTCAAAGAAGAAAATACTACCGATTCAAAGAACAATAGAATGTGTTATTCAGAAATTATTCAATAGCAAACTGTGATATGAATAGGGTCACCGCTTGCTTATTTTTTCATGTGAAATGTACAGAGTTGCTCGTTCCGACACCTTTTTGGAATTTGAATATTCAGTGTACGGTTGTGACTAGGGAACGATGACGCTTTCCCGTATCCTTGTTCACTTTGCCTGAAGCGAGGCATTGAAATCATGGAACGAGAGCCCTTTGTAGCCTACATCACTCAAGACAATAGCCAGTGCAGGGGACAATATAACTTTGAAATGAACACCTACTTGTTACGGTGTTAACGAATTTTGAATTACCGCGTATTGCCGTTAAGTCAACTTAAGACATTCATTTTATTGTTTAAAAATGTTTGTCAATGCTAAACATTATGTATCAATTAAAAAAATTAATATTCTGTTCCAACTAATACAAAAATAAGCAAATATACACAAGTTAAAAACTGTATCTCAATGCTAAACATTATGTATCAATTAAAAAAATTAATATTCAGTTCCAACTAATAAAAAAATAAGCAAATATACACAAGTTAAAAACTGTATCTCAATGCTAAACATTATGTATCAATTAAAAAAATTAATATTCAGTTCCAACTAATAAAAAAATAAGCAAATATACACAAGTTAAAAACTGTATCTGAAAGATGTTAAAATAAACAAGCAGACTGCAAAACAAGCTTCCGGAAACCAAAGACAAGATTTAATGCCAGTCCAAATTCTATTAAAGACTAATACATCTATCAGGAAAGCGTTTCCAAGTTGAATTCAGGTGCCAGGTGCTATGTAGCTAAAACAGAATCACAGGCTACATAATAGTTGATATACGCTTATAAATTAAGAGACACTGGATTGCGAAGTCATTTAAATTCATTTATTGGCTTCATACAAAATCTACGTGTCATGTAAAATTCATGAATATATGTAAAAGGGAATAAACGATGACAAACATGTTGGGTCAACAGTCAGATCAAATGTTAAAAGCGAGACGCCCGTGGAAGGAGATTGATTGATTGATTTGAGGTTTTCTGACATCTTACCGTGGAAGGAGAGAAGATAGGCCGAATGAAGGCTTAAAGCCTCCTGGCTAGTACAGTGGTAACATGTTTGCCTCGCATTCACGATCCCCGCCCAGGGCCGTGAGTTTAAGCTATTTACTGGGGAGGCTACTGCTGAGGTAGGGCCCCACAGTGGGGGGTTGGGCTTGCCCGGCTGACGTTCTGGTGAGCATCTATTCTGATGGAACTGGAACTGAAACCAGACACCTTTAACCCTTTAAAAAGGATTTGTGGATGCCTTTGTGCGTGTCCTGGTACAAACTCCTCAAACCTCTGGTATAAAGTTAAAGAGTACACTGAGAAACTGAACTGATGTAGACTCAACGTACCTTCTTCAGTTGTCTACTTACATCTCTTCCCCATCCTTCTTATTATACTGCACTTTCCTACAAGTTTTTCTATTTTGTAATGGGACTTAAAAATTACTAGCAGTACTCTTGTTATTCCCTTTTGATCAATAAATTAGGTGTAAAAGATTTTCTTATTTGTCTAACGTATTATTATTACAAGCTAAGCTATAACCAGGTTTAGAAAAGCAAGAAAATTAGCGCAGTGAGGTAAGGGAACAAGAGAAAAATAAGATAAGTATTAAGCAATCAATCAATATACCATATATATATATATATATATATATATATATATATATATATATATATAGATAGATATATAACACACACACACACACATATATATATATATATATATATATATATATATATATATATAATATAGATATATATATATATATAGTATATATATAGATATATATAGATATTTATATATCTATATATATATATATATATATATATGTATACTGTATATATATATATATATATATATATATATATATATATATATATATATCTATATCTATATATATACATCTATATATCTATCTATCTATATATATATCTATATATCTATATTATCTATATAGTTATACACACAGTATAAGTATGTATATATATATATATATATATATATATATATATATATATATATATATATATATATATATATCCCTCAAGCATCCTTCCAGATTATCTATAAATCTTAAGAGCTATTGATGTTGAACATTCTGGAAATTATAGAACCTTTGCCAACAGTCCCAAAAGCAACCAAGGCATTGGGGAAAAGTCTATAATAGCCTGAAACTAACGATCACGGTTCTCTGCCCTTAGTGGATCTAGCCTAAGAAATGTTCCTTATATGCAAGTCTCTTATAAAATAACTTTGCAACATCAGCAAAAAAAATACACACAATGCGATCTTTCATCGGCAAAGGTGCTTAGCAGGTACTTCATCATAGTGGTCAATGATCTTTACTCGTCTAACTTTCCTCATCATAATTCAAATAATGTCTTTCATGCATATCTTATTGTTATAATCTCATGCAAACGTTATTTTCCCCATCAATAAGGGAGGTTGGGCTGTGGCACCCTAGCAGTACCAGCTGAACTCGGCTGAGTCCCTGGTAAGACTGGAGGAACGTAGAGAGTAGAGGTCCCCTTTTTTTTGTTTTGTTTCTTGTTGATGTCGGCTACCCCAAAATTGGGGGAAGTGCCTTTGGTATATGTATGTATGTATGTAGTAAGGGAGTCATCTAGCAAAATGTCCCTCATTCCAATGTATTTTTTCTAGATCCTAAACATCTAAACATTCCTTTTTTTCAATTCTACCTCGCAATGCTTGATATATTCAACATCTGACGTCTACAATCAGAAAGAACACAACAGCTCGAGCGCCTTATCTGGTGATTATATATTGCCCTCATTGCTCTTTTTATGCTCGGTTTATTCTTTGATAAGATATAACCAGACAATTCATCATGTTAATGAACAGGCCTTCACATGCAAATCAGATCATTTCGTTGCGACAAAAAGTGCGCGTGCGCGCTTGGATACATTCAACATGAGGTGCTTTCCCCCTTAAACTTTAAACACGTCGCCGACTATGACGAATTATGAGACATACTATTGGATGAAAACTCGTAGGATATAACAACATTACACCCTTCACAAAGAAACATAACTCGTACTTCATGAGCGACATTAACAAAACGATGTCCACAGGAACAGCTAGTGAATTTAAAGCCCAAGCAAAAACTACATACACCTCGCGCGCAAGTACCCCAACACGAATTTTTCCATGGTTGATAAGAACAGATAATAATCACGTGATGGTGCTCACAGCTTGCAATCTATACAACCAAGAAACTGTTACAATAATTACCAGAAAGTGACATAAATTAGCCTAGTTATGGGATCCCGCATATGTACGAGTACAACCTGCAATTGTATTCAATGTTTTCTGCTGGTACACACCGGGGAAATAATTAGAGTAAACATATAACCAACACACTATTGGGTGTGTGTGTGTGTGTGTGTGTGTGTGTGTGCAGTATCTGGTTGGTTTGTAGATTTACAGAGGCTCAACCATAGAAAATCCTCAACATCAAAGTTGCACGCACTATCATCCATACTTTCATTCAATTATCTATGGAACAGAAGCCACAGCATTAGCAGTTCCACCAACATTGCAAATCAAGATGTCAGAGAGAGAGAGAGAGAGAGAGAGAGAGAGAGAGAGAGGAGAGAGAGAGAGAGAGAGAGATATGGGACAGCCAAATACGAGACGATGGAACACCCTACGGTCAAAGAAAACTGAAATGTAAGATAAAAAAAAAAAAAAATAAAAACAACAAATAAAAGAAAATCGATAACTTGGCCGATAACATAAAATGTCGCAATGGAATAAAACAAAACCTGAAATATAATTACAAAGCAAACCAACAAAAACTTCGAAAGTTTGAAGGAAACCCTGATTGCAGTCGAAGAAACAGGCTTCACTAAGAGACGGGATCAATAAAGATGAGAGAGACACACGCAGCAAAGGAAGATGCAGAGCATAAGACTGGAGAACGACGCAATGAACAACCGACGATTATATACAATGAGTTGCTGAACCCTTCGACCAGCTCACAAAGTATTGCAAGATTATGCGACTGAAAATTAGGTAGGTGCATTTCATAAGCCACGTGTTTAAACCAATTCTATATATGAAAAAATCAGTTCCGAGCAAAGGTCAAATATGTTTTGTAGAGGAAAATGGTAAAAATACCAATTACCAGACCGTAGATTATTCTGAGAGAGAGAGAGAGAGAGAGAGAGAGAGAGAGAGAGAGAGAGAGAGAGAGAGAGAGAGAGAGAGAGAGAGAGAGAGAGAGAGAGAGAGAGAGAGAGAGAGAGAGAGAGCGCGCATTTAAAAAACACGAAAAGCCTCTTTTTAATGTGTATGTGGCCATCACCAATCAAATCGTTCACACAGACAATAGCAGATGTACTCGTAGATAGCATCGACGAGTCATCACGAGCCTCAAAAGTTAACGCCGCTTGTCTGTCACTACAACGTCCTCGAGACAAACAAAAAAAAAATAAAATCTAATCAATTTTATCAAATCTAAAGCACATGTCGATGGCATCAAATGTTCTGAAAATGGGATACGTTCTTCTAAGGTAACCATCTTTTGTGAGACAATTGAAGTTAACAATTCTTTAAAAAATAAAGTATAAGCATTCATTAACCCCATACTCAGTACGCGTATAACAGTGAGTTACCCGAGGTACATCTTTTTGCTGATTTGTTAGCAGTTGGATACGGGCGAAAAAATGGCAGAGAAAAACAACATTGACGTTAAAAGTGGTCGTTGGTTACGTTCCAGTCTGGTAAACAGACACTATGACATTATCTTTATAGAATCGCCTGAAAATCCTTGGATTTAACATAAAATATATGTTCATTTGTTGAATGACTAACTGGACCGGGACAACTAAAGAGAAAAAGATATGATACAAACCAAAACTATATTAAAATTATTCATTGTTCAGTATGGGTATATGCTTGAATAATCAAGTAACCTGCTATCTCTATACCTTCAATGGTTTTCTTAAAATTGGTGTACAAAACTTGGAAAATATCAGATTAAAAAGGCTATACCTGTCTTCACATACAAATGATACAGGCATACTTTTCAACTAAAATATACAGCTCAAAATCATATTCTATAGATAATCTGATCTACAGTATATCACATTGGTAGCCAACTCTTGCATCATCAGGTGGATCACTATCGAATAAGTCCACAAAAAAAATTATATAGGTTATCATAGGCATCATTAGTCCTTTAGCTTTATCGGAATCAATTTAGTTTTCATTTTATACGCTTCATAAACTATAACTTTATCAGACTTTAAGCAGCACACGAAAACCCAATATAGAACATTCACAAAACTCACGACCTACATAACGAAGTGAAAGTATCTCCGCGGCGATATTTAACCTTGATAAATCATTTCCCAAAATGACATTCTGGCAACCGGGTCTCACGCTAAACACAGAAATCGCTCAACGAAGTCATTAGGATTGTAAATGTGAAGTTTCAACCAATATTCTTCCTCAATCTTACTTGGAACCCACCAGTAAACTATAAGGCATTTTAAACCACGTGTGATGCAGAACCTAGTTTGACTGTCTCCGTTGCATTTTTCACTGGTAGTTTACTTCAATGTAATGAAAATTTCTAATGGCAAGCCACTTTCAACTAGGCCGCAAACCACATTCATATCATACGGTATGGAAGCACACTACAAACTAGAAAAGTACTCAGAGTGCAGATCTCCACCACGGCAACACTTTTTTTCGAAACCAGCGTGCCTTTCCCAGAATCAATTAATCCTTTCCATCTCTTTACATAAGTTTAAAATACCTGCAATTTTATTACTTTACGATTAAAATTGTGTCCGTATGGTTGATGACCGGAATTTGACCTTTTGCTTGACCCTGACCTTGAACTCGACCTTAACATGTATTAATTGGCATGTGATTTTCATACACTCAAATATAAATCAAGTTCGGAGGACACTGTGACAATGATGTCCATACTTATGGCTGATTCCGTGAATTGGACATTTTGCTTCACCGTGAACTTGATCTTCAAAAGTTTTATCATTTCCAGCTTTTTACAGAAGTTGATACCTGCAAGTTAAGTCATTTTACGATTAAGATTGCGGCCAGGAAGCTGTTCACAAACAAAAACACACAGAAACAGGGCCGAAAACAATCTCCTTCCAACTTCGTTGGCGGAGGTAACAAGAGCTCGATTCTTTTTTGTCATCTTCTAGACCGTGACGGATTGATAACTTGAATACAAATCGCAAGACCATTTATGAATCATAGGAGTCATAGACGACAATCATCCTCACAGATACAAATGGCAATAGAGATTCAAAGAGAGAGGATTTCAGATGACATTAATGGCATCAATAGAGAAAAAAAAGGAAAAAAACTAATCCTGACACCCTCAAACTGCACCACGTTCCATATGACAATGCCCACCACTTTTTCTTAAAATCAAAGAAGCGCCTACCCTTTCCCATCAAGAATATCGATTTACTAAACATTATCATCTTCCATTTACGAATTAGTACCTAGCAGGTTTTATTTCGATGGTTTCATTACCCCTTGTCACCCTAGCAAGCGAAAAAAAATCGGAATCTCCTAATAAGTATACAAATGACAGTGAATCATAATGTGATTCCCTGATAAAGAACAGCTAGCTATACAGGTAATCGCTGCCTTTTCCAGGTTTCTTTCAATTACGGTACACCAAAGAAAAAAAAAATCAACAGGAATAGGAAACCGAATGACATTCGCCTTTCAAGAACTCAAAACTGTACCTGGCCTTTCCCGCTATACACGTCCTCCCCCAAAAGAAACGTGGCAAACAGGTATTAAAATAACCATGAGCAAACAACCACGTTGAGGTGAACCACACTTTGTTGAGCCTATTCCCTTAACAACTTCCGCCTGTCAATAATGTCCAGCGTCGATGTAGGAACCATCTTTACCTTAAAATGAGAAATTGGTTGTGCAATGTTGCACACAAAGGTAAGCAAACACTCGTTTCTGTAATTGCACATGTATAAACATTTCCATTCATATGAACAATTGACCAGGAAGCTGAAGAACGTAACAAATACACATATCCCCTATATATAATAAAAAGTTTACATATATATATATATATATATATATATATATATATATATATATATATATATATATATATATATATATATACTTTCCGGTCATGCCAGCCCTCCCCGTCCCTTGAATAGGAAGGAGAGTGAGTAGTAATGCCATGATGAGAGGGGGATGCATGTATGTGCCTATATAAATATTTGACGGGTCACGTACACTAGTGTGCATACAAGAAGGTTTACTGCCTTCAAATAACTTACAGTTTACTGAACATGCGATAAACTTTTACTTGAAATGTTCTCTTAATATAACTACTAAACACTAGACAACTCTCGTCACAAAATAATACAGTAGGTTGCACTTACGGAGAGAGAGAGAGAGAGAGAGAGAGAGAGAGAGAGAGAGAGAGAGAGAGAGAGAGAGAGAGAATACTAAGTTACCTTCCACATGCCCCAAAACTAGCCTTTGCCCTTAAATTCTCCCAAGACTAGCCTTTGCCCTTATTTCTCCCAAGACTAGCCTTTGCCCTTAGTTCTCCCAAGACTAGCCTTTGCCCTTAGTTCTCCCAAGACTAGCCTTTGCCCTTAGTTCTCCCAAGACTAGCCTTTGCCCTTAGCTCTCCCAAGACTAGCCTTTGCCCTTAGTTCTCCCAAGACTAGCCTTTGCCCTTAGTTCTCCCAAGACTAGCCTTTGCCCTTAAGTTCTCCCAAGACTAGCCTTTGCCCTTAAGTTCTCCCAGGAGCTAAGATATCTTTGCAAAGAAGCCAGTCATAACAAAAGCCACAAGGAAGAAGAGAAAGGAATCTGCAGCGTCATGCGAAACGCGGAGAGAAGATACGACTGATTGACATCGAGGTGAATACGGCCAGGATGTAGACACTAAAATGATACTCCGTGCATTTATCAGATAAATGAAAAAGAATGAAGTTGCTGCAGCCCATTGTCCAGGAATCTTGCTAGATACAGTCATATTTGAATGATGAAAAGTTCGTTTCTTCAAAGATCTTATAGATATTTAATACTGTGTATCTAGAAAGGTTTGGTGTTTTAATCTATATGAAAACGAATAAACATGAGGTTCAAAATTATCACAATTATATCTGATATATAAACTGAGAGAGAGAGAGAGAGAGAGAGAGAGAGAGAGAGAGAGAGAGAGAGAGAGAGAGAGAGAGAGAGAGAGAGAGAGAGAGAGAGTTAAATAGTACATTTTCTCTAAAGTCTCATATTGAGCGGGGCTCTCGATTGCTTCCTGTTGTTATGCAATGACCAGATACTAAAGCCGCACACTGCCTTCCATCAGGGGAAAAATAGGGTGATTTTTCAAAGACACACCTGGGCCATCTGACTGCTCTTTAAAATGTGTAACAATAATTTCCTCGTATATTGTTACATAAAATGTTGGGATTGAATTGTAGCTTAATGCTGACACATAATTTTCCAAGCTTATTCTTATTCCAAAATAATCAACAAATTTGACCATCATCTACCTCGGTGGAACTATAGTGTCCTGGAGTCAACTACTCGAAGCTTTAACCCCGTGTTTCATATTCTCGGTTCCAGGAGTTTTAGAAAATATTCTAGTTACGCTACTTCATTTTCACTTTATCATCATCAGGGAAAGGGGATGATCTGTCAAATCACTTAAAATCTCCTTTGCCCTAGGATGCTTCAGGTCCCAAGTTATGCCAAAAGACTGATAAAATTTTCCTTCCTTGACAACAATAATTCAAGGCCACTTGCTCTTTCAACACGCGCGTAATACCTCAGAGACAATTATAAAGCAAGAGGACTCCCTTGCGTAGTGAACTTGACCTCTGGGACACGATAAGACGAGGAGAACGTGTCCTTGTGTATTCATACACTATAGCTCTATCAAATTGCAAGATTAAACTAATGAGAGAAGTTTTCAGATAGTTCTGCCATTAAAATTATTTTGTTTACATTAGCTTCCCTAAACAAATGAGAGAGAACTGTCCAAAAATCTAGGCCAGATGTCTATTCTCATTGTTATCTTTAACTTATCAGTACAAGAATAAAAGCTCTTCTCACGAGGACTAAGATAAGGAACGAAACAGTCTCGAAATATTCATTGTTCCCAGTATAAAAATATATATTCACTAAAATGTAGACGTCCGATACAGATCCAATTAAATCTGAAATCTGTGTCGGCTTCATATAGAAACGACCTTCCCCCTAGAAAAGGCTAGTCTATATAATTAGGCCGATTACAAAAGAACTGTGAATGAATGACCCAGTAAAATAATCATGAAAACATCGTTAGCATAAAGCTTATGACAAATTAAAAAAAAAAACAAAAAAACTCAGAGATAGATATTTATCATATTACATACCTTGTTAGAAAATGTTATAATAGTGACCTGAAAACTATTGAGCCTGAATACAAATGCTAGCGAAATAACTGATAACGATACAGAGCAAAATATTAACTGGAAAGAAATTATTTTTTCACACACCAAGGCCCGCCTGAACAGACCTTTAGTGTTTGATGGAGGGCGAGAAATAAACCCGTAAAAGTAAAAGTAAACTAAAGTAAGAGACCCCAAAATGTTCATTCAAAGTTGAAGATACTTCATTATCTAAACTAGTTGTCGTTCACCAAATCCACCGTTGCGTAATCCCGCAGGTATCACATTGCGTTACGCAAGATTATCTCCTAAGACTGATTTTATGGAAGCGATGTAAGACCATAGCAGCAAGGATTAAAACGACTTTGTACAACATTGGGATTAAAACTGGTTTATCTTTAAGTAATAAATAAAGCAATGAAACATTAAGTACTTTAAGTAAAAGGTTATCAAAGCTGTAATTATTAGCCAGACAATTAATAAATATCGCTCCACATTTCTGAACGAGAAATCCAATGAAATTCTATTTTTTTTTTTCGGAACGCAATCTCTATTAATATTTCATTCAATCAGCCTTCATCTCTGTATACATAAAACCAGAAGGCACCTAGTATCATCTAAAACAAGTGGAGGTCTTAGCTACCCGTAACGAGAATGATGTTCCACAACCAATAAGTACGTAACCGCATAGTTACAAAACAAGCACCAGCTTCAAGGCCAACGGGATGCACCATGTCATTCTCGTGACGACTATCTATCTCCATGAGGAAAAAAAAAAAAAAAAAAAAAAAAAAAAAAAAAAAAAAAGAGAGAGAGAGAGAGAGAGAGAGAGAGAGAAAAGCTTAGCACTTCATCCCAAGGATGCATTTACAGTTTGTGCAGGATAGTTTAAGTTGCGTATAATAAGACTAAAGCGTATTATCGTCTTTATGTAGGTAACTTGAGCACACACAAATGCTTTATTTAAGTCTTTTAACTTAATCAACCCAAGTATAAGTCAGTAAAACCAAATTTAATTGGTGTATATAGCATTTGCTATAAAACTGCCCTCTTTAAATTTATCTTTTCCCTGAACTATTCAAGCAAGGACTTTTCAGATATCCTGTCTAATTACTCTCTTGAAATCCCAATTACACTACTAGATACAAATGATAATTGTAGGGTACGAGTAGCTTAACCACCCTTAAACCTCCTTTCTATAAGTTCTGTTTACGCAATATTTACTTTCCCCTCGTAAATGGCACTGTACACAACTACTGGCCTTGAAAAGGAACGGATTTTTTTTTTTCATGGCCAATGACCCAGGATGCAAACCTAAATAGGCGACTATGCCTTAGCAACCCATTTCAAGTTTACACGGTTTTAAAAATCAAGCCCTTTGTTCCCTTTGTAATCTAAGTACCTTCATAAACCAAGAGCTTAGTATAAAACCAATATTCTGTTCACCCACACTCACCGTTAAAAGCCTACACCAATCAAAACTTCTCAATGACATTGGAAATATAAAAATATAAAGTTAATAAGTTAACTATTATATATCAGAACCCTATAATACAAGGTGATCCGATTCATTTACAATAGTATTGTCCAGACTTTGTGAATAGCATCCATTAACCTATTTAGTAAACCTGGCTATTCTAGTAAAAACAATACACCAAGATGTGCAATATCTTAGATATTCACAGATGTCTATTACAAGGAAAGAGCCCATCGACCGTACAAGGGTGGACTCAATCATAAATTACAACAGACCTTAACATCTGTATCGGAATGAGCTGGTAAAAAAGGAGACATAGATATATGTATAGTGTGTGTATATATATATATATATATATATATATATATATATATATATATATATATATATATATGATAAATTCTGCACATTTTTACGTGTTTTTCATATTCAAATAAGCCATATATATTTTTGATACATTAATGTCTGGATTCTCTTAACGGCCTCGGGATCAGAGCCCCAGGCGAAATCACACAAAGACAAGAGTTTGGCTCCGGCCGGGAATCGAACCCTGGTCGGCAAGCTTGTACACTTGTCTTTGTGTGATTTCGCCTGGGGCTCTGATCCCGAGGTCGTTAAGAAAATCCAGACATTAATGTATCAAAAATATATATGGCTTATTTGAATATATATATATATATATATATATATATATATATATATATATATATATATATATATATATATATATATATATATATATATATATATATATATAGTGAGAGCACGTTGTCCAAGAACCCCAGGAGTTCTCAAAGCATTCTTTATCTTCCCCGTGCATGCGAACTGGACCTTCATTGTGTTTATCTTGGGCAAACCGATAAAAGGTGTCATTAGCTCATACTTTTCCAGGAATTGTTGCGGATAAAAAAAATACAGCCAATATGTTATACTCATAATCCAAATAACGAAAACGGATGACCTGGTGATTCGTGTGTGTAAAACAAAAATATAACCTATACCAATCTTGCCTCCATTTTCCTGAATAAAATGACGCTACGGTTCCCTTAAGTTTTGGGGATCTCACTAATTATTAATACTAGCTAAGCTACAACCCTAGTTGGAAAGGCAGGATGCTTAAGCCCAAGGGCTCCAACTAGGAAAATAGTCCAGCGAGGAAAGGAAATATGATAGAAGAATAGTGTGCCCGAGTCTATCCCCAAGTAAGAAAGTCAAACCCAAAACAGTGAGAGACAATGGTACAGCGGCTATGACACTACCCCAGACTAGAGAACAATGGTTTGATTTTAGCGTCCTCCTAAAAGAGCTACTTACCAAGTGGAAAGTCACCACTTAATAATCAAAGTGTAGTATTTAACCCAAAAGTGAAGAAGCATTTTTTCGGTTAACTTCTTGTCGTCAGGTGTATGAGCAAAGAGGGGTGTGTGTAAAATAATAGATTAGACTATCCGGTTTATGTGAAGGGAAAGGATCCAATGTAGTAATACCTGGCCAGTCAAGGGACGTAATTACTCTAGCAGTAGTAGTATTTCAACGGGTGGCTGGTACCTTAGTCGACCTACTACTACATATTGTTTAATATATATATATATATATATATATATATATATATATATATATATATATATATATATATATATGTGTGTATATATA
>NC_090735.1:104020589-104030589 GCF_036898095.1 Palaemon carinicauda
GTTCTTAGCTGCTGAAATCGATACCCCAAATATCCTCAGTCAATGCAAGTTGGCACTTAATTCTTTTTATCTCTTGAAAACTTTATTTTTCGACTCCAAAGCTTATTTCTTTTAATTTACGTGTCTTCCATTTATTGTTAAATATACCCCAACTATTTTGAATACCTTGCGAAATAACTGATAACGATACAGAGCAAAATATCAACTGGAAAGAAATTATTTTTTTTCACACACCAAGGCCCGCCTGAACAGACCTTTAGTGTTTGATGGAGGGCGAGAAATAAACCCGTAAAAGTAAAGTAAAAGTAAGTATTTTAATCATCTTAACTATCAAGGTAACTTACAGAATCATCTGGATGCAGTGTGCCTAACCGTACCTCTCCTAATATCTTATTTGTAACACTCCTGCTTCATTCTGTTATAGGTTTTCTAAAAATTTCAGCTTGATATCTGCTCTCATAATTTGGTATTTTCTGCTTCTATTTTCTGATTCATTGGACATCCAAATGAGTTTTCATTTGCTATGTAAACCCTTATCATATAACTTTCTGCAGGACTGAATTTTACTTGAGAAGATGAGCCAATTTCTCGGTAAACTCAAGACATTCTTACAGATATTTCCGTGATTTTTTCATATAATGTACTTTATTTCAAGTCTTACTATGGACATCTAAATTTATGTTAACTGCATTTTCTACTACTTAATATAGTGCATATTTGCATAAACTAATTAAAATATTCGTGCTATGATTCAAATGTTGGATTAACTTTCATTATGACTTTTCTGAAATTGAAATGTAAAATTCATCACCTTCAAAAGGACTAAGAATTTCTATAGTGAAAATTCATCATCACACATTGAAGGGTAAATTTTTTTTGTCCTTGGCCTTTTAGAATGTTTATCATCATTTACTGCCAGTTACAAAGTTAATTTACATAACGGCCTAAACCTTCCAGAGCAACCTATGAGACCAAAGCAGGTATTCTCAAAGTATGAAATGTAAATGCTGTCACCTAAATTTCTCCATAGGCCAAAGACCATCAATACATGAAACTAGATATTACTACAGGCTGAACATCATTCCAAACTTTTTTACCAATCCAATACACTTAAGAGTATCTTAGAATTTCTGATGTTGACCAGAAATCTAGAGATTGTGTATATGAAATTAGCTAGACTTGCTTTAACTTAAATCAAGAGGTCCTAGTTTTCCAATTTAAATGGGTGAGAGTTGTGTCCTTTCCTAATTTTTGGCCAACAGATTGTAGAGTAGTAGTTGATGGACAGCATTTTTACTACATGAAACCCAGCAAGTGGGGGGCCAAGTAAATCCAACCGGCTGCTAGTCTCCAGCCTAGATAAATGGGGAGAGTTACTACGACGTCTAACCAACAGTATGAAAGCTGTAGAAAAAACTAAATAATGACTCTCGATGCACAACAGTATCCCCTGACAGCAGTGAGAAATATGCAAAGGGTACTAAAGAAGTCATGACTGCGGTTAAAGAAGTTAATGAGGAGCAAGATTTGGAAAAAGGAGGAAAAGATGAGAATTGGACTTTGAAAAGATGGTGGCCTCTCAGGAAAGGGAAGTGTGTATGCTTGATGTCATGCAAAATAGAAGAATTATGATTCTATGTACTGTATATATTGGACTAAATGTTATGAAAAAAATGACAAGAAAGTTTGAGGAAGAATATAAAGTTTACTACATAGGGGAAGATAGGAGAAATAATCATCTTCACTATCTCCTCCTACGCATTTTGATGCAAAGGGCGTTGTTTAAATTTTGCAAGTCATCTCTAACTTGAGCTTTTAAATCAATACTTCTCCATTAATCCTCTAGTTCAAGCTTCACAGTCCTCAGCCATGTAGGCCTGGGTCTTCCAACTCCTCTAGTGCCTTGTGGAGCCCAGTTGAAAGTTTGGAGAACTAAACTCTCTTGGGAAGTGCAAAGAGCATGTCCAAACCATCTCCATCCACCCCTCATCAGGGTCTCATCCACATATGACACTTGAGTAATCTCATAGTTTCATTTCTAACCCTGTCCTGCCATTTAACTACTAGTATTCTTTGAGGGCTTTGTTCTCAAATCTACATAATCTGTTGGACATTGTTTTATTGTCATACCATGACTCACATCCATACAATAACACCGATCTCACTAAACTTATGTAGCCTGACTTTTATATGTAATTTCAGGCAATTTGATTCCCAAATTTTACATATACTAGCATTCGTCTGATTTGCTTTTTTCAATCTTTCATTAAACTAAAATTCTAAAGACCCTGTATTAGAGATCATATTTCCTAACTAATTAAATGATTCTGCCTCAATCATACCTTCTCCTTCCAATATTTCACCTTCCATTGCATATTCCATTCTCTTCATCTGTGTCTTTCTTCATTTATCTTGAGCCCAACCTCATGTGATATTTCATGAACTTTGGCTAGGAAGCTTTGCTCTAATTCTTGTGGTGTTTTGCCAATAAGGACAGCATCATCAGCATACTTTAGGTCCACTAATTTCCTGTTACCAATCCAGTCCAATCCTTCATTGCCCTCCACAACTGTTCTACACATTACAAAATATATAAGGAGGATAAACAACATAGGTGACAACCCATTCCCTTGGAGTACTCCACTGTCCACTGGAAAATCCTTTGATAGGACTCCAATAACATCAACTTTGCACTTGCTATGCTCATAAACAGACTTGATCAACTTTACATACTGTATTCAAGAAGAACTCCATAACATAGGACTCGCCACAAAATTGACCGGTGCACACTATCAAAGGCATTTTCATAGTCCACAAATGCCATCAAAAGTGGATTTCTATATTCTACACATTGCTATACAACATGACAAAATTAAAATTTGTTCAGTAAAACTACCTTTTGGAAATCCTGCTTGTCCATCTCTCAGGTTTTTGTCAATCTTTCTCTCTAGTCTCTTTATAATGAACATTCTATATATATTCATTAAAACTGACGTAAGTGTGATGCCTCTGTAGTTATTGAAATCAGTCAAATCTCTCTTTTTCGCCATCTTCACCAACACTCCCATCCACCAGGTTTTACCTCTTCATGCCACATTCTATAAAATAATCTTACAAGTATTCTGGGAGTCACTTCATGCTCAGCCAAAATCATCTCGGCCATTATTCCATCATATCCAGAGGCTTCCAATCTCTTTGAGCTCTTTTAATGATAGCTTCGTATTCAAGCACACTGAATTCATTCATGCACACATCAAGGTCTTCCTCAGCTTCAGGTATATCAACCAAATTATTCCCTTTATATCCCCTATTCATGACCTCACTAAAGTGTTCCATCTAACTTTGCCTTTCTTCATATCCGGTTGCTATAACATACATCTTTTTTTTCTCTTTTCTTTTTTTTATGGGTATATGCTGCTTCTTTTCTTGCCCCAGTACAGATTTCATCAATAATTATATGAGCAATTGTTAGACCATAGCCACTCCCTGAATTCATAGCTTTGTCAGCCTCATCTGCTTTTCTGTCTAAATACTCTCTCTCTAATCATTCCTGGCTTTTCTTTTGACCTCACTCTCAATACTGGAATACTTAGCTTGCTCTTGTAATTTTCATTATTTCCTCGGAAATTTTCAACAATTAATTTCAGTCCTTGTCTCATTTTTATAGTATCCCAACTATCATTTGATATCCATGGTTTTCTCCTTGTAACTAAGTCCCAAAACTTCACTATCAACTGACTGATATATGTTCTTAATTTCACATCATTCTTCATTAACTGTCTGCTCTTAGTCTCTAAGGCTGCAAATCAATTCCTACATTTAATTGTATATGTTTCTCTGTGTCCATCTTCAAGAATCTTTGTTGTATCAAACCTATGTACAGTATTTCATCTATATTTCTGTTGAGTGCTGTCAGTTTAATTTCAGTGTGGCAATGAGAAACTGGTGATAACTACCAACATCTACACCTCTATAGCTTCTTACATTTCTTAAGAGTCATCCTTCTTTCTTCATTAATGGCTATGTGATCTATTTGATTTTTCTAATTACCACATGGTGAAATCCATCTATATTTGTCGATGTCCTTGTGCTGGAAAAGAGTACCTCCAATAAAAAGATTGTTTGTTGAACAAATACTTATAAAATGTACTCCATTTTCCTTTGCAAATTTGCTAAGACCCTCAATACCCAACAAATTCTCTATACCTTGATTATTCCTTCCAACTTTAGCATTTAAGTCACCAATTACAATTTTCATATCTCTCTGGAATCTTATGTATTACACACCGCAGTTCTTCATAGTAGTAATTTTCTCTTCTTCAGGGGAATCATTTGTTTGTGCATAACAAACTATAATATTCATATTGCACTGATTTGAATTAAACTTTGCAAGTAACAATCTACTATTTACAGCTCTCCATTCCATTAACACCTTTTCTGCTCTTGGTGTCATTATTCCTACTGCTTCTCTTTCAACTCCACCTGTTCTCCCTGAGCAGATATACAGTATATATAGCCTTGGTCTAAGATTTCTACACCAATCCTCTTAAAACGTGTTTCACTTAGAGCCAAGATATCCAAACTATATTTCATAAATTCATTCTCCATTTGCTGTAATGTCCCAGTCTGATTCATGGTTCTAATATTCCAATTACCAATTTCCAATTTTTCATCAGCATTTATAAGCCAGGAGATTCTTAGCACTTCCCTACGCCAATGGTTACATGAAGGAGAAATGGGGTAGGAATTATTCTCCATCCAGATTTGCAGGAGAATTTCATAGATTCAGCCTATCAATGACAGGCCCATGGGCCAAAGTTGGTGAAAGAAAGATTACGGCATCATATCTCTGTATATGACCTGCAACAAGGGTGTAGAGAAGAGGGAGAAGAATATAGATGGAAATTAGAGGAATATATAGAGCTCCAAGAACTAAATTTTTGGTGTTACCTGGGGACATGAATGCCCATGTAGTTGAGAATTATGATGGCTTTGAAGGAATACAGGGAGGAAGAGGTTTTGGAAGAAGAAACCAGGAAGATGAAAGATTGTTAGAATTAAAAAAAAATTATAAATCTGGGAGACTTAAATACAAAGTTTGAAAAAAGGAGAAGTTATCTGGTAACATAAAAGTGGAAATAATAAGACTCAAATCGACAATGTTTTGGTTAGGAAGGAAGACAAGAAAATCATTATGGGTTGTAAAGCTATTCCAAATGAACCTGTTATAGCTCAACAAACTGGAAGTGGCAAATTTCAGATTGAAAGCCAAAATGAAAAGAAAAGTTTCAGTCTGGAATAGAAGGATCTAAACTTAGAAGCTGAAGGGGGACAAGGCAAGAGACTTGAGAAGTAAAGTGGAAAGAGCCAGAGAAGAGATAAAAATGGAACATTAGAATAACCTGAAAAAGATATGAGATGTTAAGAAAGCAATTGTGGTGCCAGCAACATAAGAGGTGTGAGGGAAGACAAGTGGTAAACAGAACCAGGAAAAAGAAACAGACTGGTGGAATCAAGAAGTTTAAATAGCTGTGAAGGAAAAGAGGGAGAGAAGGGAGAAGCCAGGTGTGAGTAGTACAAGATGATGTGAGGCAGAAAAGAAAATCTACCGAACTGCAGAAGCAAAAATAAAAGACAGGCAGGATATAGGAGAGGTACAAATTATTAAAGATGAAAATGCAACTATCCTAATTGACGAGCATGAAGACAAGTTAGATAGGCTATTTTTCACAACTATTAAACACTGACAATGTGTGTGTGATGAACTGAAAAATGTTCCTCCAGTAGAATGACCAAGAGCAAACATACTAAAGAGGGAAGTCAAGAATGCTATGTACAAAAGAAAAACAAATAAAGTGGCAGGAAAATCTGAGGTAACAATAGAAATGTTTAAGCACTGGTAAATCTAGGCACAGAGTGAATGCACAAACTATTCCAAAAAGATCTGGGATGTAGTGGAAATGCTAAGGGACTGGTAAAATAGTTGGATAACTAAAATGTACAAATAAAAAGGAGACATGCTAAACTGTGGGGACTAAACAGGAATAAAGCTTATGGAGTCTATATTCAAGCTACTAGAAACAATAGAAGGAAGGTTGAGAGTTAATAGATATACACGAGTTGCAGTTTAGGTTTATGAAAGGAAAAAGCTGAGTAAATGCTACCTTTATAGTAAGACAAGTAAAAGAGAAGTATCTAGAAGGAAACAGAAAAGCTTACATATGTTTTGTGGATCTTGATAAGGCATATAACAGGGTACAAAGAAGGTCAGTCTATTAGTAGTTTGAGGAAGAGGAGGAGTACTCAAAAAGTTGGTAAAGTTAGAGAGGATGTATGAAGGGGCAAGAGCCACTGTACCGACAAAACATAGGAAGACTGAAGCATTCCGTGTGAAGGTTGGCCTTCATTGAGGATCTGTTCCGAGTCAATTTCTGTACCTTGTCGTTATACTCACATTATCAGAATTAAGGAATAACAAAAAATTGTGGGAACTGATATTTGCTAATGATTTGATCTTTATAGCAAACACAGTAGAACAACAAGAAAGATTTTTAGCATGGAAAAGAGCTCTAAAAAAGAAAGGATTGAAGGTGAACATTGGAAAGACAGAGCTAATGATTAGTAGAGAAGGACATGACGTAAACATTTAAGTGGAGGATAGTACAGTGTTAAAACAAAATAATTTGTTCAACTACTAGGAATCAATAATAACAGAGCAGGGCAGCACTGAGAAAGCAGTGACACAGAAAGTGATCGAAGCATGGCAAAAAAAAAAGAAAAAGAAATTGAGTTGTTTTAGACAAAGAAAATTTCATTAAAACTCAAAATGAAGTCAAGAAGACAGTTATCAGGCCTGTACAATTATATGGGGCAAAATCTTGGGTAATTAGAGGAAATAAGAGGGACTTGTTGGAACAAACCAAGATGAGGATGGCGAGACAGATTATTGGAATATCTCTACTGGAAAGGAGGGAAAGTAAAGATATAAGAAAAATGTGTGGTACAGTATATTGTTAAGTAAAATATATGGCTCAGGAAGTTCTAAGAAACTATGGCCATGTAATAAGAGGAGAGGAGATGGAACTAATCAAAAAAGCTAAGACCATGACAGCAATGGGGGAAGAAGAGTGTGGGGCATCAGCAGATCAGATGGATGGATGTACTGTAGTGAGGAGGAATAAGAGAGGGCTGGGACTTGGGGAAGAAGATACAAGAAATAAAAATAGATGGAGAAAGCTGACTAAAGCAGCCGACCCTGCTATACAGTGGTTGAAAGAAAACTACCATTTTGACTACATGACGGTATTATCTGGTGTTCCACAAAGTGGGTGGGCCATATCGCAAATGGATTATATGGGGTTAGGTTTTGGTAAGTTTGTTGCTTAGGCAGGTGATAATATTCTGCTTTCATAATACCTCCTGAATGAAGATCTGCAATTCCTGAATCTCTTTTTAAAAAGATCTAGCTAAAATTTGTGCATCATGTGAATTAAGAGATAAAGATAAACTATTATTAAACTTGAAATATGATTGTCCATAGGTTAAGTCATTGGATTATCTTTTCATTGATAGTTTTTTTTTTTTTTTTTTAAACCATATTCGTCACATTAAAAATTCTAGGCGTGATCCTCGATTGTACACTTAATTTAGAAAAACATTCAGTTTACCCTAAAATTAAAAGTATTATGTTTTCTTTCATCCAAGATTTTTCTTGCCCTGTCTATTCATTGGAAATATTTGAATCCTTTTATTCTGCTAAATGTTGAACATTATTCTCCTGTCTGGTCTTTGGCAGTCAACTTGAATCATAACTTGTCAAGAAAAAAAATTTAATATCTATCACATTTCGTAACCTAGTCTGGATATTAATCTCTAGCAGTCATTTAATTACTTCTGTGCATGTGGTTTAAATTTTTTGTCATAATTTTAACCATCCAATGTTTTAAGATCTTCCCAGACTATACCTTAAACTACGTATGCAATTAATTCTAATTCTTTAAGATCTTCCCAGACTATACCTAAAACTATGTATGCAATTAATTCTAATTTTTTAAGATCTTCCCAGACTATACCTTAAACTATGTATGCAATTGATTCTAATTTTCTAAGATCTTCCCAGACTATACTTTAAACTATGTATGCAATTAATTCTAATTTTTTAAGATCTTCCCAGACTATACCTTAAACTATGTATGCAATTAATTCTAATAGTGTTGCCTTCACTTCCATAAGGGTCAAAACTACACATTACTCTAAGTTTTATTCTAGCTGTGAAAAAATTGGAAAAAAAAAAGAGAGAGAGAGAGAGAGAGAGAGAGAGAGAGAGAGAGAGAGAGAGAGAGAGAGAGAGAGAGAGAGAGAGAGAGAGAGAGAGAGAGAGAGAGCAGGTTATATCTCATGAAATAGAGCTTTTTATCATTATCTAAATTATTTTCCCTAGTTTTTTTTTTTATCTCTAAAAAACAAAAGAAAAAAAGAATTATTAGCCGCTCAAGTCACAAGCATTTGTTTGGGTCATTTTAATTTACCTCATCTTACCATAAAAAGTCATTACATTTAAAAGTTTACAACCTTTTCTATCATATAGCAGAAAAAAAATGTGCTTCAAATTGATATACAATTTTACATGTTTTGCAAAATGTTAGTACACCTAACAATAAGAGAGAAAAAACTGGTCCAATAGCGCAGAAAGGAGAAAAATCTCTGTAGGTAAAATATGTCCAATGATGCTGAAAACATTTACTTTAAAGTTAATTTAAATATTGCTGCTAAGAAAAGACTTCCCTAAGCTACCTCTCCAAACTCCAAGAACATGAATACTTTCATCTATGAATCACAAACGCTAGATGAATTATTTCCCATGATTTTCCAGTGTTTAAAAAGAAAATCGGTTCATCTTGCCCATTGACAAACCCTCCCTGTAACATAAAAAAAAAACTTTCCACCCACAATAAATCTTGGAATAATAATTCATCAAGGTAATAAAGAGCAACTTTAAAGTTGAGGAATATGGGATAAACAGGAAAACACTATGGACATGAGAGTATGTACTACATTCTACAACTACCCTTGTTATTTGTCAAAAGGTAAGTCATTAAGGCAAATAAAGTACTGTATGTACAGTATGTATATATGTATGTATGTATATATATATATATATATATATATATATATATATATATATATATATATATATATATATATATATATATATATATATATATATACAGTAGACCCCAGGGTACGACGTCCCAAGCTTACGTTTTTTTCACGTTATGGTGTGGAATACGATGTTTTTTCGTCCCTCGTTACATTTTTCCCCACCTTACGACATCGAATTCCAAAACTCAAACTTGACGGTTTTTATGCGTACGACTGTGCGAGTCACTAGCCTACCACCACGCTCATACGTCACTGCATACGTCACTAAGAAGCTGGTCTGCGTCACGGCGTCACTAAGATTCCGATACGCTATTGGCTGAAATCCCTCCGCGCTCAGTTCAGAATCTCGTGTGCGTTTCGTAAAGACTTGATCTCGTGTGAGTGCTTGTGATATTGTATTTTTTGTGCATCTTAGTGCTTAATAATAACTTTAATTCGTTAGCCATGAGTCCCAAGATTGCTAGTGATGTTAAAGGGAGAAGTAAGAAGATGATTACTATGGAAACAAAGCTGAAGATCATAAAGAAATATGAAGAAGGCATGCGCATCGTTACCCTCGCTAGTATGTATGGCCGTAACCAGTCTACGATTGGTATAATTATCAAGAATAAGGAAGCCATTAAAGCAAGTAAGTCTTCTAAATGCATGACTGTCTTTGCCAGTGGAAGGACCTCAATCAATGAAAGGATGGAGAGACTCCTTCTTCTATGGATTAAAGAGAAGGAAATCGCTGGTGATACACTCACGCAATCGGTAATTTCGCACAAGGCAAGCGCCATCTTTGCCGATCTCGTGGAAGCCCAGAGAGATGGCGGAGACGAAGGAACGTCGCAGCAAG
>NC_090735.1:104038089-104040589 GCF_036898095.1 Palaemon carinicauda
TTTTTGTCACAAACTCAGGAATAAAGGCATGAGAGAATTTTTTCTCCATCCCTCAAAATGACTAATGTGACCAGGAACTAGCAAATAAATTTCTAGTATTTTTTAAAAACAAAATTGAAAATATAACCAAGACATTTGTAAATATTCAACATCAGATTAATGATACACTAGATACACAGATAAAATTAATAAGAATTAACAACATAACAAAAGACAATACCACCAGGATTATCATGAGAGAAAAGAAAAACTGTTTGATTGATCTTATGCCAATATCTGAAGTAACTGGAAAAAATAAACTTTTCAAGTCTAGCTGAAATAATTATGAGAATAGCAAATACAAGCATTGATGAATGTAAGTTTCCCAAATCTGAGAAAAGGGCTATAGTCACACCGGTTCTGAAAAGTGCTGCGGATTACAAGGAAGTAAGCTTATATAGACCTATTTCGAATCTATCTTTTGCTTCAAAAGAATATGTTATTTTTGAACAACTAGTCAGTCACTTACAAGTAATAGAAGCTTTGCCAGACAACCAATCTGCTTACAGAAAACTTTACTATAAAGAGATAACCATCTGTTCTGTTGCAAATGATATGCTGGAAATAATGGATACAAATAAATGTGGTATTTTAATATTTCTCGACCTTGGTGCTGCTTTTGATAAAGTTGTGCATGAGCTGCTACTAAATGATCTACGGTCCATCGGCGTTGAAGATCAACCTTATGAATACCTGTAAGACTACTTGGTTGGCAAAAATTACTGTGTACAAATTGGAAACTTTCATTCATCATATGAACCTTTAAACACAAGGGTACCTCAGGGTATGATCTTGGCCAAATTTTATTTAGCATCTCTATTTTTTTATTATTACTTGCCGAGCTACAACCCTAGTTGAAAAAGCAGGATGCTATAAGCCCAAGAGGCTCCAACAGGGAAAATAGCCAAGAGAGGAAAGGAAACAAGAAAAATGAAAAATTTTATAAACAGTAACAATCTTAAAATATATATTTCCGATATAGACTATAAAAACTTGAACAAAACAAGAGGAAGAGAATTCAGATAGAATAGTTTGCCCAAATGTACCCTCAAGCAAGAGAAATCTAACCCAAGACATTGGAAGACCATGGTACAGAGGCTATGGTACTACCCAAGACTAAAGAACAATGGTTTGAATTTTGAGTGTCGTCTTCCTACAAGAGCTGCTTACCATAGCTGAAGAGTCTCTTCTACCTTTACCAAGGGGAAAGTGGCCACTGAAAAATACAGTGCAGTAGTTAACCCTTTGGGTGAAGACGAAATGTTTTGTTATCTCAGTGTTGTCAGGTGTATGTGGACAGAAAAGAATCTGTAAAGAATAGGCCAGACTATTCGGTGTATGTGTGGGCAAAGGGAAAATAAAGTAACCAGAGAAAAAGATCCAATGTAGTACTGTCTGTCCAGTCAAAGGACCCCATAACTCTCTTGCGGTAGTATCTCAATAGGTGGCTGGTGCCCTGGCGAACCTACTAGCTATTGGGCTATCGAAAATACTACAAAGGCATGGTGTGTAGTTCAAACTATTTGCGGACGATACACAATTTTACTTCTCCATAAATGATATCGACGACACAACAAACTTTAAACCAAATCCTTGATAGTGTTAGAGAATGGATGACAATTAAACTACCAAAAGTAAATGAGAACAAACCTGAGCTTATGGTGGCAGGAAAGAGAAACAGCATGAGAAACTTGGTGATATTCAAATAAACATAAATAATGATATAGTGCCTCTATCTAGTAAAGTTCGTGACCTAGGCATATTTCTTGATTGCAACTTGTCTCTCAATGCCCAAGTAAATAATGTACTGTAGTAAAAAATGCAGGTTATCATCTTAGAAATACTGCTTTTATAAAAGAGTACAGTACCTGGATGTATAGTGTGTAAAGAAACTTGTGATAAATTGTGTAAATACCAGTATTAACTACTGTAACTCCATCTACTACAATCTACCAAAAGTACAACTGAAGAAATTACAAAACATAATAAACAGAGGAGCAAGTCTAGGTGTCCCACCTAGAGAAAGGATCACTCCTATAATAATTGATCTACATTGGCTGACAATTAAAGCAAGAAACGAGTTTAACATATGTACAATAATCCACCAACTTATCATAACCGGTTGTCCAAAATATCTAAGAGAATTGCTACATTTTGTGCAGCCAACAAATTGTCCCCACACTAGAATAGTTACAAATAGTTTCAAAATATTAGAACCTAAATACATGTCTACAGTAGGCTCGAGAGCCTTTAAATATGCAGCCTCGAAACTATACAATAAGCTCCCACAAGACATCCGAATGATTGAAGATATTAAGGCTTTCAATAGGAAATTAAAGACCTTATTCAACGAGTGTTTCAACAGTGATGATCTAACAGTAAGCAAGCAATACACATTGTGAAATGTTAAATGCTCCCAAATGAACTTCATAAAATGACCGTGGAGGTTGGTCCTGTAGAG
>NC_090735.1:104048089-104115589 GCF_036898095.1 Palaemon carinicauda
CGGTCACAACTCTTTCTGAAGGCATAGATGGTACAACAGTTGGTGCTTGATAAGTAGATGAGGATGCACTTTCTCCTTTGCTCGATTCACCAGGAACCATCCGACTGAAGTTGGGAGTTTCTGTCTTGTTCTGAGAGCCATCACCCCTAGGTTCGTTTAGTGACCTTGAAGACCTTGAGAGATCAAGTGCCCCAGGGGTTGCTGTAGGAGGAGCAGTACTCGGTTGTGGCTGCATCTTTGGCATTACTAGTGAAGAATGAGTATGAATGTTATGAGCAACTGGGGGATCAGGCTGGGTCATCCAAGTAGCTTGAGGTGGATTTACAGTTGCATTGGAAGGCTCCATATCAGAGTGTTCATCTTTCACCATGCCAGGAACCACTAAGGGAATGGGATTATTGAGAACTAAAGGGGTTTTACTTGATGATGAAGGTAAGGAGACAGAACCATCAGACATCACAGAACTAGTCTCCTGAGAGGGTTGTCCTGGAAGTACAGTTTCAATAGATGGAGCAGCTACTGCTAGCTTAACATTCGAAGTTAAGTTTTCTGAGCTAGTCCATAATGGCACAGCATTTGTCTCAGCATTAAGGGGTTGTTCATTATTATCGGGGGTCATTTCTAGGTTGGCACTAACAGTATCTGAATAACCAGAATTGGCTCTTGAAGTGGAAAAATTTTGACCTTGAGACACTACAGCAGTTTGAGGAGGCTTTCCTGAAGGTGGCTGAAATGGACTACCCTTCCTTGGTCTCAAACTAGTAACTGAACCCAGAGGGACTGATTTTGGAGGTGGAGCCACTGGATTATTTGTAGGGGGTGCTGTAGGATCAATGCTTCCATCAGCTGGAAATGATAAAGGTGGGGTAGCTTTGCTATTGGTATTTTGAACATTACCAGAAGACAGCGACTCAGCTGCCTGGTCATGAGAAATGGCCTGACACATGTTTGGTTGTAGCGTAGGCATCTTTAACTCTTCACCCGATGGAACTTCCTGGTTCTGGCTTAATAATGAATGAGATGACTGTGTTGACCGATTAGAATAAGCAGAATGCACTGAATGTGATGATCGCACAGAATGAACAGAATGGGCAGACTGATTGGAGGCAGGTCTCTCAGGATATGAATGGGCAGTGGATGGGTGAACAGATTGGGATGTCAAAAAGTTGGGTTGTGGAGTAATAGACTGAGCTGATTGAGTGGAGGATGGTCTATCTATCATTTCCGACAACGAATGTCTTGCATCTCCTTGTGGCTCTTCCACTACCTGACTTCCAGTTTCTGTTGCAACTGAAAAAAAAATATGAATGGATAAATGAATAAATTTGTGACTCAGATTTACAGAAAACCAAAACTAGGTAATGACAAAGGTTTCATGCAAAAACTAGCCCTTAATTACTGAATTATATAAGAATGATAGAAGCTGAAACATACTGACATAATATAAGCAAATAGCTACATGAAAGACAATTCTATCCTAAACAGAGCCATCTTAACAAAGGTCATAAGCTTTAAAATTTATTTGGAATTATGTCCACTGATTACTACTAATCCTTTTGTATCAGATTTTCCCTACCCAGTGTTTAAAGCATGAAATAAGTTCTTTCTACATTTTCTGTCTCGATTACCACCAGGTCTAAATCTTTATCTCTGACCTTTCTCTGTAATTTTCTTGGCCTACTGGTCTTGTCATAATCATAGGATCAATAGAACGTCTAATAATAGTTTTTAAAAAATCCTAATTCAAATGAGATCTCTTTTTAAATAATTACAACATAGAAGACAAAAAATAATTATATAAGAATGAACACTCATCGTGGCACTTATACAAATGGACCTATAGTCTCTGTTTTTGTACTTTACCATAAAGTGCATATCTTTTCATACTGATGGCCTCAGCAAATAAAGTGTGCACAGATATCTAGAAGTTACTTGTTAAGACCGTATGTTACCATTAAGGCCAAATGAAATTCAGATATTTATTCACACTTAATTTGAGGAAGCATCTCACCATACCATACCATGTTGTTAAAAAATATTGAATTTTTCATATACATATTTTATTAGATAATCAATCATAAAGAGCCATCATTCCCAGTCAAAAGTGACCCCAGACTCAAATGTATTATGATACATTGTAGATAAAAGATCTCAAAGCAACTATTCTTGCATACTCACCTTTGACCCATTGGTAGGAAGGAATCGTCAATGTAAAGTGAATGTGGTAAAGCAAGAACAAGGGGACGGGTGGTGAGCACTTCATACGATATACAGTTCTGTATGATTGCCGAGTTTCATAGAAAAAAAAATTATCCACAAAACAATCATTTGAGTAGAGAACAAATCAAAATTTAAGAGGAAGAATGAGATGTTGAGAGTTATAAATTTTGAAAGAACCTGATAGATAAAAAATGGAACTTAGATAGATCATATATTAGAAACCAAAGATATTCTCATGAGAGACTGTGTGTAAGGGAACACTGTAAGCAATAAGCAATTACAGTTTTTTGTTATTGGCAATACATTAAAAAGCGAATAGTTATCAACATAACCTGTAACATTAGGTTTCTTAAAGATGGATTAAATATGAACAAGGGTGATAGTTGAAAATATTGGATTTATTGAATTTAGGCCATGTAAACCCCAGGGTGGGGCTGTGGACTACAAATTTAGGATGTTGGACAGCAATATGGAAAAAATAGGGAAAATATAGATCAGTTCACTATGTTTGGATTTTACTTACGTTGGATTTTTGCAGAGTAAGAATACTGTAAGATTTTTGGAAATCTTATACAGTAGTATATGTAATGAAAAAAAAAAAAAAACAATGTCATTTGCTCCAAGTCCCATTTGGATGCCATCTTGGATTTTACAAAATGACTGCCATAGAAATTGTTTGGGTCAATATCTATTGAAAACTTCTAAAAAAGACAGCTTCTATTCTGACATATAAACATCCACTTTCAAGGCCAAGGAATCCAACATTCATCGTTGCAGATATTTTGAGACATCTGTTAAAGCAAGTTCTTGCATATACTTAATTTCATAAGACAAAATGGTCATTAGGCCATACTTAGCACTAACCACAAGAACATGTTTATCTAGCGATCTTATTATTGTAGTAGGCCTATTTTGTAATATGTTATTTGAACAATTTACTACACCCGACATGTAAGTTGGCGGTAGCTGTATTCTAATGGCATTTCTTTTTTTTCTGCAGGCTTTAAACAACATGACTGATGAACCAAAAGCTGCTGAAGAAGATACTACTGCAACCAGGCAACACTGCAGTTACATAATGATTGACATTCCCTTTGTGACCATTTTTGTGAGCATCTGAACCTGATGAAAAGTCCTTCTGGACTAGTCACCATCTTCAAAAATTGCAAGGCTAAACACAGTTCCTTTTGGTCACACCAGAACTCTCACAGGTAGCAAAAAAGGTCAAGAATCCTTTTGACTTATATCCTGACAGAACCAGCGAGCATTATGACCTTTGGCCAAGAGCTGTCAAGAGTTATGATATTGCCACAAAGGTCAAGGCAGCCATACTGAAACACAGAAACCTATTTGCTGTTGAAAGTGACCAACTGCACAATAAGATCAATCGTGCCTACATCCCAGATGGGTATGCACAGTACAAACAATCTTAAACACATATGTGATGAAACTGGACAAAAGCTATATGAAGACTAAACGTCTGTAAACAATATAACCGCAGTAAAACTCTGAAACAAAATTGCAGATCTAAAGGAGACCAAGAACTCGTATAGCAGACTAATACTCCTTGCCAGGTCCAGCAAAGATATCAACCAGAAAGATGTAATTAGGAACTACAAATTCACTCTGACACCAAGAGCTCTTTTACTCCAGATAGTGCAATCCTGCTATGCCTCAACAAATTGAAGTTGATCAACCTCCTTAACAAGCTGGCAACAGAAAAACTCCGCAGGAAGATCAATACCCAAAAGATGGGATGAACACCACACCAGAAGCTCAAAGTCACAAGATAGCACAGGTAGATAGAATGGTTCTTCAACAAAAGATAGCCAAGAAACAAGCAACCAGTGTTTGGCACACAGATGACTCTCTGAAGAGTGCTAACAGGGATAACAGAAAACAAGGAAGAGTGCCAATCCAGTATCTGGTCAGATATGACACAAACAAATAAAATAAACTTGAGCAGGTTCATTTCACATTAAAAGAAGACTGAATTGACCAATTACCTTGCTGCAAAGACTGGAATACAACAGTACACAAACTGGTCATCACCACTTCTTCAGAATATACCAGAAGCAACAAAAAATTGCTTTTCCAGGGCAGCAATCATGTTGAACACAAAAACCATTGGAAGCACAGATGGTTTTCTTCACCCAAGACACAGAAGTCGTAGTGTTCCTCATAGAAAACTGACCTCATGCTGGAGAACCATCTATCCCAACAGTCTTCTTTACTAGCCTTCAATGTGTTCACTGGCACTGAAAGCACTGGACAATTTTCTCATAAAGGCAAACCAACCTGGCTACAAGTCTAGATGAAGGCAGATGGCAATGTAATAAATTCTCTGCAGATGCTTCCAACAAAGGCAGAAAGGACCGAAACTAGCTAGCTTTTTCTGTGCACCCTAAGTCCCTCAAAACCCATCTACATCAAGACCACCTCGTTATTAGGTCCCTTGTATAGCATATACCATTCCTTCTCTGTTTCCATAATTCACTGATTTGAATTTACCGGAGTTAAATACCATCCTATTTATCTCCGCCCATTCATATATTTTGTTTAGATCTCTTTGTAGTGAGTTCCTATCTTCATCACAAGTAATTTCTCAAATTATTCTTGTGTCATCGGCAAAACTTCTCACTACAGAGTTTTCAACATCACAGTCTATGTCTGAGATCATAATAACAAACAGCAGTGCAGCTAATACCGTACCTTGTGGCACGCCAGATATTACCTGAGCTTCATCCGATTTCTCGTCATTTGCAACCTTTGTCTGTTTTCTGTTTTGTAGAAATTCTTTTACCCATTTTCCTATCTTTCCTTCGATATTATGCTTTCTCATTTTTTTTTTATTAGAGAAAAAAATGAGAAAGCATAATATCGTGGGAAAGATAGGAAAATGGGTAAAAGAATTCCTGCAAAACAGAAACCAGATAGCGGTTGCAAATGACGAGAAATCGGATGAAGCTCAGGTAATATCTGGCGTGCCACAAAGTACGGTATTAGCTGCACTGCTGTTTGTTATTATGATCTCAGACATAGACTGTGATGTTGAAAACTCTGTAGTGAGAAGTTTCGCCGATGACACAAGAATAAGTAGAGAAATTACTTGTGTTGAAGATAGGAACTCACTACAAAGAGATCTAAATAAAATATATGAATGGGCGGAGATAAATAGGATGGTATTTAACTCCGGTAAATTCGGATCAATGAATTATGGAAACAGAGAAGGAATGGTATATGCATACAAGGGACCTAATAACGAGACAATCACAAATAAGGAAGCAATTAAAGACCTTGGTGTAATGTTAAATAGGAATATGTTATGCAACGACCAAATAGCAACAATGTTGGCTAAATGTAAAGCAAAAATGGGAATGTTATTCACACACTTTAAAACAAGAAAAGCTGAACACATGATTATGCTTTACATAACTTATGTACGTAGTACACTCGAGTACTGCAATGTGTTATGGTACTCACACTACCAAAAGGATACTGCACAAATAGTGTACACAAAGGTCCTATACTGCTAGAATTGAAGTAGTTAAGGACCTTGACTACTGGGAAAGACTGTAATTTTTAAAACTATACAGTCTAGAAAGGAGAAGAGAACGCTACATGATAATACAAGCATGGAAGCAAATAGAAGGAATTACTGAAAACATCATGGAGCTAAAAATATCAGAAGGAGCAAGCTGAGGTAGATTAATAGTGCCAAAAAATATACCAGGAAAACTAAGGAAGGCGCACAGGACATTAATCCACTACGTACCAGCATCGATAATGCAGCGACTATTTAATGTGCTGCCAGCTCATCTAAGAAACATATCAGGAGTGAGTGTAGATGTGTTTAAGAATAAGCTCGATAAATACCTAAGATGCATCCCAGACCATCCAAGACTGGAAGATGCAAAATACACCGGAAGATGCATTAGCAACTCTCTGGTGGATATACAAGGTGCCTCACACTGAGGGACCTGGGCGAACCCAAACAAAAAATAAGGCAAATAAGGCAAACTGCAATTGTATTTCTTCTGCAAACGTAAGGTAGAAAGTGTGGACACTCCAGCATTGCTCTGTAGGATCCCCTGCAAAATGGCTACCATAAGGAGTCCAATGACCATCTAAATCCAAACAAAACAGATGCTCTACCAACTCCAAAAGCCATCATTGAGATGGTTAGCTGACAATGCAAAACAGACTGTTCTCTTGCCAGATGTCTTTGCAGAACAAAGAACTTATCCTGCACCAATCTTTGCCAGTGCAGCAGTGAGTGTCAGAATGATGAGGAGAAAGAGAACAAATATGAAACTGATGATAACAATGATGGTGATAAGTAAAGACTCCTTAGTTGCCTAAAAGATTAAACCCATTATTGTCATGAGGAGCATATTGGTTTTTAAAGGACTCTAAGTGAAACGTTCATGGCTGATCACTTGTAATAGATTCAATACACTGGGATATTTCAGTCAAATAAGTTTATGATTGAATCTACCTTATCTATTTTGATACTATTGGATTCCTTGGCCCTTAAAATAGTGGTTTAGCTGTCAAAATCTTAATTTCCTTATAAAACCAATTTTTGAAGTAACAGAAATGGAAGCAAGAAGCAAAGCAGGAACAGTAGCCAACAGACTGAGTAAGATCAGCAGCTACACCATAGAGAGATGTTGCTACGAGCATACCTTGTGTTCACATAGCAAACAAGGCATAATCAGAAATCAGCAAAAATTTAGTTACCAAAGGCTCAGCAAGAGCAACAATCAGAACAGCAGGAGTGAGTCTAGAAGTCATAACCAGAGCACCCTATACCAAAGGCATGAAAGTAACAGCACCAGAAAGTTCTAATGGTCCAAACCAAACACACTTTAAGTAGCTACTTGTAATAAAATAACCATGAATGTCAGAAAGCACAAAAAAATGTCTGAAAACTGTGTGAGAAAGATATCAGACATCAGTACCTCAGATATCAAAGCTGCAGACCCACAGTAAGGAGCAAGTGGTGCATTTAGAACAGCCAATATTAAATTAGTCCAGTCACTGTGAAGAACAGTTCAACAGCAATCAGGTGAAAGGATGGGTTAAGTGGATAAGTTGAGCAACATGAAAAACAAGTATATAACAAACAAGGCCAGACAATCTGGAGTCGCAGAGCATACGTCAACTCATTCTGAAGCGACATTGAGATCGAAGAAGCAACATGCCATAAACAGCAGGTTAAATTTTGTTAGACACTGGCAGATTTAATTAATTCTAAGGGGTAATATCAACATTCCAAACTTCTAGAGACTTAAGCAATACAATTATCAGGGAAGGTTGATAAAAACAAATTAGATTCAAAATGAATAAACAAGTGGAAATCGTCTTCAAATGTCAAAGCAAAATCTTGGGAGACACTCATACTAGTGCTGTTCTATATAAGAGATGTTCAAATTATGAGAACAGTTATTACCAACCAATGGGTCATAGAAGCACATTTGAATATTAGCTCTTCTGTTTCCTATTTCTACAAGGCTTTGAAACATATATACCAAGGGTCACTTAGATCAGGAATTAAGGCTATACTGTATATCATTGATGGGTTTGAGATAAATCAAAAGCAATTTCTAACAACAAACTATCATTCAATTCATACAGTACTGTACTGTATATTGAAAATCGAAAGTTATAAATGTGAGAAATTGAAGTTATGCTTCTCAAATATTTTGGGAAGGTTTCCTAAATTTTGAAAAGTGAACAGATGCTAAGATAATGATGAAAAACAGATACTTAGGAGAAAGAAATAAGAACAACTTTTATCCTCAAAAATTCCCTTAAAGATCAACTATACATTTCTACCTAGCAATTAAGCTACCAGTTCAATTTAGTTAATGGGTATTATTTTAGTTTATTTGAATATTTTACCTTCATAAGCTTCATTAATTCACAGGAGCTACTTAAAAGACAGTTAGCATCCAATAGTTAAAGATCTCTGGTGCATGTTTAATTTAGGTAGTTTTGATGGTAAAATTGTTAAAAAAAATTAAAACAAGTGGAATTAAAAAAATAAATGTTAGGATGGCTGAATGTACTGATAATATAAGTGCAGTAAATACTATTATTAAATATAATGAAAACAAGTGGAATTAAAAAAAAAAAATATTAGGATGGCAGAATGTATTGATAATATAAGTGCAGTAAATACTATTATTAATTATAAACCATGAATATTAAGAGGTAATAAGTAAAATATAAAAAAGGTGTTTACTAACTTTTATAACGCACAGATTTTGGGATATCCATAACAATTCAAAATGATTATGGTTGAGGTTTATTTAGATGACAATAAGAATTAGTAAAAAATGATAAAAGAGATAATTTGTATTTTTTCCTATCTAATAGAAACCTGCAGCTATTTATTGTATATTAGCTAGAAGGAACCCATTAGATTTTAAGTGTGAGGTGGCACCCTACCTTACGACTACAACGGGTAGGTAGAGGGGTGGCTGGGGGCTAACCAGCCACCTATATCTACTCATGGTTCAGTAAACGACGTCACTTTATGCTTGCAAGCAGGACTTACAGGGGAATTGGTGATGGCGGGCCAATTTATATAAATAGATACAGGTTTGTATTAGTTAGGGAAAAAAACAATCATCTCCAAATGTGATATGTTCCCATATTAACAACCCTTCTGCTATTTATTGGATGACTCTCAGGAGAGTGGTAAGTCCAACAACTGGCTTGGTCATTGACCAGGGTTTCCCTGGTACAGTATTTTGCGAACATATTTGGTTACACAAAGGAAATGGTTATTACCTGCAAAGGTCGAAGCCAGCTTTGCAAAGTACCCATAGCGCGGTTCCTCACAGGAGGGAAAGATGATGAAAGTAAACGAGCCAGGCATACTTTCATTCATCTCAGTCTTACCCTGGGTAGCCAACGCCTTCAACTTTCTGCTATTTGTCCAACGAGGAGCCCGAGGTATTATTAAACCACTTATTTTCACCACCACAGAGAAAACATATCAGGTCTTATTGGGGGTAAGAAGAGGTAAAGATTAGACATGCATCCACCCTACCAATGACACAGTTTGTGTCACAAAGCTGCTGCTCGAGAGCACTATGGACCACAGGAGTGATTGAGAAACGTATCAGGTCTTCTGTGGATCACGTCTTGTAGGTGGGGTGATGTGAAGAACACACACATTTTCCCCCTACCAATGGCACAATTTGTGCTTGAAAACGTTATGAACAAATTCGCCCTCAATTGTATAGAGCTCTGGGTCATCTCTATGAGGAGGAAAAGAGATTTTCTGTGACTGGTATAGGACCTGAGTCCCAGTCACGGGCGACATCCTTACAACCTCCTTTGACCTTCCTAGGGTTAGCTAGGCATGCTGAACCTAAGGAGCAAACTCCATCATTGTTTTCCCGAGGCATGGCCACAAAATAATCACTGGCGTGAAAAAGAAAAACAATGACGACTGTCTGACCCAGTGTGCTATACCCTTGGGGCTAGGTAACCACCTTCCCCGGGGTATGTCCTCAAGTAATTACCTGTGTTACAACCTTGATTACCAAGCAGCAGATTCCCAGTTGGGGGCCTTGAACCTGAGGTTCAAGCTGCCCGGAAAAAAAAAATAGGATATTACTTGGTTTCTCGCTGTAAGCGAGAGATGCTGAGGGAGACCCATAGAGTATTTCTCTCTTCCGGTCGAGTATCACACTGGGAAAGACCTGCCTTCCGGACCAGGGAAAGATCTGCGGTTTAGACCTACCCGTTCTATAGACAGCTGTATTACGCCCTGCGGGTAATCGGCTAAAACTCTATGGAGAGCAACGATTAGAGGAGATGCTCGATGGACGATCTAAGGTTCTCCGTTGCCCAAGCCTCAGATGTCTCCGTTGCCCAAGCCTCAGAGGTCCTCCGTTGCCCAAGCCTCAGAGGTCCTCCGTTGCCCAAGCCACAGAGGTCCTCCGTTGCCCAAGCCACAGAGGTCCTCCGTTGCCCAAGCCACAGAGGTCCTCCGTTGCCCAAGCCACAGAGGTCCTCCGTTGCCCAAGCCACAGAGGTCCTCCGTTGCCCAAGCCACAGAGGTCCTCCGTTGCCCAAGCCTCAGAGCGTGATTTCCTTAGTTGGCAATTTATGAGTGCATGATAAGAGAAGCACTCTTGAGGAGAGGAAAGAAATAGACTTCACTCGACTCTAACCACAGAGTATCTAGTAGTAGAGAAATTCTGAAATGGAATCTCCGTAGTCGTAGACGTGCCACTGTATGTGACCTGTCTTTTTTGGCCGACCAGGCTAGACCTAGTTCTAGTTGAGTCCCTTGATGAGAAAAGTCCGACTATAAGTCTGCACAGAAGTGGGAAGAAGCCATCTATTACTTTCTCAAAGAAAATTGCTCTTAAAAGGGAATCGAACAGGAGGCGGCAGTCCTTCTGTAAAAGAAGATCAATGCTTGGCATTGATATTCATTCCGCTTCTCGACGACAGATCTCTACAACAGAGGCTGTAGGAGGAATACTCCTGCATAGGGGTTGGATTTCATAAAATCTAAACCTGAGAACAGGATACCACGAAGGAGAGACCACGTAGCAGCAGAAAAAGTTCTCATGCGGACCAGAAACCTACGAATCACTGTCATTCCCCCTACTCTAGTACTTTTCCTTAGGAATATAGTGCCTACTAGGGGATAGAGATACGATATCATTCGTGCTCTGATCATAGTCCTAAGGATATATGGTCCTGAATGTGGCCTCCCCCCTTTCTTTGATGCCTCTGTAGGAACCTTCAAATTAAGAAGGGTGAGGAGATCTACTCCTTGGGAGAGGTTCTCGTCAGGCAGTCTTTTAACTAAGCCTATTATTTGCGCATGTCTTGTCGAGGATCAAGGGAAGGACGATCCCTAGTGCCAAAACCTGGGACCCGGCCAGTTCATCAGAGGTCGCACTCAATGGGGACTGATGCGGTCTTACCGGACCAGTTGAAGTTTCTACATGGTAATGAAACAGTCTACGGATATCCATATGGGATATGACCTTCGTGTCATTCCTACAATTACTCAAATTACAGATCGAGGTAAACGGACGATGTCTCGCAGGAGTGGAGACTTACAAATAGCTAGTAGGCTGAGGTTTTCAAGACGAGGGGCGACCCTAAATAGGAAGCTAACTGGTTGATCATAAAACCTTCCCTCGCATAACAAGGATTGAAGATTTAGCTCATCTCACGAGGAGAGACTAAAAGTAGAAACTTCTAACTGACAAAGCTGGCTCTATCCCGGCGTCCCCGTCTTCCTACGAGATCAAATTTTCCAATCATGAGGAAGAGGCTTAGACACTGCTTATCATTTTCCTACAGGAACTTTAAGATACAAGATAGTGTCCTTGTAGCTAAAGTCTGGACTTTTTTTCCTTGACGAAAAGACCTGAGCCGAATATTTCGAGCTTGTGGAGGGGTTAATTTATGAAAAAGGAATATATTCCCAACCACTTTGGTCTAAGAGGGAGTTCTTGTTACGGGAGAAAGTCACCTTCTGACTTCATGAACAAGTCTGAGATTTATGAAGTGTGGACAGATGTTTCCCCAGAACAGAAGCAGATGGGGGTTGAATGTGTCTCCACTAAGGTCCGTGAGGCTAAGGGCCAACGGAGATGGAGAGAACACAGTTTTTCAATATCCTCTGTAATTTCTGTCAGTAATTGTTTACAACACCACGCTCTCCATTACTCCAAAATAATGCGATCCTGCAGTTCTCTTCTTCTTGCACAGTAATTAGGTGGTTATTTAAATTCTGGGAAAGCAATAATTAGCAAGATATGTTGGGGAAGGGGGAAGGGGTTATAAAAAGAATAGCTCGGTTTCCTCACTAAACAACTTGGAACTGATATGTCAACATAGTCAACCAAACAGAATTCGTGATGCCAGCATACATAAACAGAAGTTCGTGATGCCAGCGTACATTTGATATACTGTATATTCAAAATATACTTAATAAAAAATGGAGTGATTACTCAAAAGTGTCACTATTTGTAAATTGCATATTTTATGGGCACTTTTGAGTAAATTAATCCATCTTTAATCAAGTATATTTTGAATATACAGTATATCAAATGTACGCTGACATCACAAACTTCTGTTTATGTACGCTGGGATTACAATTCTGTTTGGTTGACTATGTCGCCGTGTCAGTTCCAAGTCGTTTGGTGAGGAAACCGAGCTATTTTCTTTTCATAACCCCTTCCTCAACATATATTGCTAATTATTGCTTTCCTAGAATTTAAATAACCACCTAATTACTGTGCAAGAAGATGAGAACTGCAGGATTGCATTATTTTGGAGTAAATGGAGAGAGTTTTGTTGTAAACAATTACCTTTTTGTCAATCACCTATCTAGGGCCGACTCTAATCGTAGCAAGTAAATTGCTATAGCTGTTGATTAGAAGCACTGAATTCTTTCCCTAGGAGGGAGAGAATAGCGGTAATCTCATGAGGTTGTGTCTCCCACTGGGGGGGGAGGGGGGGTAGACACAGATTAAAAAGAATCTGCCTCCCCTATCACCGAGATCCAATTTGTTTCCGGGGACTGTCTAACTAGCATAGTTCATACTCAAACAAAATTGGCTACTGTGCAGCCCCATCATAAACAGGGCAACAAGGGAGACGGTACCAACCAAAGCAGCCCCTGGTCCCCAAGGAAATTTGTTTGCAAACAAAGTGTAAATGAAAAACATGTACGTTCAAGGGAGATGAATTCCCGTAAGTGTACCTGATTCAATGCATAAACCTGGCCACCTTGAGGTGGATCCCTCAAATTCCTCCGACGGCGAGACAGTTTTGGGAACCCAAGAAGCCATGTTTGTGGAGAAAAAAAAAAAAAAAAAAAAAAAAAAAAAAAGGAGACCAAAGAGTGGGGGTGGGGGTAATGAGCCTTGCGCTAGCGAAATATCTCTGTCGCCTGATGAAGGTAGTATTCTTAGGTTCCCAGAAGGAAAAATACATAATTCCATCAAGTCTGCAGGGTCTAAGTAGTGTAAGACCAAGAGTGATGAGAGACAATCTATGCCGTCTAGGGGAGAGTGCTCTCTTGAGCAGCTCCCTCTCAGGAAGTTGCTGGCATAGTAGAAGCCTAGAATGTAGCAGGCTTATAGTGATCACTGGACACTGACTGGTGAATGTCAGGCCGCACAATGGCCAACAGGCGAAAACGACGCACTACCGTTGTGTAGGACAACGAATGACTAGCTGTTGAATATAAACAGCGAACGGTGCTATTGATAAGCAACTGTGATAATCTACCCCTTGAAAAATGGTGATTGGTAGCTGACTAATCAGGGATCTGGATGCGTGAGCATCTAGTTCATGATTGTGAGTTAATTAAGCCTCTCGATATGAGCTTTTAGCTCTTGATCAAGTGTGTTAGCCTGGATTACAGACTTAGTAGCTCGTAATCGTGAGCGTCCAACACGTGATAGCGATCATCTCGCTCGCAATCACGAGTGTGTAGCTCATGACTTTACCACAAGATGATCGCAATTATGATCACAAGAGTATTGCTCGTGACCGTGAAAGTGTATCTCATGATCGAGAGATTCGTGACCCTGACCACGGTCACAAGCATCTTGAGCGCGGTTGTGTGTGTCTCGACGCGATCACGAGTGTCTGGCACGTGATCGCGGCTACAAGACGCTCGCTCGCGATCACCATCACAAGTGTTGTGCTTGAGTATGTAGCTCACGACCGTGAGCATAAGCACGATCGCGAGCATCCCAGTAGCGATCGTGAGCGTTCAGTTCGCGATCGTCAGCGTCCTCGCACACGGCTACAAGAGCACGTAACTCACATTCGTGAGTGATCAGGAGCATCTTACTCGCTATCTCGAGAGTGTATTTAAGAGTTGAAGAGACTGGCTTCACAATCACGGTCATGAGCGTCACAATCGCTTTCGTGCAATTCACGCTCATGAACATGAACGTGACTGCGAGCTTCTCGCTCGCATCACTTGAAACACTCTCAAGAGGTGTAGACACTGACGTCATAATCATGAACACGAGTGTCTTGCTCGCAACTGTGAAACTCACACTCATGAGCTGTTAACATAAAGTGTTGTGAGAAAAAAAAAAGCCAAGGCTTATTCTGAATTGTCCCTGAAGGGATTTCCTCAAAGGGAATCCTGCCGTAGTAATGCCCCAAAGGGAAAACCGAACAGGTGTTCTTCTTCAAGAAGAAGTACGTCGAGATCACGATAACCTACGATCTCGTGATCGTAGCAATCTTTGTGGCAATCAATGATCGTCACAAAAGATGCCCTAACGGGTGTCTAACTTTCAATTGTCGTGAACGACAACCTGACCAACCAGGAAGACAAGGTGATGAGTCTCACCCCTGCGATCATTGAACAGAATAAATTCTGAACTCATCATTGGATTGTCGCAAATGACATCCTGACCGACCAGAAAGATGAGCTAATGAGACTCACCCCTGCGATCATTGAACAGAAAAAAATTCTAATCACATCATTGGAATGTCGCGAACGACATCCTGATCGACCAGGAAGACAAGGTGGTGAGTCTTGCCCCTGCGGTCGTTAAGGATAAGGAAGGTCTGTCAATTCGGTGATTGTCGAACAAGCCGTTGGTTGACAATCGTCCAATCCTCAACAGGCAGAAGTTGCATACGGGCTGAAACATTGCCTGCAGGGAGAGAGATAAAATTGCGGAGATCAACAGAAGGCAAGAAGACTCGTCGTCAGCAGAATTCGAAGGAAGGGGGAACGGGAGTAGACCTAGTCGACAGCTAAGACGTCAGCCGCAGCCACAGTCACCAACTTCACACCCAATATCATCATGAAGTGCTGAGGAAAAAATAATTAAAGGATTAAAAATTCCTCCCCTCCGAGGGAGAAGAGTAAACCGAACCCGTGAATGGGAAAGGAAAACGGCCCCAAAGGTTGCCAGCCCAGAGAAATCCTCCGATAACTCGCAGAACGAACATCAACATCTGAAACCGCCACATTACCATGTGATGGAGCATCATGCAGAAACACAAGTCATATCTGTAAAGAAAAGCATGAGCGTAAAGGAATAGTGTTAAATGGCTAAGCCTTGAGGGGAGAGAGAGGAGACGTCCGCTGTCTACCAGCCTAAAAAGTGACGTGGTTCACTGAGCCATGAGTATATATAGGTGGTTGGGTAGCCCCTAGCCCCCCCCCCCCCCCCCCTACCTACCTACTGTAGTGGTTAGGTAGGGTTGCTACCTCACACTTATAATCTGCTGGAAGTAATATCCATAAATAGCGGAAGGTTTGTTTGTATGGGAACAAATCAAAACATAAAACCAATAAGCATATAAAATGTAAAGCAAAACTATGCAAGGTAAGCAAAATTATGTAGTGACAATGTTTCGTCTACCCAGTCACTCCATAAGAAAATAATTAGAGGAAAGAAAAACAATTAAATCAGGAATCTAAAAAGGACAAGCAAATTATTCACTACAACCATATGCATAATGTATTAAAATGATACGAAAACACCATATCTTACAAAATTTTAATAAAAAAAAAAAAGAAATAAAATTACCCTATTGCAAATAAAGAGCAAGATTTATCCAAAAGGAAATATTTTCCAACAGTAGCTAAAATATTAAAACTGAAAATACCCTCAATATTGCATAAATCTATCACCATACTGTAATAGTTCCATTACTCCTAATGGCAGGTTAACATCTTGATTACCAGTTTTGAGTTCCTATTAATAAATACTAAACCAATTTTGTGTAAAAAAAATATATTCTAATTTACTTTTCAATTATATTCTAAAATGTTTATTCATAAAAATCTTCTAATCATAAAAATGCCTTATTTCACAACCCAAAAATATCAGGATCATCAGACTTATATTCACAGAAAGGGAGAGTGTAAATGAGAATTCTTAATTGTACAGGTGCCAAACTTAATTATTGTGATGGAGGTGCATTTAGCTCACTCATTGAAGATGGAAAGGAGAATCTATGAAGCAGGGCACTCCCTATATAGTTGGTGAGAATGTATAAAATAAAAACATGCATGTTATAAAAACAATGTTTCATCATGACTCCTAAATCTCTATTTTGGTGGAAGGTCAAGCTTCTGAACTTCTCACATAAAGTTTTACCTCAGTATTAGTGCCATTAATTACTTTCAGAAGGCAAAATAAAACAGAGATATCAAGCAAGTTTTGTCCATAAAGAATAGTAATTGAATAATCTACTCCAGATCTCAATAATTATTCTTTACTGGGGGATATTTTATATCTTTATAAACTCTAAATTCACTCTACCTGGCAATCTGCTGGATTGGGGATTGAGACCCACAAAAGTTCAATAATTTCTTGTAGTGTCTACAACTTCACCATCCTTAAGAGCTAAGAGGGGGGTTTGGGAGAGCCTATAAAGCTATCTACAGTCATCAGCAGCCATTGCCTAGCCTTTCCTGGTCCTAGGTTGGGTGGAGAGGGGGTTTGGGTGCTGATCATATGTATATATAGTCAATGTCTAAGGCATTGTCACTGTCCCTTGTGTTAGCCATTCATGAGCAATCTTTAAACTACTTTAAACTATGAGGAGTTAATGGCCTTAGGGTAGGATGGTTAGGAAGGCAGGAGAAACATCAGTTCACCATCAGCACTCATTCCAGGAAAAGTTTTTAACAGATTAACACCAAACTGTTTTGGGTTCTATTTCTTTTTGCAAATGATAGCCTCAGAAACAATCACCTGGTTACTGTCCTACAATCTCATTTATCTTAATTGATGCTTCATCAGATTCTAACTATTTTCACTAGCCTTCTTATAACTCAGGGTTATATATTTGTACTAAAATATACATTAATATGAAATCTAATAAAAATTTTAGTAGGATATGCAATGAGCAAAAGTTCTGAAGAGAGACAAATTCTTTGCTTTGTTTACAGCTGATGCCTGGCACTTCTAGGCTCATACAAGTCCTAGCAAGTCAGACATATACCAAATGGATGACAAACACCAATAATATTTTTCTTGTCAAAATGCAATACATACCAAATTCCAAAGTAGATAAATACCAAGATATGACTGTACTTTATGGGGACAACATTCCAAGGATCCTTAGCGGATATAAGAAATAATATTTCAAATTTCTAGTAGCCTAATGGATTATACTAAGTCGTTTGTTAAAAAAATAAAACTTGTAACAGCTAAGAAATCCAAAAGAGTGGAGAGCACACTTTATCTACACAAGACCTAAAACATGAAACCAGGTTTGTAGTATGTCACTTATCAGTGCCAGAACGTAGAGTGAAGGAAATTGGGATAAAATGGAGGCCAAAGATTAAACTCCCCTCCCATATTGGTATATGGCTCATTGTAATGCTTGGTATAGAGTAAATGCACTGCTCAAGTAAAAGGTAATAAAAGTAGATTGACAATGTCAGCTACCAAGAAAAACTTTTAAAATTTCAATATATTGAAAGGAAAATAAAAAGGAGAGCAATCAATGTGGGAAATGAATACTGTGTTATTCAATATAGGCTTGAATAATCAGTCCTGGAAAGAGAGTTATACATTAAAGTAAATTTCTATCTACCTACCAAGTCATGAATAATAAGTCGTTTAAAAGTCAGTCTTCCGTAATAAAGTACTTTATGTTTTCCCCAGGTTAGATAATAGGTCCTCAGCATTATTAATGACTAAACAAAAAGACTGAAATGGCAAATAAAGTCCTAACAACCAGATGTTTGCATCTTAGCAATATTATAATTTGAAACATGACAAATTTGAAAAGAATTTGAATTTTTCCTAACTATACAAACCTTGAGCTTTTAACAGTGGAGGATATTTCAGCAAAAGCTGATACTAGCCAAAAGACTTTTTAGCAAGGTATAACTACCCACTGCTAATTAGCGGGTGGGGGGAGGTAGACCAGTCACCGTACTCATACACCCACCGGTGAAAAGATGTTGTTTTTATTGCAGGCAAGACTTCGAGGGATTAGGTGATAGCAGGACAGGTATGTATAAAGCACTCGAGGTTTGTATATATACTGTAGTTAGGAAAATCTAAAAATTATTTCCAAATTTGTCATTTGTTCCAGTACCTAATATAAACCATTTCACTCTTTACAGTGAAGACTCACCCTTGGGTGGGTGGAGGGCCTAAAGCAACTGGCTGATTTTCTGACCCAGGATGCGATTCTGTGCTTTGCACCAGCTTAATAAAGTCACCCTGACACTTTGCTAACACTCAAAATGTGTGGGATAGGTAATGGCCAGGGAAATCCGAGTGGTTGGGTGTGAACTAAGCCCTATGACTTGATCAGATAAGGAATTCTTTGTAGTTGTACTCCACACTTAAGCTAGCCGTTGCCCAACTCGCCCTCGCTGGGAGGACGGGGACAAACAAATACAAATCCTATTTTAGGCTACACAAGGGATGTGGATTCTACCTGCAGACGTAGGTGGTCAGCTTGCAGACTTCCACAAGTGCTTCCCCAAGAGGGGAAGATGAAGAGAAGAGGCCAGTCACTCTACCGTTCACCCCAGACTCATCATGGGTAACGTCTGCCTAGGCAGACTCCTTATCCTGCAAGGGTAACGGATCTAAGCATTCAGGTACCTGTGGGTTACGTCTTGCAGATAGAGGGCTGTGAAGGACGTCCAAAAATTCCAAATACCCGCTTGAAATACCAGTAGCACAGAGTAGTTCTTTTCAACCCGTTAGTGACGTACTTATGCCCTAACATGATGAGCTCTGGGTCTTCCAATGTTTGGAAGTGTCTGGAATCAGAACCCGATCTATGACCTGTCGAATCCAAGAAAAGATAGTTTTTTTTGGTGACTCTCCTCTTGACCTTGCCCATGATCATAAAAAGGTTGTTTACATGTGGGCGAGCTCCTACGGATCATAAGATAACCCCTCAGTGCTCTTATTATACAAAGTAATAAATGATCTAGGCCAAAGGATAAAGCACAGAGGCCTTCAACTCGAAAGGACCCGAACCTTGGCCCGTTACAGCCAAAGTCTTGGCAACTGACTCAGGGACGAAGTCAAGTGTTACTAGGCCTCTATCCCTTTGCTAGGGTATGTCTTAGAAGAGATCATGTCCTTCCCTGGCTCTCATCATGGAGGCCAAAGCAAGAAGGAAAGAACCTTTTTCAAGAACCGCCTAGCAGCAAAAAGCATTCCTTTCCAAGAGCGTATTACAAGAACTACATTCCAAGGAGGTCATCTAACTTCTGATTGGGGACCAGCGAGCTCAACCCTCTGAATGAGGAGTGTGTTCCATCGAGGAAAAATTGACTATGATCAAAATGGAAGATGTGGCTCAAAGTCACGAGGCATTCGGTCACAGTTGAGACCAAGTAGGTTCTTTCCTTCCCGAGATACAGCAAGCTTCCTTATTCCCGTGAGAGAGATAGTCTCTCCTAGGGAGGTCATGTTGAATATCCTTCAGGTGACAAGTCATAGGAATATGACAGATCGAAGTGAATCCTGAGAGAGGTTGTATGAGCAGTTCAGTTAAGGAGAGAACCGTTCTATCAATATCTCTATAAGCAGGAATAGACAGTCTAGGTGCTATACTACTTGCTGCCACTGCAGAGCTGTAAGGGACATCGACCGACCTGTTGATGAATTTCCAGAATGAGTGTCCTCATCGGACATAAGGAGAGCGACACAGGGGCAATCCCTGAATGTTGGAGGGGCTCTAAAAGAGGTGCCTGGTTACCCCATACTGGTTAATAGTACTCTAAAAGCTTCAGTACATGAGTCGTCCTGGACCGACCTCTCTTCCACAACTTCAGCTAGGGTCAAGACCTAAATGGCTAACAGAGGAAGAGAAGGTCCCACGAAGTAAAGCCATCAGTATACCTGGTCAAAACGACTGCTAGGAATTGGGCTGCAGCGGGTAATTGATTAAGAGCCAGCAATACTAGGCTAAAATCTAAGAAAATCTGCGCGGTACTGCTGATAGGTGTTGGAACAAAGCTTACGGGCCATGCGTCGTGACAGGTGAGCCTCTTCTTTCTTTCCATGCATCCCCTAAAAGCATCAAATGTGGGGAAGGCAGAGGAGGAACCTGCCTTGCAGTAGTGCTACTATATAAGGGTTCTGAAGGAAGACTACTCCTTCTAGAGGACTCTAACTCAAAAATGGAATGGATGGAGTTCCGGGGAGGGGGGGGGTGTTACCACAAAAGGTACTTGACTTGGTCCGGAGACTGCCTACTGGACTACCTTCACCTGTTCTGCTAACCATGGTGCATCCTTCGTAAAAGAAAGGGAGTCCGTTACAGCGATTGCGTGAGTGCTTCCTTCCCTTCTCAGATGTAACAAAGAAGGGGAAAGCATGACCAGATGGCCTGTTGTGTTTGTCAAGGATAATCGCTTTCATAGGAAGGCGAGTAGACTTTACATGAGCATCACAAACAAACACATGCACCTATCACCGAAGTAGGGCGAACAGGTAGAGTGGGGCGTGTCACCAGCGTCGATTTCCAGTAAGGGCGATTGGTGAACCACAAAATGGTGAGCACTGGCGAGGTGAATGTTTGAAGGCGAGGTGAATGTTTGAAGGCGAGGTGAATGTTTGAGGGCGAGGTGAATGTTTGAAGGCGAGGTGAATGTTTGAAGGCGAGGTGAATGTTTGAAGGCGAGGTGAATGTTTGAAGGCGAGGTGAATGTTTGAAGGCGAGGTGAATGTTTGAAGGCGAGGTGAATGTTTGAAGGCGAGGATCAGCAAGCACCTATAAAGGTGTGCACAGTGAAGGTGGTGAGCCCCTATGCTTGCTATCTCGCTGCCAGAGCATACCCCGATGGCAAGTAAGTACGCACTACGGAGGTAATGCGCACCTGTGGTAAACACGATGCCAAAGCAAAAAGCATGGGCGAGTAGGTTCTTGCAAAATTGCTAGGTGGTTGGGAAGCGACCAAGACGGCGTGGAGACATGAAGGGCTCACCCACCCACATCGCTAGTGCTCAGTGAACAAGTGTGCAACATTGCACAAGACTCCCTTGCGAGACTAGAGTCTGCTTTCACGTGCTGAAGCAGCATGGGCCATAGCACTCTTAATCATCATGCCTCCTGCAGGAGGTTGGCGAGTAACCTTAAGTGCTCCTTCAGGAGGCAGCATTTACTCGTAAAAAGCCAAGTAAGGCTGTGGAAGACAGGAGTAAACTAGTTTTCCCTTCCATATCATTGAAAACTGGAACGGACTGTGGGCTACCTGGTCAGCCAACTACCCAGTAAAGCAGCCAACACTGCTCTGAGTTTGTGTCTGTTGACCAACCGTAATGCAGTCAGCACTGCCCAGCGATTGAGTATGTTGACCAAACCCTTTGGTTCAATTAAGAGGAGCAAGGATCATATTACTCTCAAGTGAAAGATCAACTCTCATCGGAATGCCCGAGGGTGCCGAGAGGTTGCTTAGCAAGTAAATATTTCAAGTCGATCACTGCCGAGTCATGTCATCAGTTACAAGCAACTGTTTCTATAAAGGCCTGGTGAACCCTGCCCTCCAACTGCCTTCGCTAGAATAGGAGTTGGTCGTGTACGTCCACTTACAGATCGGTAAACACCAGAGTAGCCAGTATTCTCTAGCGAATAATGGTATTACAGCAAACCTCTTGTTGATCGCTGTCAAGCAAACAATCGGTTGCAAGTAACTGCCTGTACTTCCAAAATAATAGATCAAGACGTATCTTCAATCACATTTGTCAGAAAGGTAGTTGTGTGCATAAGCCCAGCTACGGACCAGTAAACAAAGACAAAAACATTTCCTCTATAGGTATCCCGTACCATAACGAAGACCCAGGTGCAGCCCGAATGGTTCGTTGCACCTGAAAACTAACTTGGAGAACATCGACAAATGTTTACAAACGAGACCTCATTCTCCCTATGACAAGTATCTCTTATAAAAAGCGAATACGTTTCGTATCTTGTCATTCCCGATCGGCAAAACTAGCATAAGCTCCAATTGTTCTTTCCCAAGTGAACAGACTTGCTTATGCAAAGTTGCCGAGTCCAAGTACCTTTGATACTAGACGTATCATCTCCAAATACCTTTGATACTAGACATATGATCCACAGATGTTAGGGAGGACCTGATTGGGATGAGGGAGCAGCCCACTTGAGGGAAACTTTCTTGGTTCTGTATAATGGTAGCAGCCCTTGCTGCTACTCACGAGCATGCATTCGCCCGCGAAGGTAACGCATGTAACTGGCTTAATGAACAGCCTGCATTGGCATTAGTAGCTCGCTTGCCCCCATGCCAGAGCATTACGAGCCCATTTTGGTGTGTGAGCACTGTCGAGATAAGTTAATGGACTAGCCAGAGCATTGTGAACGTGTTCATGAGTGTGCGTGCGCCCACAAGAGCACATGTAACTAGCAAAGCAATCGGACCTTCGTCGGTCGCAGGAACTTGCCCGCCTGTCTAAGCAGCTATAAGCAAATACTTGTTTGATACAAGTTCATAAACGTAATCATGAGCCAATTCCATCCCGTTGGGAGTAGAGGTCTGAGGGAATAACATCATGAATGCCACACGAGACCGCTGTGCCCTGAGGGCATGACAGGGCGAGGTAGAGATCGCAAGGTGTTCGAGGCCGACACCAAGTGAATGCTCAGTTGAGCTCTCTATCGCATAGGGAGAAGTCCAAGAAAGTAACCCCAAAGGATTATGTCTCACATCTATTGAATGTCCAAGGCACAATGGTGGAATGCAGCGACTGCAAGCGGTTGCTAGGCAACACCCATTTGCAGCAACAACCCCAGAGGGTTGTCTTATGAGCCTCCTTGTATTGCCCCAAGTTTCCACCTCGTCATATAGGCGAGTGTGCAAGCGTAACTAAAGTACCTTGTACCAGAACTTCAGTATGTTGCAAAGACCTCGTCAGCATAAGAAGCTAGACCCGTGTGTGGGTTCGCTCTCTCGCATGAATAGCCAAGAGGTGCTTGCCCAGACTGCTCGCTGGTGCGTAGTGTCAAGGTTCTCTCTCTCTCGCATCAATAGGTTAGAGGAGGTCACCCAAACTGCTCGCTAGTGCGTAGGTCTGGGTTCGCTCTCTCACATGCAAGGGTTTGTTTGCCCAAGCTTGAATAGAAAATGAACACTAGCCAGCACTCCCAGGAGGAGGTTGGAAAATTGTCTACCATGCTCTAGAAGGAGGCACAAGCTCATATGATAGCAAACAAGGGTAAGAAAGATTTTCCTGTGCACTGACACATAACAGGAAAAACAAGCTCTGCCCCTGAAGGGAGGAAAGCCTGAGGCGGGGTACAAAACTCCATGAGCTTTGTTGTGCCTGACGATGGCAAGAAGCCGTGGACGAAAGGGGTCAGCAGACATTACCGTATGCAGCAATAACCCAGAAGGGTTATAACGTACAAGAATCGCTGATGAGAGACAGTGACCGCAAGTGGTTGGCAGGCATCACCATCTGTGGCAACGACCCCGAAGGGATATTGCTCACGACACTCGTACCCTGGGGGCACGAAGTTAGAGGGGGCAACTTACAAGCGGTTGGCAGGCATCAACATCTGTGGCAATAATCCCAAAGGGTTATAGCTCGCAAGACTCATTGATGGGAGAGACGGCAAGGCCAAGCGGTCAGCAGGCATCACCAACTATGGCAATACCTCATAAATGATAATGCTCACGAGACTCGCTGTGTGGAGTTCCAAGCATCATACTTTGTGAACCCTCATCAGGCTGTTAAGGGTCAGGCTTGGGGGGGGGGGCCCTACGCATCAATAGCTGAGAGTTGTGAAACGTGACCATAGTCAGTTTCTGGGTTCTCCTCGAGACAGGTAACCCAGAAGGGAACCAGTCTGCAACTGCTCTCATTCCTACATCGAAGCTGCAGGAACGAAGAGTGAGCACACACAGACACTTCTGCAGTTAAGGTCACAAAAACTTGGTGCAATAATTCCAGAGTCTGGGGGGAGAAGACCATGGGGAACCCCAAGGGAGGGAGGGAAGAAATGCTGCAGGCGGCAACGAGACACACTCACCCAGTGGAGGGCGGTGTCTGCACCCAAGAGTTGTCCGGGGATTAGTTGGTCATCCGTAGGAGGCCCAACTAGTAGACAACGTGGAGGGAACATGACGATGGAGTAAGAAGCCAGGGTTTCTCCTTCTGCTGTTCAACGAACCCCCACTGGGTGGATGACCACTCCCTGAAAAAGTTTAAGGTCAAGTACCAGTTTTTTAACAGGTAACGCGAAAGACGGAACGTATACCCGCTCCCCGAGCCAAAATAAAAAGTGACAGGTTTTCTCCGGTGGGTGTACGAGACAGGTGGCTGGTCTAAACCTCCCTAACCCCCTAATTAGCGGGGGGTAGTTTTATCTCTCTAAAGTCTTTAGTCTAGTTTTAGTTTTCGCGAAATAATATCCTTCACTGTAAAGTGCGAAATGGAATGTACATTCTGAGGTGCCAGAACAAATGAGGTTTAGGATATCCATCCTAAACTGGGAATGAAGTTCACTAACTCCATGGAGATAGGCAAAAGAAGGCAAGTCTGGCAGACCGCAGAAAATTACTTTCTATCCCTTATGAAAACACTGGCTATGTGGTGAAGGGTAATTTGAATTTTTATGCCTGATATGCACATCATAGGGATGCACCTGTAGGGACCTCTCTACATCACAAGATGAATTGGCTCCCAAGAAAGGTAGAGCTAACTCTCACATGCCCATCTTTTACCATCTACTGTATACATCACTAGTAGGCTCCTATAAGAGGTGAAAATCATGGATCTTAGAGGATAAATGAGGCATACTTAGGTATCACCTTTATCATCAGAAAAAGAAAAGGACCTTATAAATAGCACCCCTGGATCTTATAAAACTTCTGCAGCAAATATTAACGACATTGGTCACCATGGAGCAGTTGTAATCTTCCCTTGTCCACTGACCTTCCATTACCTTTTGCATGATGCAAAGGATATGGATTTTACTAGCAGAAAATCAAGTGTCAGGAAGAATACTCTTTATCAACATGCTTAAACTCAGCTACAGATATTTTTTTTCAGGATTTAGATGAGCCTTCGCAGTCTAACACTATGGAGAAGGTCTTGTGGAGCAAGGCGAGTTTCTGAGATCTTGTCTACCTATTCCAATGACATAAATTGATTTTCAGTTGGACCAAACAGTGTCTAGAAGGAGTCCAAAAAGGCTATGATAGATGTACACAATAACCATAAAAAATTAAGGAAATAATGCCACAAGTACGGAGAACACATGCACCAAGGCAAACTCTTCTCAAAGGATCCAAGTCTTATAAGCCTTAAGTTTTCAGAACACACAAGAAAGGCATTTGTATGATTAGTAGGAGGGTTATGAAATAAACCATAGTTTATGGTAATCTGAAATTTCATATTCTTTACCTTATCAATTCAACAGTTATTCAACATTTAAATTTTCAGGATAAAGACAAAAAATGGTTCCACCAATATTGCAAGCATAAAAAAAAAAAAATAGTGCTAACTATGACCTCACACAAGTCAATCCTAATATGTTTGCTGACCCATTGGAGTAAATCTTAGCATTAAAAAAAAAAAAATACACCTCCAATAAAAAGATTTGTTCCATTCAAAAGCCTCCCTTCCCCACAAAGCAAAACTATTTTCAACTAACCTGGATTTCTAGCAGATATTTCAGATACAGAGGAGGCACCATCAGGGATTCTTGATACCATAGGGTCTGGTAACTCTGAGGTAGGCTGTTCTGGTTCATCTATGACTTCCTGGTTTAAGCCTTGATACTGATGGTATGCATGTTGCTGGTTTGTTTGAAAGGATGTATAATGATGCACTGGGTCTTGCAATTGTGTATTTTGGAGTTCAGGCAATTCGGTAGAGACTGATGCAGTAGTAGAAGGATGTGGACTAAGTACTGGATCTGGATTTGAATAATTACCATTATCTACCCCAGGACTTGGAACTGTTGGAGGGGCAGTACTTTGTGTCACTCCAGTATGAGAATTCAACTTTTCTGTTACAGGACTTACTTCATGCCCACTCTGGCTATGTATATCAAACATCTCTTCATCACACACTGATCTATTAGTGTTTTCCCTGGTACGAGGATATTGCACATTATGCTGAGATTCATTTTCTTGCTCCGACTTACCCTGATTAGTGGGCCAATGTGGGTGTGACTGTGCATCTCCTTGTGGCATATGATAAACACCTGGCTGCATTTCATAACCAGAATACTGGCAAGAAACTTCAAAATGTTGAGCCTGAACTGCACTTTCTCCTGTGCCAGTATGCCCATAATGATCATACGTAGAACTTGGTTGATTCTTATTTTTTTGGCCAAGTGACATTGAATCAAATCCTTGTGTAACTGATTCCAAAGCTTCACTAGACTTGACATGCTCACTCGAGGGGTCAACTGGAACATCTTCATTCCAACTATTTCCCCAACAAGAGCTTTCCTGCTGGCCCACATCCTGAGGGTCTTCATTTGCCTTTTCTTGCCCATATTGATATGCCTCCATGACTGCTGTCTCAGGATGGTAACTCTGTTGTTGAATATCAATATTACCACAAGAATATTCAGTCTGCCTTGGGGAATGATTTGAAGCAGAATTAAAATTAGCTGGTTGCTGTAATGAGTCTTGATGTTGCTGATTTTCTCCAGAATCCTCCTTTTCTGATGTTCCTGCTTCTTGCACACCAGCACCCTCAGCTTCCCAACCATCTCCCCAGCCATCATCATCCCATGTTTCCCCCATGGCAAGTCCAGGAGCTGCAGAACCTGGAGTTGGGTCTTCTTCATTCCTGGAGATACATGCAATGGTCTCTGAAGCATGCTGGTTTGTAGAAGTGGCCTCTGTTTCCTTATGTGAAACTTGCTCTGTCAACTCTGTCGGTCCCTGAAGATTATCATGATGATCAGCAGAGTTCTCAGATTTAAATGCAGCATCATTTTCAGAAACTGGTACATTTCGAGGATAATCATCTAGTCTAACTTCCAGGTCAGTAGTATCCCAACCCCAAGAGTCTTGCTTACTATGTGTGGGAACATCTGATGAACTCATGAACTGCCCAGATTCTGACACTGCAGCACAATAGTTTGTCCTATCTGTAGTAGCTACAGCAGCAGAGGTGTCATTTCTAGGTTCATTTTGATGCTCTAAGCCATCATCCCATTGGTGATTACCCTGATGCATTTGATTAGGCTCTTCATGACCTTCTAGTTGAGCAGCTAATCTTTCTGGTTCTGTAGGCAAGACAGATTGCCCAGTTAAAAGAGACTGGTCTTCAGCAGCCTGGGTGATTTCTACTTGTTGCTGCTGTTGCTGATCCCCCGATTCCCAATCAGGCCAGCCATCTCCAGCTGTGTCTCTATTTACAGCTTTTTGGGAAAAGTCATTACCTAATGAAGATAATTCAGGATCAGCTTGGTGTTCCTGAATTACTTCCTGAACACCTGTATTTTGGGGATCAGACCTTTCAGGCTGAGGAACCAAAGGTTGGTGTGATTGTTGCTGTTCATAAAAAATTTGGCTTGGTTCTTCCTTTCTCGAAGCATCCCAATTATCATTACCCCAACCCCATGCATCTGCTTCAGTAGCTGGAACTGATTGCATTGGATCCTGTTGCTGCTGTTCTACTGCTGGCTGTTGCTGCTGTTCTACTGCTGGCTGTTGCTGCTCTTTTACTGCTTGTTGCTGCTGCTGTTCTACTACAGGCTGATGCCGTTGTTCTACTACTGGATGATGTGGCTTTTCTACTACAGGCTGCTGCTGCTGTTCTATTGCTGGCTGCTGCTGCTGTTCTATTGTTGGCTGCTGCTGCTGTTCTACTGCTGGTTGCTGCTCTGCTGCTGGTATTTGCTGTTGTTCCAAAGCTGGCTGCTGCATTGCCTTATTATCATTGTTATATTGTTCATAGTGTTGTTGATAATAGTTTTGCTGTTCAACAGGATACTGCTGTGGATGCTGAATGTTTTGCTGCTGCTGCTTATATTGCTGTTCCTGGGTCTGTGGCTGTTCATATTGCCTAGAACTTGGATAGGTATCCTGCTGATAATTATGCTGATGCTGTTGTTGATACTGCTGTTGTGCATGGTACTGCTGCTGCTGTGCTTGATACTGCTGTTGTTGTTGATGCTGGTTATATTGTTGCTCTTGCCTGCCATAATTTGCAGGTTTATTGTTATTTTTGTTAACTTCAGTCTGGGACCAATCATCTCCCCAATTGTCATTCCCCCAATCATCACTTCCATTTTGGCTATTGCCATTTACGTACTGTTGTTGAGAGTTAGCAGAAAACTGCTGAGACTGAGAAGTTGCATAGACACCAGAATTGTTATCTGCATGCTGATTATTGAGAACTGTATTCGAAGCTGGTTTAACAAATTGTTCCTGCTGAGAAGTAGGTGGCAGCTGTTGCGGATAAGCCTGAGGTTGGTGGTTATACTGAGGCACAGGCGGCTGAGAAGGCTGTTGGCTTAAAGCATGCAAGTGTTGTTGCTGACTTAGCTGATGCTGTTGATTTAAATGTTGCTGTGAATTAAAACCATGATTACTATTACTGGACCAAGGATCCGTTTCGCCCCAGTTCCAGGAATTGTCTACATTCTCATTACCACATCCAGCGGCATTTGGAGCTTGCTGCAACTGAACTGGTTGCTGAGGAGGAGGAGGAGGCGGCGGCTGTCCGGGTCCAATTGGAGCTTGATATGGCTGTGATGGCATGCCCCATCCTCCCTGAAATTGAATAAATTTTAAATAAATAATTATGCAATATCTATCACAACATAAAGCTGAAAATAAATTACAACATCCAAAGATATTCTTCCAAATTAAAACACAACCTTCTAACCATTACCTTCCACATTCTTGAAATTATGGTTGCTATCTTCAAAGTATATTGGAACACTTTCCATTGCTCTTTTAAGTAATCTTTTCATAAATGTTAGTTATTTGTGCTTGAAAATTATAACATTTAATTTTCATTACTTACTATAAAATTCCATTTACTTTTGTAATAGCATAAATATTCTGATTTCTCTTTCACTCATCTCTTCTATACTCGCACAAGGGCACTCAATCTTGTGGAATTTTGCTTAGCAAGTTCAAGTTTTTCTGTACATCCAATACAAAAATTGTGAATATTCTAATCAAACAACTACAGGTAGAATTTTTTTTTTAAATTTGGTCAAACGGTAAACATGTATAAGAATAAGAATATGAAAAATAATCAATATTAGTAACAATTATCCTCACTATTAGTTCAACCAGACCTACTAGTTAACATTCTTAACTCTAAGGAATGGACTACAACAGAATCATTTCTTTATGAGGCATAAAATTATTCTTAAGTACAATTTTATAAAACAATACTTTTACACACAGAACTGACCCAATGGAGGTAGCAATTATTAATATTAATTATTAATACATTATATGGTTTGACCAGACCATTGACACTTAACTCCTCTTTAACTGGAATAAGAGAGACTCCTTTCTTAAATGAAGGACAAAAATTATAGTCATCCTCAAAATAGTTTAATAAGTTAACTTTAATAACATTAATGCTAAGAGAACTGTCCCGAATGTTGCTCCTTACAAACATTCTATGTATTATTTAATATATTATGAGACATTATAAACAAATAGATTGGATAAACTGAAAATGTTGAAGGCAGACAAATTCCTGAAGATTTGCCTTCAAAACAACATTAAGGATACATTAAAAATTAGACAAATATAGTATATGTTATCCTGGATTATCTAGATTCTGGGATTCAGTCTAGAGGCATATTCAACCTATGGATTACCAAATATTTTATGACTCGTTTGAATTACATCACTATAGGACAACAGTGTAGCAATGATAGAATCCACAATAGATGCATAACAGACTTCATCATAACCAAATCTCAAAATGATGTAAGGGATAAAGATTTTGTTAGGAATTTATACTGGGATGTCAGCTTCGGCTCATCAGATTTGAATTCTAAGTATGACAAATTTGGAGATAATTTGTATTTTTCCTAACCATACAAACCTTAGCTATTTACATTGGGTTTACTTTTGGCGTAGCTGAAATGACGAGCTAATAGTTTTTAACGAGGGTTAACTACCCCCGCGCCAGTAAGCGGGAGTAGGGGAAGGGGTAGCTTGCTACCCCGCCCCACCCACACACACCGGTGATTTGCTTCACTTCACTTAGAGGTAGGACTTGATTTGGGGGACAGGGCTGGCGGGCAAATATGTGTAAATAGCTAAGGTTTGTATGGTTAGGAAAAATACAAATTATCTCCAAATTTGTCATTTGTTCCGTAACCGAAATACAAACCACGCTATTTACATTGGGTGACTTACCCCTTAGGAAGGGCGGAAAGTCCCCAGTCTTACTGACTTTGGCTTTTACCCGGGGGCTCCACCTCCCAGTGAGTAGCACTTGAGAAAAGGACCCCCTGCACCTCACAAGTACCTTGCTTCGCGAGGAACGTGTAGCCTACATAAGTTGTGTGTGGAGGAAAGAGCGTGACTCGTCCTATGAAGTTGACCTTGAGACCTTTAGATAGGAATCCAGGATAGGACGTTCCCAATACCACCTCGTCAGGGTATGGGGGACGCGACAGTATTGAACTTAATACTAGGAGCACAAGGAAGCATGGGTTACCTGCAGAGGTTGAGGTCAGCTATGCGGAGACCAGGATGCTGCTTCCCCAAGAGAGGGGAGGATGAAGAAAGAAGTAAGGGTCAGACATACTCTTTCATTCACGCAGACTAAAACCGGGTAACAACGCCCTCAACCTACTGCTACTTGTCCATAAAGGAGCCTGAGGTTAGACCAGCTGTTGTGCAGCCACCACAGGACCAATAGAAAACGTATCGAGGCTCCTGTGGGTCACGTCCTGCAGGTAATGGGGTGTGAAGGTCGTCTGACGCTTCCAGACCCCAGCTTGAAGCACCTGCGTCACAGAGAAGTTTCTCTTGAAGGCCAGGGACGTAGCAATGCCCCTCACATCGTGTGCCCTAGGGCGACGTGACGGAGGAGGGTCTGGATTCAAGGCATGATGGATAACCCTTCGAATCCAAGCCGAGATGGTATTCTTGGTGACCCTCCTCTTCGTCCTGCCTGTGCTAACAAACAATGCTCGCACTGTTCTCTTCAAGTAATACCTCAGACTCCTCACTGGACATAGTAGCAGCTGGTCTGGGTCGCTTGTTACAGAACGGAGACTCACGATCCTGAAAGAGTCGAATCGTGGATCCAGCACTCCAGGATTCTGAGTCTTGGCAACAAACTCAGGGACGAACCTGAACGTTACCTCCCCCTATCCCCTTGAATGGGCGATGTCATACGAGAGACCATGAAGTTCACTAACTCACTTGGCAGAGGCCAAAGCGAACAGGAAAGCCATCTTCCAAGACAGGTGGCGATCAGAGGCCTGGCGTAATGGTTCGAAGGGAGGTCTCTTAAGAGCCCTGAGAACCCGAACCACGTTCCAAGAAGGAGGTCTCACTTCCGACTGAGGGCAGGTAAGCTCATAGCTACGTATGAGTAGAGAGTGTTCCAGCAAGGAAGAAATGTCCACTCCTTTCAGCCTAAAAGCCAAGCTTAAGGCTGAGCGATAGCCTTTCACCGCTGAGACCGAAAGGCGCATTTCCTCCCGCAGATACACGAGGAACTCCGCTATTGCTTGAATAGTGGCATCGAGTGGAGAGATACCCCTCCCACGACACCAACCACAGAAGACTCTCCACTTTGCCTGGTAGACTCCCTCAGAGGACTTTCGCAGGTGCCGAGACATTCTCTCCGCAACCTGTTGCGAAAAGCCCTTCTCCGTGAGGAGATGCTGGACAGTCTCCAGGCGTGAAGCCGAAGCGAGGCTACGGCCTTGTGAAAGATGTTGCAGTGTGGTTGTCCGAGTAGCTCGTTTCGTGGAGGAAGTTCTCTCGGGAGCTCCGTCAAGAGCTGCAGAAGGTCCGGGAACCATTCCGCGTGATGCCATAGCGAGCTATCAGTCATCGAAGAGTTGACCGATAGTCTGGTCCTGTTGAGCACCCTTCTCATCAGACAGAACGGTGGGAAGGCGTACACGTCGATGTTGTCCCACCGTTGTTGGAAAGCATCTTGCCAGAGTGCCTTGGGGTCCGGGACTGGGGAGCAGTACAGGGGCAGCTTGAAGTTCAAGGCTGTCGCGAACAGATTCACGGTCGGGGAACCCCACAAAGTCAGGACTTTGTTGGCTATCTGAGGATCCAAAGACCACTCGGTACTCACTATCTGTGAAGCCCTGCTCAGAATGAAGCGAGCTGATAGTGTTATCGAGTGGACTTCGGTCCACCTCAGAATCTCTACTGCAAGATGGGATAGCTGCTGCGAAAAAGTACCTCCCTGCTTGTCGATATAAGCCACTACCGTGGTGTTGTCGCTCCTCACCACCACGGAGTGACCCGCCAGGGTCCGTTGGAACTGTTGAAGAGCCAGAAAGACGGTCTTCATCTCTAGCAGGTTGATGTGCAGGTACTTTTCTGATTCTGACCAAAGGCCTGAGGTCCTCTGGTTCAGAATGTGCGCCCCCCACCCTTCTTTTGACGCGTCCGAAAACAGTGTCAATTCCGGGGGGAGGACGAGAAGATCTACTCCCTTTCGCAGGTTCTCGTCGACCAGCCACCACCGCAGGTCCGCCTGTTCCAAAGGCCCTATCGGGACCTGCACGTACGGGGAATCGGAACTTTGATTCCACCGGGACTTGAGCCGCCACTGCAGGGATCTCATTCTGAGACGCCCGTTTGGAACCAGACGAGCCAGGGAGGACAGGTGACCTAAGAGTAGCTGCCTGCCTGACTGTCTATAAAACTTCAACCTCGACCTTTTGATTCTGAATTACATGAACTAAGTGTCATTTATGGAAGCATAGTGCATTGATGAAGCTCTGTCGAGGTTTGTCGGAGTTTTCCACTATTTGAGTATACAAAATACAAGTGGTCAGTCAGGGGCAGGTACTGTTTTAGCAGTTAATGATGCAAATTCCTTGCCATAAAAGATCGTGAGGATATTGATATATAATTTTCCTCTCTTCCACAGTGGCTCCTGCTTTCCGTGTTGGTGTGTGTATCTTTTTTTTTATCAAGGCTAATCAAAAGAGGACGAATCGTTTGGTCTTCAATTGGTAATGTACGATTTTAAACACGGTGAGTGCCGCTAAGGTGTAGATACGTTTTGCGCGTCCGTTCAACACTCGCCTTAAGTCGTGTTTTAGCTATTGTTTCCCGCTTAAAATATCATCGAAAAGATATTAGTCTCTCTCTCTCTCTCTCTCATCTCTCTCATCTCTTCTCTCTCTCTTCTCTCTTCTCTCTCTCCTCTCTCTCTCTCTCTCTTACAAATTGTTTGATGTGCCTTGCAAAAATTTCAATCTTATAGAAGATCCAAGAGTAGAACATAAGGAGAAAACAATCTTCTGATAGACAGCTAATATGGTTGTAAACAAGAGAGATCCTGTGTGACAAGTCCGTTGTAATTTTTCGCAAGTCTATTGCCTTGCTTTTGTCATACCGGTATATGCTAAATATCATATACTTACTCTCAAAAGGCTTTTGACAAAGTTCCTCAAAAAATTTATGGCTAAAATCAGAGCACTGGGCATCATTGACGAGCCCATTTGAATTAGTCGAAAATTTGGACGACCAACTGAAAACAGAGTTTTAATTAATGAGAAGCTTCAGAGTGGGCAGCTGTTACAAGTGGAATATCTCAAAAATCCTTCCCTGGCCCAATACTATTTCTGATTTATATTTCGACATAGAGTTAGGATTAAGTAGTAGAATAGCCAAATTGCTGACGGTACTAAACTTGGCATAAATGCTGTGAACTCAGAAGACATAGAAGCCATAGAAGCCATAGAGGCTGCGTTTACACCAAGCGAATCGAATCGATTCAATTCATGGAGAATCATTTGACTCGAGTCATTTGAATCGGTATAGTTTCCAACCTATTGAATCTGATTAACACATCATTCAGTACCAAGGCAGCCTTCGGGGAGTATGGACGTCTTTGCTGTTGCAGAAATAGCATTGTTGCTGTGGCTGAGAAAGCGTAGACGGAGGCGCGAGGCAAGTGCAACGAATATATGGGTGCATCCAATAAATTCAAGAAGACCTGAATCTGGGAGCTTTAGACATTTGTTCCCAGATTTGGTCAATAATCTTGAGAAGTTTCATGACTTCTTAGTGCTTGTTGAAAGGCGTTGAAAAAGAAGAATGAAGAAGGTATGAAATTAGATGACTTGCAGGCATACAAACTGCAACGTACATCAATTTACATACTCAAATATGCAGAGAGAGAGAGAGAGAGAGACCTGAATGCATGGAACGGAAGATTGACAAAAAGTTTTAAATAAATGAATTGAATATATAAAATCACTGACAATATAATGTGAATAAACATAATATATATATGGGTGGAAAGTCCCCAGCCTTACTGGCTTTGGCTTACCCGGGGACTCAGAATCCAAGTGAGCAGCACTCGAGAAAGAGAGTCCCTGCACCTCGCAAGTTCTTGCTATGCAAGAAACGTCCGGCCTACATAAGCTTGTGTGTGGAGGAAAGAAGTGTGACTTGTCCTAGGAAGTCAACCTGAAGTCCTTTAGCTGGAATTCTAGGCTAGGACGTTCCCAATACCACCTCGTCAGGGTATGGGGGATGCGACAGTATTAACTCAATCCTAGGAACACAAGGAAGCATGGTTTACCTGCAGAGGTTTGAGGTCAGCTATGCAGAGAACCCAGGATGATGCTTTCCCAAAGAGAGGGGAGGATGAAGAAAGAAGTAAGGGCCAGACATACTTCTTTCATTCATGCAGTCTAAAACCGGATAACAATGCCCTCAACCTTCTGCTACCTGTCCAATAAGGAGCCTGAGGTTAGACCAGCTGTTGTGTAGCCACCACAGGGCCGACAGACGTATCGAGGCTCCAGTGGGTCACGTCCTTCAGGTAGTGGGCTGTGAAGGTCGTTAGACGCTTCCAGACTCCAGCTTGTAGCACCTGCGTCACAGAGTAGTTTCTCTTGAAGGCCAGGGACGTTGCGATGTCTCCGACATCGTGTGCCCTAAAGCGACGTGACGGGGGAGGGTCTGGATTCAGGGCGTGATGGATGAGTCCAGGCTGAAAAGGCATTCTTGATGACCCTCCTCTCCGTCCTCCCTGTGCTCCCAAACAGGGATTGCACGCGAGGACGAACTGCAGCTGTTCTTTAAGATAACCCTTCCTACTCCTTACTGGGCCTAGTAGGAGAAGGTCTGGGTCATCTGTTACAGAACGGAGACTCGAAATCCTGAAGGAGTCGACAGAAAGTCCGGGACTCCCAGATTTTGAGTCTAGTAACCAACTCAGGGACGAAGCTGAACATTACCTCCACCTATCCTCTTGAGTGGGCGACGCCGTACGAGAGACCATGACGTTCGCCGACACGCTTGGCCGAGGCCAGAGCGAGCAGGAGCACCGTCTTCCAAGACCAGTGACGATCAGAAGCCTGGCGTAATGGTTCGCAAGGAGATCTCTTAAGAGCCCTAGGAGTCCGAACTATGTTCCACGGAGAAGGTCTCACTTCCGACTGGGGCAGGCAAGTTCGTAGTTACGTATGAGCGAAGAAAGATCCAGCGAGGAGGAAATGTCTATTCCTTTCAACCTGAAGGCCAGGCTAAAGGCTGAGCGATAGGCTTCCACCGCCGAGAGAGAAAGGAGCATCTCCTCCCGCTGATAGACAATGACTCCGCTATTGCTGGAATAGTGGCATCAAGGGGAGAGGTACCTCTCCCACAACACCAACTACAGAAGATTCTCCACTTCGCCTGGTAGACCCCTGCGGATGACTTTCGCAGGTGTCGAGACATCCACTCCGCAACTTGTTGCGTAACGCCTCTCTCTGTGAGGAGATGCTGGATGGTCTCCAGACGTGAAGCCGAAGCGATGCTACGGCTTGTGGTAGATGTCGCAGTGTGGTTGTTTGAGTAGCTCATGTCGTGGGGGAAGCTCTCTCAGGAGTTCCATCAGGAGAGGCAAAAGTTCCGGGAACCGCTCTGCATGATGCCGCAGCGGAGCTATCAGAGTCATCGACAGGTTGACCGATAGTCTGGTCTTGTTGAGCCCCCTTCTCAACAGACAGAACGGTGGGAAGATGTAGACGTCGATGTTGTCCCACCATGTAGAAAGGCATCTTGCCAGAGTGCCTTGGGGTCTGGGACTGGGAGTAGTACAGCGACAGCTTGAAATTCAAGGCTGTCGCAAACAGGTCCACAAGGTCAGGACCTGTTGGCTACCAAGGAGGGCCGAAGACCACTCGGTACTCTCTATCTGTGAAGTCCTGCTCAGACTGTCGGAGAGCACATTCCTTGTCCGGAATAAAACGAGCCGATAGGGTATGAGTGGACTTCGGTTCATCTCAGTATCTCCACTGTAAGATGAGAAAGTTGAGATGAAAAGGTACCTCCCTGCTTGCTGAAACAAAAGGCACTAACGTGGAGTTGTCGTCCACGGAGTGACTCGCCAGGGTCTGTTGGAAGTGTTGAGGGGCCACACTACGGCCTTCATTCCTAGCAGATTGATGTGGAGGTACCCTTCTGGTTCTGACCATAGGCCTGATTCAGAATGTGGACCCCACCCCCTTGTTTTGCCGAGTCCGAGAACCGCATCAAATGAAGGGAAAGGGTGAGAAGATCCATTCCCCTGCAAAGGTTTCTGTAGGTCAACTATCACTGCAGGTCCATTCGTTCCGCAGGTCCCAAAGGGACCAGAATGTCCGGGGAATCGCTGTCTTGATTCCACCGTGACTTGGGCTGCCGACGCAGGGATCTCATCCTGAGGCGGCCGTTGGAACTAGATTGGCCAAGGAGGAAAGGTGACCTAGGAGGCGTAACCAAGATTGGGCTGGAAGCTCTCCTCGTCTGAGGAAAGGTTCTGCGATTCTCCTCAGCCTTGCTATCCTGCCATCTGATGGGAAGGCTTGGAGATTGGAGTCTTATATCATGCCTAGATATACCAGTTGTTGAGATGGGAGCAGAGAAGACTTCCGGAGAATTACCATGATCCCTAGATCTTGGCAAAGTCCCAGAAGCTTGTCTCGGTGTTGAGGAAGGGTCGATTCTGAGACTGCCTGGGATAGCCAGTCATCCTGAAAGCGAAGGAGACGGATGCCGCTCCTGTGTGGCCATGAATAAACAGGGTGAACATTCTGGAGGACACCTGCGGTGCTGCGGGGAGATCGAAACACTGTACCTCGAACTGGTATATCTGTTGTCTAGGCTGAGTTTCAAGTACTTCCTGGAACACAGATGGATTGGGATCTGGAAGTACCCGTCCTTCAGCTCCAGTGTGCACATGAAGAGTTGTGGTCACACTACAAGCCTGATTGGCTCTGCTGTTCCACGCTGAACGAAGTTTGTTCGACAAACTTGATCAGGACTGAGAGGTCGAGACAGGTCTCCAGAGTTCGGACGCTTTCTTACAAGAAAGAGTTGACTGAAGAAGCCATGGGGGGAGCCGTCGATGACCTTTTGGAGAGCCTCCTTTAGAGCATGGTCTCGATTCCTGCCCGAAGGGCTAGCCCCTTTGCCTATCCCATGGCATAGGAGCTCGGCGACACTGGATTTGCTGTCAGCGGAGGTAGAGATGCAAAGAACGGGACACAATATCCTTGGCTGATAACAGAGATCATGCAGGAATCGGCCCCGAGCTGCTGCCACCTGAGAGCGCACCACCGGGGACCCGGCAGGGGGGTTGCCAATCCTAGCATTTGCGGCCTCGGCCGCTCCCTCAGGATTATTGCCTCCCCAGAAGGACTTCCCGCCCTTCTTGCCTCTGACAGGAGGGGGTTGCTGTTTAGACACCTTGTCTTAGCTGCCGGGGCTGGTTCCGATGTCCTAGGCTGACGAGGCTGTTGTTGTTGAGGCGCTGGAGGTTTGTAGGGTCTGGATGCAAGCGCCTATGGAGGAGCGAACCGTGATTCGCTTTCTCCACCTCTCAGCTGTCCGTTCCCTGTCCTTGGGCTCAAAACAAGGTCTTTCCAAGAGTGGAAGAGTGTCTGAGCTTGCCGACATCCATGGTTGGGACTTCTGAGAGGAACCTCTCGGTCACTGCATCTCAATGCTTCAACATCGAGTTTGCCCACAAGTTCGAAACTTGGTGAGCCGGGAAACGAGGTGCTCGTGCCCGAGAGGAGGAAAGTTTCCATGACCTTCCTGGAACTCCCCTTGGACAAATTCTCGGATAGCAACATGATGCCCAGAGATCCAAGCCAGACAACCAGTCACGAAGTGGCTCGCATGGCACACTTTGCGGCTTTCTTTTGGCTTAATATCTCTGAAGACGAGAATGTCACCTGCCGGGCGGAGAACTTTTCGAGAGAAGAACTCCCTGGGGAGACCCTTCCACGGAATGGTGGAGAGGAAGGGCTAAAGCCAGGTTCCCCCATGATCTCGAAGTACCTCCTCTGCTGACGGCTGACAGACGCAGTGTCAGCGACTCCCGCTAGGGGGAAAGGGAATCGAATGATCCTGAGGATTAGAGATGAAGGGGCCTGCCTCTTGTATGTGCCATGCTCTGCGTTTACGGGGAGAAGATCGAGAACTGGAAGTACGCGCCCCAGAAGACTCGCCAGGTTGCCCGTGTTGCGATAACCCGAAGGGAATAGTGGTCGAAATCACCCTGGCGGTCGCGCGATGGCAAATCGTTGGTTCGAGCGTGCGGGCGAACGTGGGCGTGCCCGCATGCAGGCGCGTGGGTACGAGGGCGCGCAGGCGCGTGGGTGCAAGGGCGCGCAGGCGAAAGTGCGCGTGGGCGCAAGGGCGAGCGCGGTTGAAAGGACGAGCACTGGAGGTAGGGAGACCGATGGCGTGTAGGCGAGCGATGGCGCGTTCGGCGATTGATTGATTGATTTAAAGTTTTCAGGCATCCTGACATCTGAGGTCATTGACGCCGGTAACAGCGCGTTCGGCGAGCGATGGCGCGTTGGAGGGAATCGCGCTGGCGCTCGTGCGATGGAAAATAACTGGTTCGAGCGCGGGCGAACACAGGTTCGCGGGCGCGCGGACGTAAGGGCGAGCGCAGGCGGCCGGGAGACCGATGGCGCATAAGCGAGCGATGGCGCGTCTTGGCGAGCGATGGCGCATCTTGGCGAGCGATGGCGCGTCTTGGCGAGCGATGGCGCGTCTTGGCGAGCGATGGCGCGTCTTGGCGAGCGATGGCTCGTAGGCAGGCGAAGGCGCGTTGGCAAGCGATGGCGCGTTGGCGTGTAGCGACCGCTCGCGTACAGGAGAGTTAACATGTGGGCACGTAGGAAACCTACGTCAATTGAAGCGTTGGCGTTGAAAACGCTTGCGAGCAGGCGACGAATCGCGCTGGCGCGTAAGGAGAGCCCAGGGATGCCTGTGAGCGCCTGTGCGGTGAAGTGGAGGCGCCGCGAGTCCAGAAGAACCTGTGAGCGACTGTGCGCTAGCGTAGGAACTTCTTGAACTGCGTGACGAGGCAGGAACCAGGAGATCGTAGGAGCGTAGTTGTGTGGCCAGGAGAAATGCGCGGCCAGACGTACGAGAGATCGTCGGCGAGGAAGCGAAGGAATAACTCCTTGCCTGCGCCCAGATCCGAAGATCATGGGCGCGTGGGCGAACGATGGCGCGTATGTGCACATCAGGAAGGGAGCGCAGATGCGTGCTGGCGAGCAGGTGCACGTGGAGTTCAGTGAAGAAAACCCTCTCTGCTTGCGCCCAGATCCGGAGATCGTGGGCGCGAGGGCGAACGTTGGCTCGCAATGCGCACATCAGGAAAGGGTGATCAGATGTGCGCCTGCGAGCAGGCGACTGTGGGCGTTCAGGAGACCATAGGCGCGTAGCCGCACAGAAGGTCTCAGAAGAGTTGGCGATCAGGAGTTGATTCAGCAGAAGTCTGGTCCACAGCAGGAGACTTGCGCCCAGATCCGGAGATCGTGGGCGCGAGGGCGAACATTGGCGCGCATTGCGCACATCACGGACATTTGCGAACAGTAGAACGAGGTAGCACAGGTAAAAAAAAACCTGGCACCAAAGGGCTTTCTCACATGTGAGATAAGCCCTTAGCCCCGAAGGGACCAGTGCCCGTTTGGAAAACGGGGTGGAGGCGCCCACAGCGCTACTGCGTCCAGGAACGGAGAAGAAAGACAAGAAGATCTGGCAGGTGTCGAAGATCGCGAATGAACTGCTGACAGGTCTAGAGAGGCAGCTGCAACTGTCTGTCCTCGTCGAGGAGGATCCTCTGCGGCTGAAGATGAAGACGACCACGGACAGGAGCACCATCATCAGTCCTTCGAAGAGGAGTCTCTGTTAGTGAACTCCCCCGAGGGGGAGAGACACTCGCAGGAGAGACCGTTAGACTCAGCTGCCCCCTCGACGATGTTCGGAGGGGGGAACTGAGCCTTCAGCAACAACAGCAGGGGAGTCCTCCGAAGAGGAGTCTCTATGAGTGTCCTCTCTCGCACACGAGAGATGAACACTTCGTAGAAGAGACAGGAAGAACTGATGAAGGCGCCCCTTAGGGCCGTTGGATCAGCAAGCTAACCATAAAGAGCAACTCTCCGAAGAGGAGCTCCTGCAGTTGCTCAGCCCCTTAAGAGTACCTGCAAGTGCGACCGCTCAGCACCAAGAGCATAATCGCACGAACTCCATGGTCCAGCCTTGCAACCGCTCAACCCCTTGAGCATGGTTATAAAAGCGGTAGATCAGCACCAAGAGCACAACCGCCCGAGGACCAGAAAAAAATTAAGGTAAGAGAAGAACACCCACCTGAAGGGAAAAAACTCATACCTGGGAAGGGAAATACCCACCCAAGGAGACAAACCTCCCGAGCGTTCTATATGAACTAAGGAGCTGACAGTTGTCACGGGAGAACTTCTAGGAGAAGGGACACGCCCATGACGAAGTCGTAGAGGAGGCGGCAACGGCAGACTCCCCAGGCCCCAACAGGACAGCTCTGCTTCATAGGCACAATAGGCAGACGAAAAACTAGATAGTTAACTGTGAAAATAAAACAATTAGTTAACATTAATTCCCCAGGGAAACTCCGAAGAGGAACCCCTGCGGGAAAAGAAAATAAGAATTACACACAGGAATGCGCCCTCCTCCCCCACTGACACTCACGGGAAGGGGGGGAAGGCGGAGAACTATAACAAAACAGAATTATAACAATAATAAATATGTAATTCAACTAATAATGTTACTATAGTAAGAACGAATGAACCCCGAAGGGAAGCGTTCTACACAGAGGCTGAAAAGTTAACAAATACAATTAGATTTAAATAAAAAAATAATCGAGACAAAATAAACGGTGAAGCAATTCAACCCGCAATGGGAAGGAAGCTACCATAATACGTAGTAGTAATAAAAGGGTGAACGAACTCAAGGAGAGAGAGAGAGAGAGAGACCGTAGTCAAACAAAACTCCCAAGTTCCCCACGCTGATAGACCAAGTTCCCCATGGGGAAGGAGGAACAGCAGATAAACATATTAGTAAGTAAAGTCCAGCGATGACGATTCCCCACGGCGCCCGCCGAAGGGAGACCGAAGGACCAAGGGAGAGATCGCGACACATGAAAAGTCACCGTAGTGGCCTGAGACCACACGGAGAAGTTGTCGTACAATGAGTGGACTTCTTACACACACACACACACACACAGCACAAACACTGAAAAGGAAACTTACTGTACAGTATTTCTATACTCAAATATATACATAAACATAAGAATGTTTACATATATATTAAGTATAAGAAAAGATAGTAATTAGTAAGACAACGCAAGTGGGCAACGCCGTTAATGGCTGCCATACGAGGACGGGACAGAGACGTCTGTTCATTGTCCAAGCCAAAAGTGAAGTGAAGCAGTTCACCGGTGTGTGAGGGGGGAAGGGTAGCTAGCTACCACTCCCTACCCCCCTGCTAACTAGCGCGGGGGTAATACACCCTCGTTAAATTCTAATGGCTTGTCCTTTCAGCTACGCCGAAAGTAAACCCTATGTAAATAGCGTGGTTTGTATCTCGGTTACGGAACAAATCAATCTTTAAAATAAGTCTTGACTGACCATGAGTTACATAGTTTACATCTACAGTAATACTGTTCCTAATCTTGAAAGACTGATACCATGAAAAGTAGAGAGACCACTCAGAAGATCAATCATCCGACCATTCAATGCACCTATATTTGAAAATGAATTAAAGGCTTACAAGAAACTTGATGGTTTGGGCATGCGCTTTGCACTCCCCAAGAGAGATTAGTTCACGAAACTTTCAAATGGGCTCCACAAGGCACTAGAAGAGTTGGAAGACCAAGGACTACATGGCTGAGGGCTATGAAGCGTGAAGTAGAGGATGATGAATGGAGAAGTATTGAATTAAAAGCTCAAGATAGAGACAACTGGCAAAATCTAACCCTTGCCCTTTGCGTCAATAGGCGTAGGAGAGGATGATGGTGATGATGAAGAAAACCTGATATGGTTTTCTTAACTTAACAAGAGTATTGATATGTGTAAATAAAATAGATGGACTTTGGAAAATTTGAAAGAAAACTCTCACCTCAAACAACTACAACTGGTACCAATTAAAGATTATTGGCAAATGTAAGAGTTAATTTTTCTGGACTTAGAAAGTTAAGTAACAGGCATATGACCATGCTTTGCACACGAGTTGCATTTGTGCTCCACAAGACCAATTTGAATAATAACTCAAATGCTGAGACTTACTGATGGTTGAACTAAAGCTGACTGACCCCGAGGATTTTGCTGAAAAGTACTAGCACCAACTCTATGACCACCTTTCAGTCTATTACGGAACATCGCTCTGACATCTGAAAAAAAAGAAACCTTTGAGATCAAATCACATATACTATGTTTCACATAATCAGTATATATAAACTACAACTGCAAAAAAATTTAATTGCTTACTCCTTAGATGCTTTCAGAGATTAGAACTTGTGCGTGCAATAAATGAAAATAGTTTAGATAACTTCAAAACAAATACAAATGAAGTAATTTCATTCAAAATCTTTATATTCCATACAAATAATGTACTGTACCTGTATGGTATCTCTCACTAACAGAGAGTGGGTGGCAGAGCTTATGAGTTGGAAAACAAAGTTAAACATCATGGACTTATGAACTTTTAAACTTGAGAACCCACTCTTGGAATGCATAACGTTCCTATGCGAGGGATTTATTTCTAATTCCCTGTGTGCCCTGAATAATGCCTACTTAACTGCGCTCCTGATATGGTTTTGTTTTTCCCAATGCAGTGTGAATTAAGATACCCAATCGTGCCTCATTATAGGTATGATGTCCAAATACATTTGGTTTATCATATTGATAATGTAGAAACCTGAATGGTTGTTTAAGTTTTAGCATATCCAATCAAATGAGATTTTAAAATTTAAGCATTATACTGCATAAACAGACTTCATTTCACTGTGATGGTTCATTTCAGAAATGTGATTATAGCTCTCAAATATTTTTACTAAAACAATAATTTTCCCGGTAAAGTACTCGGGGAAAGGCTGTTACTTTTAACTTGAACACTTAGTGCTCCCTAGTGCAGTAAACAGTCTAAGTATGATTCTATCTTGTAAACACCTGTAGTATTGGAATCAGCTGGTGCACGTTTTGAAAAGTAAAAAAGATGGATATGCAATTACCGTATACTGAAAGTGATTGTAAAGTTACTTTCCTTAAAGGGTCTTTTAACTGCACATTTCTTCTACCAGTTGGACATCCAACGTCATCTAAGGCAACAAAACGACTAGTCAAAAATCTTTGATTGTCATGCTACATTTGAAACTTCTAATTCTGATTAATGCAAGGGCAATAAGCATAACTTAAGTATACAGAAAGTCAATTTAACGGTCGAATGCGTTAGTGTCGGCGATCATTTAGCCAATGCACAACAGGCCGTAAATGGAACAGGGGGGTAACTTATCAGAATGCACAACAGAGGTTTGATCAGTGAAATGTCCTTTAACAGTTGGAGGTTGTCAGGAAGAGCAGCGCTTAGAAAGTCCTGCATCCGAGCGCGAACATCTCGTTCGTGATCGTAAGAGTTCTGTTCGTGATCATGAGCGCTTCACTCATGATCGTAATGTTTTGATTGAGAACGACAACGACTAACTCATGAACGGAAGCATCGGGAATGTCTAGTGTCTTCTCTCGTGAAGGTGAACGAGGATCTCGCGAATGTCAGTGTCACCCTCGTGAATGTGATCGTCGTCCCCAAGTTCGTGAATGTGATGTATAGATCATGACTGAGATCGCTTATCTTGTGATCGCGGGGGTGAATCTCGTGAACATGAGCTTACATCTCGTGATCGTGAGCGGATAGCACGTTATCTTGAACTCTTATAACGCCTTTGAAAAGAAGAAAGCTGATATCGTAATAACCTTCAGTCTTGTGAGTGTAAAGCTCTAGAGTTAGAACGCCTTCGTGAAGAATAGCACTAAGATCGTGATAACCTTTCATCCCTTAATTCAACATCGGATTGTTGCGAACAACATCTGACCAACGAGGAAGGCGAGGTGATGAGCTTCGCTCCTGTGATCGTTGAACAGAATAAATTCTGTTCTCATAATTGGATTGTCACGAAAGACATCCTGACAGACCAAAAAGGCAAGGTTATGAGGCTCCCCCTGCAATTGTTGATCAGAATAAATTCTGATCTCATCATTGGATTGTCGCAAACGACATCCAGACCGACCAAGAAGACGATATATGGTCCAAGTATTTACCTAGAAATTAAAGTACCATATGTTTACCGAAATAAGTTTTAGGCATGATGAAAAATCCCCAGTGCTTCCGATCATAGTGTACTTTTGCGTTATGGAAAGCTAACTTTATGAAGTTCTAACAGTATTCATCTGAGAACCTTGCAATATCTATAAGATATGCACAACTACGTACAGAATGAGACTATGCTATCGAATGTATGTGATCTTTTCTTTCAAGAAATTGGACGACAAAAGCAGCCTGCAAAGAACGACATTCCTTGAATATCTGTTCAACAGTATTATTTGACACATACAATTAGAGTAATAAGCATGTACTAAAATGTAATCTTTCCATATTGATATTGTGGGAATAATATATACATATACATACATTATATATACACACACACACACACACACACATACATATACATATACATATACATATACATATATATATATATATATATATATACATATATATATATATATATATATATATATATATATATATATATATATATATATATATATATATATATATATATATATATAACTACCGGGTAAGTCAGATGTTTAAAAAGAAAATTTTGTTGAGATTGCAAGTGATGTGTGTGGCAAGAAGTTTATTGGAGGCAGCATGAGGAAGGGCAGTGAATGGTGGAATGAAGGAGTGAAGGTAAAAGTGGAAGAGAAAAAGAGGGCTTTTGAAGAATGGCTGCAGAGTAATAGTGTAGAGAAGTATGAAAGATATAGAGAGAAAAATGTGGAAGTAAAGTGCAAGGTAAGTGAGGCAAAGAGGGCACCTGACCTGAGGTCAGGGATTGGGTCATTCATATGAAGAGAATAAGTAGTAGTTTTGGAAAGAAGTGAAGAGAGTAAGGAAGGCTGGTTCAAGAATTGAAGATACAGTGAAAGATGGAAATGGAAGGTTGTTAAAAGGAGAGGAGGCAAAGAAAAGGTGGGCGGAATATTTTGAAAGTTTACTGAATGTTGAGGATAATAGGGAGGCAGATATAATTGCTGTTGCAGGTGTTGAAGTGCCGGTGATGGGAGATGAGAATGAGAGAGAGATTACAAGAGAAGAGTACTAGATAAAACGAGAGTAGGAAAAGCATCTGGTATGGATGGTGTGAGAGCTGAGATGTTGAAGGAAGGGCGTGTGACTGTACTTGAATGGTTGGTGAGATTGTTTAAGATGTGTTTTGTGTTGTCAATGGTACCAGTAGATTGGATTTGTGCATGTATTGTACCACTATATAAGGGTAAGGGAGATGTGCACGAGTGTTGTAATTCCAGGGGTATTAGTTTGAGCTTGGTGGGAAAAGTGTATGGTAGAGTACTGATTAATAGGATTAAGGATAAAACAGAGAATGCAATCTTAGAAGTACAGGGTGGTTTTAGAAGAGGTAGGGGTTGTTTGAATCAGATTTTTACAGTTAGGCAGATATGCGAGAAATATTTAGCAAAAGGTAATGAGGTGTATGTTGCGTTTATGGATCTGGAGAAAGTGTAAGATAGAGTTGATAGGGAAGCAATGTGGAATGTGATGAGGTTATATGGAGTTGGTGGAAGGTTGTTGCAAGCAGTGAAATTCTACAAAGGTAGTAAAGCATATGTTAAGATAGGAAATGAAGTGAGTGAGTGGTTTCCGGTGAGTGTGTGGCTGAGACAGGGATGTGTGATGTCGCCGTGGTTGTCTAACTTGTATGTTGATGGAGTGGTGAGAGAGGTGAATGCTCGAGTGCTTGGACAAGGATTGAGACTGTTAGACGAGAATGACCATAAATGGGAGGTAAATCAGTTGTTGTTTGCGGATGATACTGTACTGGTTGCAGACGCGGAAGAGAAGCTTGGCCGACTAGTGACAGAATTTGGAAGGGTGTGTGAGAAAAGGAAGTTGAGAGGTAATGTGGGTAAGAGTAAGATTATGAGATGTACGAGAAGGGAAGGTGGTGCGAGGTTGAATGTCATGTTGAATGGAGAGTTACTTGAGGAGGTGGACCAGCTTAAATATTTGGGGTCTGTTGTTGCAGCAAATGGTGGAGTGGAAGCAGATGTACGTCAGAGAGTGAATGAAGGATGCTAAGTGTTGGGGGGAGTTAAGGGAGTAGTAAAAAATAGAGGGTTGGGCATGAATGTAGAGAGAGTTCTGTATGAGAAAGTGATTATGCCAACTGTGATGTATGGATCGGTGTTGTGGGGAATGAAAGTGACGGAGAGACCGAAATTGAACGTGTTTGAGATGAAATGTCTAAGGAGTATGGCTGATGTAGCTTGAGTAGATGGGGTTAGGAACGAAGAAGTGAGGGTGAGAACGGGTGTAAGAAATGAGTTAGCAGCTAGAGTGGATATGAATGTGTTGAGGTGGTTTGGCCATGTTGAGAGAATGGAAAATGGCTGTCTGCTAAAGATGGTGATGAATGCAAGAGTTGATGGGAGAAGTACAAAAGGAAGGCCAAGGTTTGGGTGGATGGATGGAGTGAAGGAAGCTCTGGGTGATAGGAGGATAGATGTGAGAGGGGCAAGAGAGCATGCTAAAAATAGGAATCAATGGGGAGTGATTGTGACGCTGTTCCGGTAGGCCCTGCTGTTTCCTTCGGTGCCTTGGATGACCGCAGAGGTAGCAGCAGTAGGGGATTCAGTGTTATGAAGCTTCATCTGTGGTGGATGACGGGGGAGGATGGGCTGTGGCACCCCTAGCAGTACCAGACGAACTCAGTTGAGTCCCTTGTCAGGCTAAGAGGAACATAGAGAGTAGAGGTCCCCTTTTCTGTTTCATTTGTTTGATGACGGCTACCCGCCAAAACTGGGGGAAGTGCCTTGGTACAGTATATGTATGTATGTATATAAAGACAATTATGGGGGACCTCAGTGGGAAACGGATATTTTTAAGGGGAAATACCAAAAATACGGGTGATTTGCAACAATAATAATGTTCAGAAATGCAAAATAAGCATAAGATAACCTGTTGGAAAAATATATGGATCACCTAAGTGGCTGAAAATTAAATTGTCATAATTATCTATAAATCACTTCACATCCTTCTAATGGTATTTGCTTCGCCGTGCGCTCGCTTCGCTTGCGGAAAAATAAAAACTGCAAGGTCCGTATGTACTGGCAAGCTCACAATCCCAGTAGCTCATTATTTTGGGGGTTATTTTTTACCTTCTCATGAGTAACGATAGCTATACACTGAACGGAGATTGTTTCCATCCTAAATAATTGCCGACATTGATAAAATATGATATTTTAATTATAAAATAAATTTTTGAATATACTTACCCGGTGAATATATAATAGCTGAGCCTCTGGCGGCTCGACAGAAAAAACACACAAAAACTCACGAGCGATCGCTATGTAGGTTGCGGGTGTGCCCACTAGCGCCAACTATCGGCCAGATACCGCATATACATGTAAACAGACCCAATTTTTCTCATCCCGCTGGGTCTCTATCGGGGAGGAAGGGGGGGGGGGCGGCCTTTAATTTATATATTCACCGGGTAAGTATATTCAAAAATTTATTTTATAATTAAAATATCATTTTTAAATATTTAACTTAGCCGGTGAATATATAATAGCTGATTCACACCCATGGTGGTGGGTAGAGACCAGAGTTAATTAAGTTTACAGCGTATATGCTTAGAGTTTTTGACAGTTATATCATAACAAAACCCAAATATATAAAGGTACCTGGTAAGGAAGTCGACTTAGACGATTACTCTGCCTTATTAGTCTGTCTTCCTCATGAAGCCCAGCGATCCTCTTAGGATGCTGAAAGACTCCCAGAAGCTGAAGTATTAAGGGCTGCAACCCATACAACAGGACCTCATCAAACCCCTAATCTGGGCGCTCTCAAGAAATGACTTTGACCACCCGCCAAATCAATCAGGATGCGAAAGGCTTCTTAGCCTTCCGGACAACCCATAAAAACATTAAAAAACATTTCAAGAGACAGATTAAAAAGGATATTGGAATTAGGGTAATGTAGTGGTAGAACCCTCACCCACTACTGCACTCGCTGCAACGAATGGACCCAGTGTGTAGCAGTCCTCGTAAAGAGTCTGGACATCTTTTAAGTAAAATGACGCGAACACTGACTTGCTTCTCCAAAAAGTCGCGTCCATAATACTTTGCAGAGATTTATTTTGCTTGAAGGCCACGGAGGTTGCTATAGCTCTAACTTCGTGCGTCTTAACCTTAAGCAAACATCGGTCTTTCTCATTCAAGTGAGAATGAGCTTCTCGTATTAAAAATCTGATAAAATATGACAAAGCATTCTTTGACATAGGCAATGATGGTTTCTTAACTAAGCACCATAATGCCTCAGATTTACCTCGTAATGACTTAGTACGAGCTAAATAGAACTTAAGAGCTCTAACAGGACATAATACTCTTTCCAGTTCGTTGCCTACGATCTCTGATAAGCAAGGAATATCAAAAGATTTAGGCCAAGGACGAGAAGGCAGTTCATTTTTGGCCAGGAAACCAAGTTGAAGTGAACAAGTGGCTTTTTCTGTAGAAAAGCCGATGTTCTTACTGAAGGCATGAAGTTCACTGACCCTTTTAGCCGAAGCCAAGCACACTAGGAAAAGTGTCTTGAGGGTGAGATCCTTCAGGGAGGCTGAATGTAATGGCTCAAACCTGTCTGACATGAGGAACCTTAGGACCACGTCTAAGTTCCATCCAGGAGTTGCCAAACGACGTTCCTTAGAGGTCTCGAAAGACTTAAGGAGATCTTGGAGATCTTTATTGTTGGAAAGATCTAAGCCTCTATGTCGAAAGACCAAAGCCAACATGCTCCTGTGGCCCTTAATCGTGGGAGCTGAAAGGGAGCGAACCTTTCTCAGATGTAAAAGAAAATCTGCGATTTGGGCTACAGAGGTACTGGACGAGGACACAGATGCTGACTTGCACCAGTCTCGAAAGACTTCCCACTTCGACTGGTATACTCTAATGGTAGAAGCTCTCCTCGCTCTTGCAATCGCACTGGCTGCCTCCTTCGAAAAGCCTCGAGCTCTTGAGAGTCTTTCGATAGTCTGAAGGAAGTCAGACGAAGAGCGGGAAGGCTTTGATGGACATTCTTTACGTGGGGCTGACGTAACAGCTCTACCCTTAGATGAAGACTTCTTGGAAAGTCTACCAGCCATTGAAGTACCTCGGTGAACCACTCTCTCGCGGGCCAGAGGGTAGCAACCAACGTCAACCTTGTCCCTTCGTGAGAGGCGAACTTCTGCAGTACCTTGTTGACTATCTTGAATGGTGGGAATGCATATAAGTCCAGAAGAGACCAATCCAGTAGAAACGCGTCTATGTGGATTGCTTCTGTATCTAGGACTGGAGAGCAATAGATTGGTAACCTTTTGGTCAACGAGGAGGCAAAGAGGTCTATGGTGGGTTGACCCCAAGTAGCCCAAAGACTCTTGCCCACGTACTTGTGGAGGGTCCATTCCGTGGGTATCACCTGACCCCTCCGACTGAGACAGTCTGCCAAGACGTTCAAGTCCCCCTGGATGAATCTCGTCAACAGGGAGATGCCTCGATTTCTTGACCATAAGAGAAGGTCCCTTGCGATCTCGAGCAGCGTGAAGGAGTGTGTGCCTCCTTGCTTGGAGATGTACGCTAAAGCTGTGGTGTTGTCTGAGTTGACCTCTACCACTTAGTTTCGAAGAAGCTTTCGAATATCATCAAGGCCAAGTGGACTGCTAATAGCTCCTTGCTGTTGATGTGCATGCTCTTCTGACTTGAGGTCCACAGACCCGAGCATTCCCGACCGTCCAGGGTCGCACCCCAACCCAAATCCGACGCGTCTGAGAACAACACGTGGTTTGGGTTCTTGACTGCTAGGGATAGTCCCTCTCTCAGACTGATATTGCTGTTCCACCATTTCAGGCATGCCTTTACTGGTTCGGAGACTGGGAATGATACCGTCTCTAACGTCTTGTCCTAGTTCCAGTGAGAGGCTAGATGGAACCGGAGAGGCAGAAGGTGTAGTCTCCCTAGTGAGACAAACTGCTCCAGGGATGAGAGAGTCCCTAGGAGACTGTTCCAACTCCTGACCGAACAAACGTTCTCTTTTCAGCATTAGTTGGACTTCGAGCAGGGCTTGTTCTATTCGGGTGGCAGATGGAAATGCCCGAAAAAACTGGACTGCGAATCTCCATCCCCAAATATAGAATAATCTGGGATGGGATCAGTTGGGAGTTTTAGGTTGACCAAAAGTCCCAACTCCCTGGCCAGACTCAACGTCCAATGTAGATCCTGCAGACAGCGAAGACTGGACGATGCTCTGAGAAGCCAGTCGTCCAAGTACAGGGAGGCTCGGATCCCCGATAGATGGAGGGATTTTGCCACATTCCTCATGAGCCTCGTAAACACGAGAGGAGCAGGACTGAGGCCAAAGCACAGGGCTCGAAACTGGTACCCCACATTCCTGTAAACAAACCTAAGAAACGGTTGGGAATCCGGGTGTATAGGAATGTGGAAGTATGCCTCCTGAAGGTCGAGAGAGACCATCCAGTCGCCTTCCATTAATGCTGTCAAGACAGCATGGTAGACTTCATCGTGAAGTTTGTCTTGACAATGAACACATTGAGCGCACTTGCCTCTTACGTACTCCTGCAGTGAACATGGCTGCCAGATCATTGGAGCCATCCCTGAGGGACTTGTTCTTGCAGAGAACGTGGCTGTCAGATCATTGGAGCCATCCCTGAAAGCCTTGTTTATGCATGACATAATTGTACAGCAAAACTTCAAACGCTCGAAAAAAACTCCTAACAGGAGATGGTCTAGCTCTGAAGTCGACCATAAAAAACTTGGAGCGTCTCATGGCCAGGCACCAGGGAGAGTCTATGAGGTTTGAGAAGTCTATCTGGGCAGAGGCAGGAACTCCCAAGCCGAGAACTTCTCCCTTGTCAAATCAGACTCTTGCTCTATAAGCCAGCTTAAAAGTAGGGAAAGCAAAGGCTGTCTCCCCCAAACTCCTCCTGGTGATTAACCAGTCGCCTAGCAAACGTAAAGCTCTCTTAGAAGAGCGAGAGAGCACTAGCTTATAAAACAACGGCTTCGAAGTAGCTAGGCCTAGTGTAAACTCTGACGTTTAGGCGAACGAGGAGCAGCAGTTACAAAAAGATCCGGACAAAGATCCTTAAAAATCAGCATGATTTATTTAAAGTCCATAGAGGGCTGAGCAGCTTTAGGCTCCTCTCCGTCTGACAGAGTCCTCAAGGGAATATCAGTAGGAGGGGGAAGAGCAACTTCCTCATCTGAAGGAACCTTGTCCGACAATAGCCGAGTCTCAAGCAAGGGAGAGACCTGCCGTGGTGGCAATGCTTGACAAGCAAGAGTCCACACGCAAAGGAGCAACAGTAGCAGTCAAGGACGCTATGTCATGTAACTGCTAAAAGGACTGACCAGTAACAACAACAGGTGCGGGAGGACGTTCGACGTCAACTCGAGACTGCCTTGACTGCTTAGACTGAGCAGTCAAAACAACTCTTGACTGCGGTGCTTGACGCTCAACGTCAAAACAAGTCGACTATGCTGGTTGGTGAACGTCCTGAACGTCAACAAGAGCAAGCGGTAGCGGCTGAACGTCCACAAGCGGCTGAGAGTCAACAGGACGAGCAAAGGCTCGTTTGGGCGGCTGACGGCCAAGATCTCGATCAGCTAAGCGGCGAGGATCATCGTGAACCTGCTCAACAGAATAGTCCTCCATAAGAGAGGCAAGCTTATTCTGCCTGTCTTGCCGTACAACCCATTAGGATCAACGGGAATGGTTGCGGTAAGAGACAAGGGTAACGTCTGTGACTGCACAACCTTGCCTACAAAAAGACTCTCGGAGCCTGTGTTACGCTTTTGTTTAGGCGGCGAGCAGTCTTCCGATGACTGCATAGGGTCAGAGCTGTCCTAATGGTTAAAATCAGGACGCTGGACCTGTCCTGAAAGGACTGACTTTCGCTTAAAGGGCCTCGAAACCTTGTTCCACGGTTTCTTATGCGAAAAGCCTTCGGATGACGAGGAGAAAATCGTCTCGCTCGTCATATGGTAGGGGCGGTGTTGATGAGACACGCCTGAAACCATAGAGGGAACGTCTGTTCGCTGATCAAGTCCTCTCGAACCCATAAGTCGTACGACATTACTTCTCCCCTGGGCTTGGGAGCTTGCAAGAGGTCTCGGACTAGGCGAACGACAGGCACGAACAGACGAACCCTCGGTCGCAACACTGATAACACTTTGCGCAATTATCACTTTATCACTACGATTTTCTGTTTTGCACTTACTTCACTGAAATCGAATTTTTCAACAATTCACATTAGGTATGAATAAAACTGATTTCTACCTGAAGCACGCAATTCTACCCTCATCAAAAGGTTATAATTGCGAAAACAGTCGTATGATGTAAGCACATTAATACAAGCAAAAAACAGTAAACATATATTAAGATAAAAAGATCAGTGGCTGGGAAGGAGACTAAACACTAGTTCATTCAAAACTACGTTTTCAATCTCTCACCGTACAATGCCTTGGGACGAGAATAAAAACTAAAAACGTTTTATCCTTTCTCCCCGTACAGAGACTAGGAACGAGAGTAAAAAAACTGACTCGAGAACAACGTTACTCGCTTGGGACGAGAATAAAGATCGGAACGTTCTCTCTTACTCTCTCTCTCTCTCTCTCTCTCTCTCTCTCTCTCTCTCTCTCTCTCTCTCTCTCTCTCTCTCTCTCTCTTGATTTCGCACCGAAGAGAAGAGCCCACTTACCTTTCGTCAATAAACAGGTTATTTGACCAAAGGAAAAAACTGAAAGGTTTTTCTTTTAACAAGTTCCTTTAAAATAGTATTTAAAACATTTAAGCTTTGAAAGAAGAATGAACAAAACGTCAGAATCGATTTACTCTTTCTGCAAAGTGAAACCGTGATTCTCTCTCTCTCTATCGTAACGATAGAGCGTAGCATAGCATAAATAAACTAAACGTTACTTCATCTTTGAAACAGTACGAAGACTATTCAAAGAAAATCTTTCATAAAATATCTACTAAAAAACATTCATTTAATAAGTTTTAAATCATTTGCTCTGTAAAAGTTATTTACGATTGAAAGGGCTCAACGTTGTTTAACTTCGGTTTCCAAGTTAGGACCGCCTACTCTCGGATTAGAGGAGGAATAGGAAAGGTCGCATATAAACAAATCATTAAAATTTATCTTGATGTTTATTATAAATGGAAAGCTAATCGAAGAGGCCTAATAAAGGCGGTTGAGATATAAAATATATAGAGGAAAATCTATAATTAATTTATAACGTGATAAGATAATTGCTAAAAGCCTAAAACACACTTCCGTACTAAGGGAAGGGACGGCCATTTAAAAGTCAAAGAAAGTCAAAAAAACAATCCAAAGTCATCAAAAATTAAATCTATCCAAAAACGAGTTCAAGATTTAAGTTGAAGATAAAACACCTGCACTGCGAAAGCTCAAACCAAAAGGAAGTACTTCACCAAATATGTTGAGAAAACTCCAGGTTATACAGCGAGTATTGATACGTCTTGTCGTTAAGGCCGACAGAGAAAAATTGGGTCTGTTTACATGTATATGCGGTATCTGGCCGATAGTTGGCGCTAGTGGGCACACCCGCAACCTTCATAGCGATCGCTCGCGAGTTTTTGTGTGTTTTTTCTGTCGAGCCGCCAGAGGCTCAGCTATTATATATTCACCGGCTAAGTTAAATATTTAAAAAACACAATTTCGAAATAGATTTTACTTCCCTTAAGTTCTCTCATGGAGATGTCTTTATGTGATGGTGGTTTAACTCAAACCGAAAGGAAGGGTGAGAAAAAAATGGCTGTTGTAAAACAACATTTGGAAACTGGGCCATAAATATTTAGAAGCTCCTAATTGGTTAAAAAAGCCAGGTAATGATTACATCATACAAAAAACAAAAAAGCTGGCCAAAGCGAATGCAAGCAACGCATGCACAGTAACTTAACATCAGTCTCTCAGATGTAAACAATGGACTTGGAGTGAGAGATAGACTTCACATTTTAATAGACTGATACATAGTTCATTATGCCCTAGACCCTATTAAACATCTAGTGAAAAATAGTGCCAAACTAGCTAGCACTCGTCCATTTCTTATAGTGAATTTTAGCTTTGCTAGTACGTAAAGTACCATATATTTTTTTTACTGGTACTCTTGAATGTTTACAAATGTCTGGTATATTGGCATCCAAGTAATTGTACTGTATCTTTGTATCACATGACAGTGTCCACTTGCTAATGAAGTGTAAAACATTACCAAACCTTTACTGTTATCATTTATTCAGTTCATTTATCATTTTGTATCCTTATTTCTTTATCAACTATGGCCATTAGATGTATATGCATTTTTTCAATCCGATACCTATTGAATTTATAAATATTCCTATAAACAATTAAAATAAGGGACATTTCTGTAATGAAAATTTGACTAACTAGAAAAATTCAATGCATGTTGAAATTAACAGCAAATTAACCAGAAGCAATTTCATAGAAAATTCATTAAATAAAAAAAACAAGCATTTCTCCGAAACTCTGACTATAGCATTTGAATATAGAATCCTCCAATAAACATTGCATGAAATTTATGACCCTCATGAGCTATAATGAAACTCTATTCGATATTATTCCTTTAACTGATACTTGAATAGCATTGTCAACAGCTCAAACTTTTTCAAAAATCCTAATTTCTTTTTTATCCAACCCTTTTGGAGGTGCAGCTCTGTTAATAAGAAACAGCATTGATATTTTAGAACAGAGTAAAGACCCGAGTCTGAATAACCCTGAGAACAATGTTCAAACTGCTGTTGAAAAATTGTGGGGTTAGAACAGAAAAATGGTTCATCCCTATAATACTAGTCGTAACTTTGACCAACTTTCCCGCTTCAACCATTCCTCCACCCCCTAATTGTACAGAGAAAATGAGGCCAAAAATTAAAAAAAAAATTAAAATGTATAGAAAGTGAACAAATTCTAATGGAACTATGTCATACTTCAGGAGTGGCCTTAACTTCACGATTACCAAGCTATAAACAAGCCAAATGCCGAAGTAAGCTAATTTACTTCCCGCAGGTTGTCGTGTGAATTGCAGCCGAGGTTAGACACGGCTGCCGTGCAAATAGAATCGGCCACCTGTATGTATCATTGTCTGAATTAGAATGTGGTAGTGTAAGGGGGGTCGCAGGGGGCGTTAGACCCCCCGTTAAGTAAGTAGGCAAGGACACAGCTTGTAGGTTAGGTTAGAGGGGAAAGTTTAGGTTAGTTAATGTCCATTTTCAATCCAAGTTTGAGGAACTGGCCGCTGATATACAAAAGCTCCTAGAATCGGCCATTAGAATGACAAAAATCGAGGTGCTACCGATGAAAAGCTAAATCCCTCACGTCTAAAAACGAAACCAAAAGTCAGGCTAGGACCCCAACACACTTTGTTAGGATTATCATACCCCATTTGAAACCAGCCTAAAGTTTTTCTCTCGCACAGAGCACTCAACTATTCTGTTGTTTTACAGGACAGTGTGAACAGGCTATGTCAATCTGAACGAACTTCAATTAGTTATCGGCCGTTGCTATACTTGGTTAAACATTCAACAGATTACTGTACAGATTTATAACTCAAATGTAATTCAGTCTGGAGATTTACGATTGACATTGCAGCTCATGCAAAAACCAGGCCTACCATACCATGGGCCTTTCTTTATTGACAACCATGGTAAGAAATGGTTACCGTAGAATTAGCGAGCTGTACACTACTTACAACGTTTGTACCAACTTTAGCAGTTCACATCAATAATAGCAAAAGGGTCAATGATAAAACTACATACTACTGGTGTTCTTCGTGGATAAGAAAGTGACAATCTGGACTCTTTTTCGTCTGCACTGGAAGCAGCTGATCACCTTTACCTTGTGGAATTCGTCACTTTTCTCCAAAATTCCTACGGTATATATATAATACCATACACTTAATGAACACTTTTATCATTAGGCATTGCCAAAATGTTCACTCCATATATCTCCAGGGCACATGAAATAGCGAAACTTACTTAAATATAAAAATTAGCCAGAAGGCCGGACAGCCATATTATGGGTTTTACGTGTACTAGGGAACTTTGTTCGAACGCTATAAATTGACTTTTATGTCCATTCAATAATGATTAATTTCATTTCTTAAGCACCTATTTTGTGGGAATTTTATATCATTATACTTTATAGTGTTCAAATAAAAGTATTTATGTGATGTATTTTATTGGAGAATATATTCAGAATTTTATTGTTGATATTCATTAACTTAACATATCAATCGAACATAGTTGTCAAAAGTTGGAGTAACAACTAGGACGATGGTTCATTTTTCCATTAATATTCTTAAATGAAAACGATTATTTAGCTTATGTGGTATTTAGGTCTTATAAATCTTGCCATTTTGAATAATATATGGATAAATAGTCAAGTAACAAAATATAACTGAACACATTGTTCATAAAAGCCTCAAAATAACTTGACCCAAATAGAAATATATAAAAGGCTAAGAATAACTGTGTATGTTAACTTTTATTTAGATTTCCATATCTAAAAAATGTTCTTGCTTTATTAATACATGAAATAATGTAAAAAGATAAAAAAGTGGGATACTCAGCTGTTTCATTCATATTCTCTCTCTCTCTCTCTCTCTCTCTCTCTCTCTCTCTCTCTCTCTCTCTCTCTCTCTCTCTCTCTCTCTCTATCATGCTTGTGCAAAGAAAGAAAAACACATTGCCTCGTCACCTACGGCAATTTAGTCCCTTCCTTTTAGACTCGTTTACCAAACAAATTCTATGTTTTGCTCTCTATAGTTCTAACACTCATGAATTGCATACCTTTGGCTACATTTCATCATTTATTCTTCCCGTATAATTGAATAATCTCAATACATTCTGACTCACACCTTTGCTTATGCTAACCATTTAACCATTGTATCTACCTCCTCATACATTCATTTACTCTTATGCCTCATATTTTGTGAAAATGTAGCAATTATCTAAAAGGCTTGAGATTTTTCGTTTGCTTCCAATCTACATATTAATCCCATATTATTATTATTATCATTATTATTATTATTATTATTATTATTATTATTATTATTATTATTATTATTGTTGTTGTTGTTGTTGTTTTTGTTGTTATAAATAGTTAAGCTACAACCTTTGTTGGGAAGTAGGATGCTTTAAGACCAAATAGGCTCCAACAGGAAAAAATAGCCCAATAAGATACAAAACAAGGAAATAAATGAACTACAAGGAAAATAACGAATAATCAAAATAAAGCATTTTAAGAACAGTAACAACATTAAGCTATATCTTTCATATATAAACTATAAAACCTAAAAAAAGAGGAAGATAAATAAGATAACATAGTGTGCCCGAGCGTACCCTCAAACAAGAGAACTCTAACCCAAGACAGTGGAAGACCACGGTACAGAGGCTATGGCACTACCCAAAAATAGAGAACAATGGTTTGATTTTGGAGTATCCTTCTTCTAGAAGAGCTGCTTATCATAGCTAAAAAAATATCTTCTATGTTTTCTAAGAGGAATGTAGCCACTGTACAAATACAGTACAGAGTTAACACATTGAGCGAAGAAGAATTGTTTGATAATCTCAGCGGTGTAAGGTGTATGAGGACAAGGGAGAATACGGAAAGAATAGATCAGACTAATCGGTGTATGTGTAAGCAAAGTAGAAATGAGCCGTAACAAGAGAGAGGTATCCAAAGTAGTACTCTCTGGCTAGTCAAAGTACCCAATAACTCAGTAGCGGCAGCATTTCAACGGGAGGTTGGTGCCCTGGCCAACCTACTGCCTACTAAAGGAAGGTTAGCTTAGTAATTCCTTTCTACATTTTCATAGATCTTCCAACTATCTTCTTAATCTTTAAAGACGCATCTTGATATCTTATTTACTTCTCTTATTCAGAGACTTGCCTCTTCACTCATCCTGCCACCATCTGTTATGTCTACTCCAAATACTGTTACGGACCTAAAGCACTCATTCATCAACAATACGTATTAGTTTTCCTTGGTTCACCCTCCTGGTTTCCATCGACTATCTTAAAGTTACTCTAGTTCACATCTACTCTTAAATTTTTTTCCTTTCACACTCTTTCACGAGGTTCTGCTGTTTTTAGCACCTTCATCCTAAATCCATACCGTACCATGTACAAACATAAACCATCCAAAACTCCATTAACGACCTCATTTTTTATTTGACAATAACTTTCTACCTAAAGGCTTTTCTCTAACCTCTTACATCCAAAGTGAACAATTTTTAACTGCATTTACTCTCTTTATTATCGTTGTACCCTTATGTCTTAAACCATAGACTGTTCAATCCCTTCTCTTATTGTATCATCTTTTCACTTGCTTCTCCGCAAAATCACTTATCTCAATTATATATACTTTCACTATTTCCTATGTAACTCAAGTTTCCATTACTCTTGACTTTCAATTCAACCAAATAATGATCTGATAGACTTCCTACCACAATTCTTCTCGCCAAAACATCCATCATCTATTCGTCTTGCTCTTCCATGTACTTCATATTAACGCATAATTCAACATGCACTTTTTGTCGTCATCGTCTTCTGCTTAGTATATTTCCACAATTAAATTTCTATTTTAATTTAATAGAGGAACTCCACAATAGGAAAATGCCATCTCTTTCTTTGTCTCCTATCCTTGCATTAAAATTATGTAGCACAAACACACATGTATATACTCTAAACCCAGCTGAAAACTGATATCAACTCACCGTAAATATCCCTTCTTCCTTTGCCTTTTTCCTTCACTGATAGAAAAATTCTTTTCAGTTTCAACCTTGCCTATGTTCCACGAACTAACAATTTTGAAACTATAAGTACTAGCCTTTCACTAGGTCTGCCATATTCAGCTACCCGGACAAAATCCTAAATTGTCCTTCCTATACCTATTTTCCCTACACTTTCCCCTTTCCCCACTTGGTTTCACATAATCTAGCATTCTCGTATTTTAACAAGATGGACTATTGAATATTTATATTCTTCTGCAAAATATCCACAAGCATATTGAACACTAAGACTTGATATCTCAAGACAGGTCTCAAACCCCAAAATAATCACGAACAAATCAGTACAGAATCAAACGAACAATAAAGTGTGTAAAAAGTTCTGAAATGAAATGAAGGTGATAGGAATTGATGAAAAAGACCCAAATAAGGAAACAACAAAAAAATGGCAACATAAGGAGACTTTCATTCAAACGAAAAAAGATATGAAGTGGGACAAAAAGACGCATAAGCAGACAGAAAAAGGGGTATCTAAAAAGTAAAAGAGAACTTGAACGTCAAAAAGAAGGCATAGCAAGTAAAATAAGAAAAAAAAAAAAACTAAACACCAACAAATCATTTTCCGAACCAAATTAAAAGGTATAAAAAAATACTCTCCAACAGTAACAGACAGAGGTTGAACTATAAAAATTTCAATAAATTGTTGAAACAGTATTTTGAATATCCAATTACTAAAACCACAGGTTCGTAGTGATACTAATAAATTTGGAATGTTTCACTGAATTATACACATTTGTAGCCGCTGAGTCATTATGTCACCTTTTTACAGTAAATCTAAAAATTTTATTTCTCGTAAGTCAAACAAAATAGACTGCGTCATCGACATCGATAATAATAACTTTCAAATCAAAGCTGAGTTTTGTTGCCATATCTGATAAAAATGCAATAGAGTCACACATCAGTATCATATGTCATCGAATCTGCTTTTACCAAGTCTGCCTAAGATTTCTAAAGCCAGCTTTCATATTCATATTCGCTGAGGTCATGATGCGAAGGCTTCCGATGGTGCATGAATTTGCTGTTTTACATCGTATACACGCTGATAGTGAGGGAAAAATGTTAACTGTCCAGGTCCGTAGTGTCACATATACTAACAGATAACCCAAGCAACACATAAATGCATATTAATTTGTTTATTATAGTCTACAACCGATTGTTTTATATGGAAGGGTGTGATGTGAGATACGAGGTCATTTCATGTCTAACCCGGTAAAGACAAAGACTAACATTTTACTTGAATTATTATTATACACACACACACACACACACACACACACACACACATATATATATATATATATATATATATATATATATATATATATATATATATATATATATATATATGTGTGTGTGTGTGTGTGTGTGTGTGTACATATATATATATATATATATATATATATATATATATATATATATATATTATATATATATATATATATATACACTGTATATATATATATATATATATATATATATATATATATATATATATATATATACATATAAAACATGGAAGGGTGAAGGGATGTTTGGTGAAGTGACTGGTAGAGTGTCTGGTATTGAAAGGGGAAGAGCAAGAGAGGGTGTGTCTTTATTGCTGAGTGAATGGATGACAGATAAAGTAGTGGAATGGAATGATATATCATCTAGGTTTATGTGGGTAAGGGTTACATTGGATAAGGAATGTTGTGCTTTTGTTAGTGCGTATGGGCCGAGTTGTGAGAAAAGTGAAGAAGGGCAGAATGCATTCTGGAATGAGTTAACTAGGTGCACAGAGGATTGAGTAGAAGAAATCATGTAGTTGTGATGGATGACTTGAATGCCAGAGTAGGTGCTGTAGAAGTAGAAGGTGTCATTGGGAAGTATGGTGTACCAGGTGAAAATGAGAGTAGTGAGAGACTGCTAGATATGTGTTTTGAACAGGAGCTGGTGATAAGTATTAGCTTTTCAGGAAGAAAGATAGAGATAAGTATACTGTATATGGGTAAGCGGGGCAAATGGAAGAGTGATAGAAAGGGCATTGATGGATTATTTTTTTACAACAAGACGTATGTTTGGATAATTGAAAGACGTGCACGTGTTTAGGGGTATGGCTAACGGCATGTCTGATCATTTTTTGGTTGAAGCAAAATTGGTTGTAGCAAAAGAGTGGAATAATGTAAGTTGCGGGGGGGGGGGGTGTTGTAATGGGAGGTATTGAAGATGGAAGAATTGAAAAAACTAGAGATAAAAAGTGAATTTCAAGAACAGTTGGAAGTGGCATATGACAGGGTGAGAGTAAGAGAAACTGGTAATTTAGAGGAGGAGTGGAAGTTACTAGAAGAAAATTTTGTTGGGCAAGCAAGTGATGCGTGTGGCAAGATAATTGTTGAAGGCAGCATGAGGAAGAGCAGTGAATGGTGGAATGAAGGAGTGAAGGTAAAAGTGGAAGAGAAAAAGGGGGCAATTGAAGAATGGCTGCAGATTAATAGCATGGAGAAGTATGAAAGATATAAAGAGAAAAATGTGGAAATAAAACGTAAGGTAACTGAGGCAAAAAGAGCAACTGATTGGATGTGGGGTCAGGGATTGAGTCGTTCATATGAAGAGAATTAGGAGAATTTTTAAAAAGAGTAAGGGAGGGTGGCTTGAATATTTTGAAAGGTTGCTGATTGTTGAGGATAATAGGGAGGTAGATATAATTGATGTTTCAAGTGTTGATGTGTCAGTGATGGGAGATGAGAATGAAAGAGAGATTAAAAGAGAGGGAGTGAAGAGAGCACTAGATGAATCGAGAGCAGGAAAACCACCTGGTATGGATAGTGTGAGGGTTGATATATTAAAGAAAGGGGGAGTGACTGTACTTGAATGATTGGTGAGATTGTTTGATATATGTTTTAAGTTGTCAATGGTACCAGTGGACTGTGTGTGTGTGTATTGCTCCGGTATACAAAGGTAAGGGAGATGTGCATGAGTGTTGTAATGGTAGGGGTATTATTTTATTGAATGTGGTTGGATAAGTATACGGTAGGGTTTAATGATACGATTAAGGATAGACAGAGGATACAATCTTAGAATTCCAGGGTGATTTTAGAAGAGGTATGGGCTCTGTGGATCAGATTTTTAGAGTTAGGCAGATATGTGAAAAATATTTAGCAAAAGGTAAGGAGGTGTATGTTACTTTTATGTATCTGGAGAAAGCTTATGATAGAGTCAATAGGGAAGTGATGTGGAATGTAATGAGGCTATATGGAATTGGTGGAAGGTTGTTGCAAGAAGTGAAGAGTTTATACAGAGGCATTAAAGCGTGTCTTAGGATAGGAAATGAAGTGGGTGAGAGTGGGGCTGAGACAGGGAAGTATGATGTTGCCATGGTTGTTCAATTGGTTAAATGTGAGAGGTGAATGCTCGAGTGCTTGATTGAGGATTGAAAATGATGGATAAGAGGGGTCATAAGTAGGAGGTGAATCAGTTGTTCTTTGCGGATGATATTGTATTGGTTATAAACTCGGAGGAGAAGCTGGATCGATAAGTGACAGAGTTTGGAAGAGTGTCAGAGAGAAGGAAGTTGGAGGTAATGTGGGTAAGAGTAAGGTTATGAGATGCACGAGAAGGAAGGGTGGTGCTAGATTAAATGCTATGTTGAATGGAGAGTCACTCGAGGAAGTAAATCAGTTTAAGTAAATGGGTTCTGTTGTTGCTGAAAAGGGTGTAGTGGAAGCATATATATATGAAAGAGTGAATGAAGGAAGTAAAGTGTTGGGGACAGTAAAGGGAGTGGTAAAGAATAGAGGGTTATAAATTAATTCAACGAGAGTTGTCTATAAGAAAGCGTTTGTACCAGCTATGATGTATGGATCAGAATTGTGGGAAATAAAAGTGACGGAGAGACAGAAATTGAATGTGTTCAAGATGAAGTGTCTGAGGAGTATGGCTGGTGTATTTCGATTGGATAGGATTTGGAACGAAGTAGTGAGGGGGAGAACAGGTGTGAGAAATGAATTAGCAGCTATAGTGGATATGAATATGATGAGATGGTATAGCCATGTAGAGAGGATAGAAAATAGTTGTCTGCTGTAGAAGGGGATGAATGCAAAAGTTGATGAGAGAAGTACAAGAGGAAGACCAAGGTTAGGGTGGATGAATGGAATGAAGAAAGCCTTATGTAACAGGAAGATAGATGTGAAAGAGGTAACAGACATGCTAGAAATAAAAATGAATGGCGAGTAATTGTGACGCAGTTCCGATAGGCGCTGCTGGTTCCACCATTCACCTTGGTTACCGCTGAGGTAGCGGCAGTAGGGGAGTCAGCATATGAAGCCTCATTTGTGGTGGAGAATGGCGGAGGGTGGGCTGTGGCACCCTAGTAGTACCAACTAAACTCGGCTGAGGGCTGAGTCCTTTGTCAGACAGGGAGGAACGATGAGAAGAAAAATTCTCCTTTATTCTCATTTTCTTTTTAATGTTGACTAGCTCCCAAAATTGGAGGAAGTGCCATGGTAGATAGATAGATAGATAATGTAAATTCAACTTAATAACACACTGTTGTATTACTCGTAAAAATTTATCTTTCGTGTAGGCTAAGAGATGTATTGGCTTCATATTATTTCTATATCTGTTTAGTCTATGATACAACAAGCTGAAGATAATAATAATAATAATAATAATAATAATAATAATAATAATAATAATAATAATAATAATAATAATAATAATACATATTCTGGAAAACGGCTTGCAAAGGTCAACATCAGGAGAGAAATCTTCGAAAGTGACTACCTATCCGCACTACTCTTCATGGTAGCTATGATTCTCATGACAAGAGTGCCAGGAAGATAAAAAAAAATTGGGAATCAACTCAAGAAAAGAGGCACCAGAATAAACCACCTGGTGTTTATGGATGACATCAAGATGTTCGGAAAATATAATAAGTAAATAGACATGCTAATCCAAACGGTAAAAAATAGTATCAGGAGACATGAAGATCGAGTTTGGAATAGAAAAGTGTGTTATAGTTATCATACAAAAAAGAAAAGTAACAAGGACCGAAGTGACAAAACTTCTAGATGGATATGTTATCAAGGACATATATGGAGTAGGCTGAAATAAAACACCATGAGATGAAGGAAAAGATTATAAGAGAATATAGTCAAAGAATCAAAGCTACAATGAAATCAAAGTTTAACTCTGGAAACTTGGTAAAGACTATCAATACCTTGGCAGTTCTAGCAATCAGTTACAGTGCTGTAAAGTGGAATGAGAGAAGTCAGAGTTCTGCAACACACATAGAAAAACTAGAAAAGTAATGAACTTGTTTGAGCCAAACACTGCACCAAGTGCAAACATTGACAGGCTCTATACATCACGCAGTAAGGGAGGAAAAGGACTCAGCAGCACAGAACATTGTATCAGCATCAAAAGTAAAGCACTGGGACAGTACCTTCAGACCGGTGAAGATAAATAGCTAAGGAGTGCATGGGAAGAAAACTTGATAAAGGAGGATGAAGAAACCAGAAGTATAAGGAGAGAAAAGGAACAGACAAAAAAAAAAAAAAAAAAAAAATGGCCAAGAAAATTACTGCATGGACAATTCATGAGACAAACTGAAGTTATGACCAGTAAGGAAACATATTAGTGGCTACAGAAGGAAGAAAGTAAGATGATAATGATGAATTTCAGATATACTTAGATAATATCGACAACGTTTACGAAAAAATCAGGCACATGTGGGTCTTGGGGATAGTTCCAATGTCCTGTACATTCGGTTATCTCTATCCAAAGTTATGAAGTGTATAGTTACATCCCTAGATTTTCAGAAGCACAGGCTTATATTTCCGATTCAGAAAACCGTTACATGAATTTTCTTTTTGTTTGGAAGGCGACGGCTTTACAAATATATGGTATTACTTTCGATTCCTCGTGAAAACTTACGTATGAGGAATAATTTGTAACTGGCCAAGTGCAGCCATATGCGAGACTTGAATGAACATACGGTTATACACACACACACACACACACACACACACACACACACACACACACACACACACACATATATATATATATATATATATATATATATATATATATATATATATATATATATATATATATATATATATATATATATAAGTATATGTGTGCATATATGTGTTATATACACACACACACACACACACACACACATATATATATATATATATATATATATATATATATATATATATATATATATATATATATATATACATATATATATTTATATATATAAATATATATATATATATATATATATATATATATATATATATATATATATATATATATATATATATATATATATACAGTATATATATATATATATATATATATATATATATATATATATATATATATATATATATATATATAAGGTTGATATGAACTCTGATCTTTTATAGACCATGCAAAAGGAGTTTGCAAGAGAATAGTGTAACATGTCTACCAAAATATAGTTGAATTAAAGTTTTTATGCAGTAATCCTATCTGCAAGTCAGATGAAGAAAATACATTGTACTCTACAAGAATTTAAACAATTGATGCGTATGGATATTTGGAAGAAAAATTATGATTGATAATAAGGTGAGACACTAAATGAGGTGACTGACGGCTGAGAAAAAAAAAATTCCTTTTGCGGAATTGAAAAGGTTAGGTTAAATGTGATAGTGTTGTCAGGATGAACTATTTATGTAGCATATGTGAAGTAATGATTACTGAACAGGTGGGAAATGTGGAGAGTTTTCGATGTGGAAAATTGACATAAGTCGAAGTAATGGAGAAGATTAGTTTGAAGGAACTTTGATCATGTAAAAAAAAAAAAAAAAAAAAAAAAAAAAAAAAAAAAAAAAAAAAAAAAAAAAAAACACGAAGGAGGATGATTTGGTGAAAAGAAATGTGACTCATAAGGGTTACGAGGAAGATCCGAAAACTGCTGAGTAGATGATGCAAAAAAAAAAAAAAAAAAAAAAAAATGGAAAAGAAGGTCTTGATATCCATGAGTCGAGAAGTTAGAACATGATAATGACGAATTGGGCTCAATGTTATGGCATTTTTCTACACAACTATTGTGATGATTTTCTCTAGAGCCATCCCCTCTTTCTGAGCCAATCTAACCCCACAAATTTTCTTAGCTTGTCAATCTATCGTCTTTTCTTCCTTCCCCTGAATCTTTTGTAAACTCTAAGGACCATTTCTGTTATTGTTAATGTCCATCTATTATCTCTCATTCTCCTTATATGCTTTGCCAATGGCCATTTCTTTTTCTTATGTGTTTTTAGAATATATTTTATTTAGTTTGCACTCGCATTCACGCTGCTCTTTTTCTGTTTCTTTATGTTATTCCCAACATTATATATTCTTTCTATAGCTTTTTGAGTTGTAATTAGCTTATGTTCTATGGCTTTAGAAAAGCTCCAAGTTTCTGATGCATAAGTTAATACTAGTAGTACCATCTGATTGAAAGCTTTTGTTTTTTAGAGAAAGTGGCATTCTACTTTTCATAATCTCATTTTGTATACCAAAAGCTCTTCATCCTATGCTTATCCTTCTTGTAATTTCGGTCTCATGTCCTGGGGAAACGCTTACTGTCTGTCCTATGTGGCCTACATATATTTATTAACAATCTCTGGAGGT
>NC_090735.1:104120589-104123089 GCF_036898095.1 Palaemon carinicauda
TGCAGGATAGTGTATGCGGAAAAATCGGTGGTATTCATCTCTTTACTCATTGCCCAGATAGGTAAAGAATAAATACCTTCGATTTCCCTGAGGAATCTGACGAAGTGAAGACTAACGGTACTGAAATCTCTTTTGAAATCTAGAAGGACACTGACGAACTAAGGAAAAGAGACAATGTAATCTCGAAAGAAACAGATAATCTAATGAAAGAAGATCTTGAAAACTAGAAGACAGGAGAGAACAGCGAAGAGGAGCCTCTAATGCCAAAGGTAAGAAACCTAAAAATAGAGCGCCTCTAATGCTAAAAGTAAGGCACCTCAAAATATAGATCGAAGACCCTCTAATGCTAAAGAGAAGTCAAAAAACTTCTAATGCTAGAGGTGTGGGAGCTAAAAAGAGGTCAAAGAACTTCTAATGCTAGAGGTGTGGGAGCTGAAAAGAGGTCAAAGAAGTTCTAATGCAAGGGGTGTGTGAGCTAAAAAGAGGTAAAAGATCTTCTAATGCAAGGGGTGTGGGAGCTAAAAAGAGGTCAAAGAACTTCTGATGCAAGGGGTGGGGGGAGCTAAAAAGAGGTCAAAAAACTTCTAATGCAAGAGGTGGCGGAGCTAAAAAGAGGTCAAAGAACTTCTAATGTTACAGGTGTGGGAGCTAAAAAGAGGTCAAAGAACTTCTCATGCAAGGGGTGTGGGAGCTAAAAAGAGGTCAAAGAACTTCTAATGCAAGGGGTGTGGGAGCTAAAAAGAGGTAAAAGATCTTCTAATGCAAGGGGTGTGGGAGCTAAAAAGAGGTCAAAGAACTTCTAATGCTAGAGGTGTGGGAGCTAAAAAGAGGTCAAAGAACTTCTAATGCAAGGGGTGTGGGAGCTAAAAAGAGGTCAAAGATCTTCTAATGCAAGGGGTGTGGGAGCTAAAAAGAGGTCAAAGAAGTTCTAATGCAAGGGGTGTGGGAGCTAAAAAGAGGTCAAAGATCTTCTAATGCAAGGGGTAAGGGAGCTAAAAAGAGGTCAAAGAAGTTCTAATGCAAGGGGTGTGGGAGCTAAAAAGAGGTCAAAGATCTTCTAATGCAAGGGGTGTGGGAGCTAAAAAGAGGTCAAAAAACTTCTAATGCAAGAGGTGGCGGAGCTAAAAAGAGGTCAAAGAACTTCTAATGTTACAGGTGTGGGAGCTAAAAAGAGGTCAAAGAACTTCTCATGCAAGGGGTGTGGGAGCTAAAAAGAGGTCAAAGAACTTCTAATGCAAGGGGTGTGGGAGCTAAAAAGAGGTCAAAGAACTTCTAATGCAAGGGGTGGGGGAGCTAAAAAGAGGTCAAAGAACTTCTAATGCAAGGGGTGTGGGAGCTAAAAAGAGGTCAAAGAAGTTCTAATGCAAGGGGTGTGGGAGCTAAAAAGAGGTCAAAGATCTTCTAATGCAAGGGGTGTGGGAGCTAAAAAGAGGTCAAAGAAGTTCTAATGCAAGGGGTGTGGGAGCTAAAAAGAGGTCAAAGATCTTCTAATGCAAGGGGTGTGGGAGCTAAAAAGAGGTCAAAAAACTTCTAATGCAAGAGGTGGCGGAGCTAAAAAGAGGTCAAAGAACTTCTAATGTTACAGGTGTGGGAGCTTAAAAGAGGTCAAAGAACTTCTCATGCAAGGGGTGTGGGAGCTAAAAAGAGGTCAAAGAACTTCTAATGCAAGGGGTGTGGGAGCTAAAAAGAGGTCAAAGAACTTCTAATGTTACAGGTGTGGGAGCTAAAAAGAGGTCAAAGAACTTCTAATGCAAGGGGTGTGGGAGCTAAAAAGAGGTCAAAGAAGTTCTAATGCAAGGGGTGTGGGAGCTAAAAAGAGGTCAAAGATCTTCTAATGCAAGGGGTGTGGGAGCTAAAAAGAGGTCAAAGAAGTTCTAATGCAAGGGGTGTGGGAGCTAAAAAGAGGTCAAAGATCTTCTAATGCAAGGGGTGTGGGAGCTAAAAAGGGGTCAAAAAACTTCTAATGCAAGAGGTGGCGGAGCTAAAAAGAGGTCAAAGAACTTCTAATGTTACAGGTGTGGGAGCTAAAAAGAGGTCAAAGAACTTCTCATGCAAGGGGTGTGGGAGCTAAAAAAAAGTCAAAGAACTTCTAATGCAAGGGGTGTGGGAGCTAAAAAGAGGTCAAAGAACTTCTAATGCAAGGGGTGGGGGAGCTAAAAAGAGGTCAAAGAACTTCTAATGCAAGGGATGTGGGAGTTAAAAAGAGGTCAAAGAACTTCTTATGCAAGGGGTGGGGGAGCTAAAAAGAGGTCAAAGAACTTTTAATGCAAGGGGTGTGAGAACTAAAAAGAGGTCAAAGAACTTCTAATGCAAGGGATGGGGATTTGGGAGCTAAAAAGAGGTCAAAGAACTTCTTATGCAAGGGACGGGGGAGCTAAAAGAGGTCAAAGAACTTCTAATGCAAGAGGTGGGGGAGCTAAAAAGAGGTCAAAGAACTTCTAATGCAGGGGGTGGGGGAGCTAAAAAGAGGTCAAAGAACTTCTAATGCAGGGGGTGGGGG
>NC_090735.1:104128089-104146786 GCF_036898095.1 Palaemon carinicauda
ATCTATCTATTTCCTTCAGTTAAGCTTTATCACAATCAAATATCTAAGTTTCAAACCACTAAGGGCAATCTTTCCGTATTTTATCATTCATAGCCATACTCAAACTTGATAACATTCAGTTATCAACAAACACTTGATAATCTTATCGACCAATGTTTAGACAACTTGAATATAGTAAATATTCTTTGTCTAATACAGCAAAGGCACTGAATTTGACATTTTTTTTCACTTATCCAAGTGTTTGAACGCAATATCTTTTATTCCTCTATGAGATATAAGATATTTAATCTAGTTCTGGCCCTCTTGCCAGTTCAATAATAACGGCAAAATATATAGTAAGTAATTTTCTCTTACATCATATGTATTATATATCAATTATACAATGTTACCGTTTTCTTCCCTTGCAATATATATATATACAGTATATATATATATATATATATATATATATATATATATATATATATATATATATATATATATATATATATATATATATATATATATATATATATATATATATATATACAGTATATTCTTACGAAGCTGGTCTAGTGTAGAGTAAATACAATAGTTTATTCATGATTTATTTTTATATTTCATTTGTGTATTGAAGAGATGAATAGCCAGCCTGCCAGATGAGTTCATCTCGTGAAGATTTAAGTTTATTATGTAAATCATGTAAAACTTACATCGTTAATTTCATTAAATTCTTCATTCAAGTCAGTACAGTATATGTAAATTTACATTATTTTTAAGAATTAACTTTTTATTCCTCGTATTTTTGTTACGAAGTCTTATGTAATATGTTTGAGAGTGTTATGTGACTATACAAGTTTTTTACAAGGGCTTATGTAATGTTCTTTTATATTTTCATGAGGTATAGCGTGATGTTTGTAAGAAAATACACAATTTTTATGCCATATGCTTTGAAAGATTCTGGAGGAACCTAGTGATAGATCTCATCTTTTTTTTCTTTTTATTTCGAGGACAAAGGTGAGCGGAGGTAGCTAGGAGAATCGTCTCACGGGTGCGCTGGTATGTTGGTATGCATCTGAGAGTTGACTGACAACCCCAGGTTCGTCTCTTGGCCTTTTGATAACTCTGGCGTTGGCGTTAGGCCAACCACCCATGCTTCCAGATCTCCTGGAAGCTTCTGGAAGTAGCTAAGTTTCATATCAAGGCAGCCCCAGGGTTGCATAGATCAGGTAGAGTCCCAGCCTTAAGTCACAGCCATCTCCCCCTCTCTCTCACTCTTGCATGCAACTCAGTGTATTGTTTAAACGTGTTCAGTGAAATATCGAAGTTTTGGTATGACGGGTTTTTGTAAACATAGTGAGTATTTGTAAAATTTCTCGTAGAGTTTTTGTAACTGGCCCTGTAGTAAGGTGAAAGGTAATTGTACCAGGATCTGGTTATTTTCAATAAGTATCAAACGTAAATATTGTATTCAGATTTAATTTCAAGTGAAACAAGTGATTGTATAATTTTCATAAGTATTTCTTTTGTCTTAGTCTAAGGTTTATTCAGATTTAGTATTTCAAGTTAAGTAACTATACAATATTCAGATCGTAAAATTTTTGTCTTAATCTAAGTTTTGTTCAGACTTGATATTTCGAGTGATTTATTTGTTTTATGTAAATTATTTCAAAGTGTTGTAATTTACATAGAATATATTTATTTTTGTAAAGAGTATTATTTCAATCATCAGTGTTTAATACAACCTCGCTCGTATCCTGTAAAGAATCATAATAAGTACTGTAATAGTTTTAGATAATTCTTAAGAATGATCACCCAGTTTAGTTTTGAGTGTACTTAAGAGACCTTTGGATATTCAGTTTTTTAAATATTGCTGTCTGGGCGTAAATAAATGTCTCAGAGTTCGTGTATTAATATATCCAAGTGTAACAGATTTAACGTAAAAACAAACAGGTGAGTTTGGATTTCGAGAGGTTGTTTAGCTCGCCAGCCGAAATATGTATATGATATTATATGTTTGGTTCCCAGACACGGGACCATCTTATAATATATATATATATATATATATATATATATATATATATATATATATATATATATATATATATATATATATGCTCTATTATTATTATTATTATTATTATTATTATTATTATTATCATTATTATTATCATTAGCTAAGATACAACCTTAGTTGGAAAGGCAGGATACTACAATCCAAAGGGCTCCAACAGGGATAAAGAGCCCAGTGGCGAAAGAAAATAAATAAACTATATGAACGGAAACGGACAATTAAAATAGACTATTTTAAAAACAGTAATAACATTAAATCATACCTTTCATATATAAACTATATAGAGACTCATCTCAGCCTGTTCAACATAAAATAATTTGCAGCAAGTTTGAACTTTGAAAATCTATCGATTCAACTAACTGATTAGGAAGTACATTCCACAACTTAGTCACAGCTGGAATAAAACTTCAAGAATACTGTGTATTAGTGATCCTTGTGATGAAGAAGGCCTGACTATTGGAATTAACTGCATACCTAGTTTTACAAACAGGATAGTACTGTCCGGGGAGATCTAGATGTAGAGGATGATCATAATTATGAAAAATCTCATGCAACATGCATAGCGAACTAATTGAACGACGGGGCTAGAGATTGATATGTAGATCAGGAGTGTTGATTCACACTGACTTTTGGGTACTAAGATTAATTTCTTGAGATATTACCGCTAAAGAGTTATTGTGCCTTTTGACTGGCTTTATAGTACTACATTGGATCCCTGTCTGGTTACGGCTCATTTACACATTCTCCTCTTTGGTTCCACACATGACAACTCTAAGAGAAGCGAAAATTATTTTTCATTCAAGGGGTTAACTACACAGTAATTGCTCAGTCGTTACTGTCCACTTGGTAAGGGTAGAAGAAACTCTTTAGCTATGGTAAGCAGCTCTATAAGAGAAGGACACACTAAAATCAAAAATTTTTTCTCTAGTCTTGGGTAGTGCCATATCCTCTGTATCATGGTCTTCCACTGTATTGAATTAGAGTTCACTTGTTTAAAGGTACAATCGGGTACACTATTTTATCTTTTTCCTTATTTCCTTTCTTCATTTGGGTATTTTCCTGTTGGAACCTTTGGACATATAGAATCCTGCTTTTTCAACTATGGATGTAGATTAGCTATTATTATTATTATTATTATTATTATTATTATTATTATTATTATTATTATTATTATTATTATTATCATTACACGCTAATTTATAACCCTAGATGGAAAACCAAGATGCCATAAGCCCAAGGGGTCTAGTATGGAAAATAGGCTAGTGAGGAAAGGAAACAAGGAAATAAATAAACTACACGAAAAGAATAAACACTCAAAAAAGGTATTTCAAGAATAGTAACAACATTATTTAGATTCTTCGCATAGAAACTATAAAACTTGAAAAAAAAAAAAGAGAAACTTGATAGAATACTGTGCCTGAGAGTACCTTCAAACAAGAGAACTCTAACCCAAGACAGTGGAATACCATGGAACTGAGGCTGTGACACTACCCAAGACTAGAGAACAATTATTGTTTGATTATGGATTGTCCTTCTCAGAGAAGAGCCTTACCATAGCTGAAGAGTTTCTTCTACCCTTACCAAGAGGAAAGTAGTCATTGAACAATTACACTGCTGTAGTTAACCCCTTGAGCAAAGAAGAATTGTTTGGGAATCTCAGTGTTGTCACTTGTATGAAGACAAAGGAGAACGTGGTAGGAAAATAGGCCAAACTATTCGGTGTATGTATATGCAATGACAAAATGAGCCGTAACCAGAGAGAGAGATCCAACGAGTAGGCTACTGCCTGGCCAGTCAAAGGGCCAACAACTCCATAGCGGTAGTATCTCATCGGGTGGCTGGTGCCCTGGCCATAATAATAATAATAATAATAATAATAATAATAATAATAATAATAATAATAATAATAATAATAATAATAATAATAATAATAATAATAATAATAATAATAAAGTTCAAAGTTGCAGCAAATGTTTTTATATTGAGCAGGCTGACATATATCTTTTTGTAGTTTACATATGACATATCTGTTTTGGTGTTGTTACTGTATTTAGAATGATTTTTTGTTAATTTTTTCCTAATAAGTTATTTATTTCCTTATTTCCTCTCCTCACTGGGTTATTTTTCCTTGTTGGAGCCCTTGGGCTTATAGCATCTTGCTTTTCTAACTAGGGTTGTAGTTTGGATAATAATAATAATAATAATAATAATAATAATAATAATAATAATAATAATAATAATAATAATAATAATAATAATAATCATTTGTTTTCATCTGATATCACGTAGCGATCAATGATACGAGAAGGTGTAAGAGTCGTTAACGTATGTTGACGATTTCCAGTCATGAAAATGATCCCGCAGTCTTACAATTGAGCGCCATATCAAATTTCGACGAGACCCAAAGCCTACCGCAAAGAAGTCCTTTAGTCCATCTTATGCAAGTGAAGTGGGGAGCAATACCAAATTTATCGTGACTGAAACAAAGGTTTTGGATGGAATGTGAATTATGTCTATTACAATGTAAAGTTGGCTGAAATAACGAAAGATGTCGTAGATGTAGATTTATAAACAAGTATTGATGTTCCAAAACCAGGGATTGGTCTTTAGGGAGAGAAATCTTCAAAGAGATTTCGTAGGTATGTGAACCTGTTTGTTTGTTTGACGTTTTGTACTGAAATCGTTTCATTCTGAAGAGGAAACGCATGCTATGCATCCATGTGAAATTTGTGTGAATGTTTCAAAGATATATGAATTAGTTTCTCTACTTATCCATACATCCATATACCAAGGCACTTCCCCCAATTTTGGGGGGTAGCCGACACCAACAATGAAACAAAACAAAAAGGGGACCTCTACTCTCTATGTTCCTTCAGCCTAATCAGGGACTCAACCGAGTTCAGCTGGTACTGCTACTTATAGACCAAAATAAAATTTAGGTAAAAAAGACTCATCACGGAATAAGAAAGATTATTATTTTCAAAATAACTTGCAGAGATGTTGCTTTAATGTTGTAGCCTACCATCAATCATTAGCAAAGATAAAAATTGTATTGAATTCATAAATTATTCTAAAAAGTGGATTTTTCTGTAAAAACATTTCTGACTCAGTACAAAATAAGATTAGACTCCTTTGGGAGAGGTTTCATTTGAAAGAGATGGGCAATATTATTTCATGTTAAAAATATTAGTGTTCCATTGAAATATGAGATACACAGCTAGAATTTCTATGTCAGTTTGTAATGAAAGTAGACATTGTATTGTTTACTACTTATAGCACAATTACCTATGGTAACTGATATAGTTTGGCTCCGTAAAGGTTATGTATAAAGTATGGTTTACTAATTCTAGGACATCTGCCTCTGTGAAATGATATTGTCCCTTTCATTGAAGTTGTTAGACAGGGTTATCTAAAACTACTTTTAAGAATAATGGCATTGATGAGTGATATTGTTTTCCTACATAAAAGTAACATACAGAGTACAAACTACTTTTATAATAACTATCCCTAGTTAGTGATATCCCCTTGCTCCATAAAAAAGATAGATACAAAGTACTATTAACTATTTTCAGGGTAACTACCTCGGAAATAGAGACAGTCGTTTCTATCACACAAATAACAGCCATCTCTTTTATGTTCTTATGCACCGTAAAGATTATGGACAGAATAATGCTGGTTATTTTCAGGTGATCTTATCATGCTTTTAAAAGGTGATGGACAAAGAACTGGCTCCTAATATCTGGAGAGTCGGTCAGTCTTTTTAATATACTGAGAAACCCAAGACTTCTGTGTCTTGATTCATAAAATTGCCATCTAGAGACTGAATAATTTCACGTTGATTTCTCAAGGAATGGGGTTTTCCTCTGTAAACAAGAGACCTTTTCAACATCTTACTTCTTGAATGCTTTGTGATATTACGACTAGCGAATTACGTAATCTCCCGAGCTCGAAACTCACCTGCAGTATATTACATAAGTCTGATACACACAAGAATACCTCCGAGCTCTGAGAATAATGTGCAAATCCCAGACGTTAATAAATATATGAACACTGAATATCTAAAGGTCTCTTTATGTTACTCTCAAAACAAAACTGGGTGAGTACTCTACTTTTAACAGGAGCTATTCTTAAATCAACCTCTTACTTCATTCTTAGTCAGGTATACGAGCAAGACACTGAAATAATTATTGGTGATCGAAATAATACACACTTTATAATAATATATATATTCTATAAAAATAACAATTCAACAGTAATACCAAAAATAAATCACTCGAAATTTAAATCTGAACTAGACTTTAGACTTAAGACAAAATGACGCTTCAAGAAAAATACAATCACTTGTTTCACTAGAAATTAATTCATGAAAATTTTTAATTTTGACAATTAATGAAAACATGACACTTTAATGCTTTAAAGAATAAACCATAATTACACCTTTACATATACGTAACTGTTACTCTTACGACCTTTTGGCTCACACAAGGTTACAGAACGGTTAAGCAAAAATAAATGCACTTCACTTTTTAACCAAATCACACAGGGCCAGTCACAAAAACAAATTAACTTTACAATATAAACTGTACTTACAAATACACTTCACTTCTTCCAGATTAAACCACAAAAAATACCACCAATGTTTGAACAACATTACACACGTTTAAGAGGAAACACTTGGTGGCTGGATAGATGCTGGTGAGAGGATCGTCGGACGTTGGCTCTTTCGGAATGTCAGGCTGGATCTCTCCCTCCTATGCATTGGTAGGCTCTGATATGTAATCCTAATACATTCTGGAATCTACCAGTGGATTCAAGCAATGTTCTCGGTGCGGGTGCATAATGTCCAGGCGGTTCTTCACGGCATCAATGTTGCCAACTTGGCAGTTTGAAGTATGGTTCTATCGTCACCTGGTGATGGCAACCCTCTCAGCTGACTCCGCTCACCTCCTCTCGTAACATTAAAAAGGAGTAAGTTTAGTTTGAACCTTCATGCAACTTCCAACCACGTGGAGACATGATTCAATCCCTTATTTTCATACCTCGTGTGTGTCATACAATATCTTTTAACAAGATTATGTAAGACTTTATGACCTAACTACGTGAAATGAAAATCTAATTCTTTAAAATTTACTTATACAGATTGATTGATTGATTGAAAGTTTTAGGACATCCTGACATCTAAGTACTTATACGGAACTGAATGAAAATATAACTAAGTGAATGACGACAGTCTTATGTAATTTACATACATTTACTTAATCCCACATGAGTGGGACCCACCTTACGAGCTGGCTATACATCTCTTAAATACACGAATGAAATACGTGAATAAAATAATCTACTCTCATGTCAGACCAGCTTTGTAAGAATAGGTATAAGTTGTTTTGATTCCTTAAATAAATGGGACATTTTAGAATATTCTTTATAGCCCACTATGAGCTCTATAAGTTGTGAAAAAAAAAATTTGCTATCAAGAAATGGAATTTTTGAGAATGTATTGCTTACCATTACCATGGATTTTATAACATCGCCTTTTACATTGTATTTTCCTCTACACATTTTTCCTAGTAATTCTCCTATTTTTCGTTTATCAGTCTGATATTTTAAACACAGGTATGATTATATGTTACTCTCCAGATATGGGTATGGCTTACAGTATAGTTAGAACAATCTAAACAAAACACTTGCCATATCTGTAATAATAAAAAAAAAACTTAATGTATTTTCCCACGCGAAAGCTCAGAAGTTCGGAATTTGTTTCATAAAACCATTGTATAATGTTCAACTAACAATTAGGCCAAAGCAAAAACAAAAACATAGAAAATGAAACCATTGACCGTTGTCCCTTTAAATGTTGTATTGACGCCACCATAACTAAAATCCTTTTGAGTTTTCGAGTCAATACTATTTCAGGCCAATGTTAATATTGTATCTGTTTGATATATCGGTAGAAATAATTCTGAGGCAAGGGATGATTGAACCTTGTTTTATATATATATATATATATATATATATATATATATATATATATATATATATATATATATATATATATATATATATATATATATATATATATATATATATATACCAAGGCACTTCCCCCAATTTTGGAGGGTAGCCGATATCAACAAATGAAACTAAACAAAAAGGGGACCTCTACTCTCTACGTTCCTCCCAGCCTGACAAGGGACTCAACCGAGTTCAGCTGGTACTGCTAGGGTGCCGCAGCCCACCCTTCCCCGTTATCCACCATAGATGAAGCTTCATAATGCTGAATTCCCTACTGCTGCTACCTCCGCGGTCATCTAAGGCACCGGAGGAAGCAGCAGGGTCTACCGGAACTGCGTCACAATCGCTCGCCATTCATTCCTATTTCTAGCAGGCTCTCTTGCCTCTCTCACATCTATATATATATATATATATATATATATATATATATATATATATATATATATATATATATATATATATATATATATATATATATATGTTTATATTTATGCGTGTAGGCTAATAGACGTTTGTGATCTGGCAGGGGCCAAACCTTATCAGCATGACAGGAAAAAGTTAAAGGGCATCTTGCGTAACAAGTAACCTCTTCCTTATGGTTATGATCTAACACCGCCACGAAGCGCGAACTTAAAAAAAAAAAAAAAAAAAAAAAAAAAAAAAAAAAAAAAAAAAAAAAAAAAAAAAAAATATTAGTTATTATCGTGACAGTAAATAAAATATATTTTTTTTTCCCAAATAATGAATTCACACAGACTCGAGCACCGTTTCTTAAGGCAGATTTCGTTGACTTCCCACAGATCCCATGGCGCATTCATCCACACATCAGTTACAGTGGTAACTAGAAGGGCACTCAGTAGAGTGCAGACCTCCACAACGGCAACTTATTTTTTGCTGGCGTGGGTTTTCATACACTGAAATATGAACCAAGTTTAAAGTCTCTGTGACAAGGATGTCAAAACTAATGGCTGATTACGTGATATGGATGCTTTGTTCGTTCATGACCTTGACCTTTAACCTTCCAAAATTTAATCTTTTCCAGCTCTTTACATTACAGTTTAAAATCCCTGCAGATTTCATTGTTTTACGATTAACATTGTGGCCGTATAGTTGATGACCAGAATTTGACCTTTTGCTTGACCTTACCTTGACCTTGGACTTGACCTCGACTTTCGACCTTAACATATACTAATTAGCATGTATTTTTATACACTCAAATATGAACCAAGTTTGAAGTCTCTGTGCCAATGGTGTCCAAACTTATGGTTGACTATGTGAATTTGACATTTTGCCTGGCCGTGAATTTGACCTTTGACCTTGACCTCCCAAACTTTAATTATTACCAGATTTTACATAGTAGTTGATACCTCCCTGCAAGTTTCATTACTCTGCGATTAAATGGTGGCCGGGAAGCTGGTCACAAACAGGGGAGAAAACTAACCTCCTTCCAACTTCGTTGACGGAGTTAATCGTATTGTCTCCCGACAATACAAAGCTACTTTGTGTCATATAAGAAATCATTATTGTGACGCTTTGTGTTAACTTGATTCCAGGCACTGAATGTGGAATGAAAAGTAGCTCTCCATTCCTATTCAGTAGAGCAACCTAAGATTTTCTCTTATGGAGATTCTTTAAGTGAGTTTCAAGCGACAACATATTACAACGAGGCCACGAAAGTCAATCAAAAGAGTTTGTGAAGCATAAGGGAAATGCAAAAGCTTATTTATAGCATTTGAATCTTTTAGTATAAGTAAAGTAATAGTTTTATGGAACAGTGTAATATGTGCCCCAGCATTACTTAGATCATATTCTAACTCACACAGACAGAGTTGTTTGAATGTGGTACAGAAACCATGACATGACACATTTGAAGATAAGTCGTTACATCAATCCTGTGTAATCCACGTGATAGAATTTTCTCACATACAGATTGCGTAGTGATTTGATTCATCCGTAGGCCTAGTTTTCGTTTAATGGTAATAATCATTTTATTCAAAACTTTATTGTTTCTTTTTCTGATTTAAAAACATGGTTTCGTATATAGAATAGCTAGCCATCATATACAATTTTTCCTCTCTAGATGCGTTTAAAACCGTCTGTTTTACTTAGCTAATGATTAGTGCAGACATTAAGTTATATAACTCCTTGATTTCCACGCCTATGTAATAAAATGAAATTTTTTCGAAGTTGTGGTGTTTGAGTTTGTTTGATCGAGTAAAATTCTAACTAAAAAGGAATACACACACACACACACACACACACACACACACACACACACACACACATATATATATATATATATATATATATATATATATATATATATATATATATATGTATATATATATATACATATATATATATATATATATATATATATATATATATATATATATATATATATATATATATATATATATATATATATGTACACACACATATACAGTATATATATATATATATATATATATATATATATATATATATATATATATATATATATATATATATATACATGTATATATATATATATATACATATATATATATATATATATATATATATATATATATATATATATATATATATATAAGATTTTTCATAATTCAGACTATCCTTTACATTCAGATCTTCCTGGTCAATTCCATACTGTTCGTAATACTAGGCAGGCAGTTAATTCTAATAGTCAGGCATTCTCCATCATGAGGCTTAATACAACACAGTATTCTAGAAGTTTTATTCCAGCTGTGACCAAGTTGTGGAACGATCTTCCTAATCGGGTAGTTGAATCAGTAGAACTTCAAAAGTTCAAAGTTGCAGCAAATGCTTTTTTTGTTGTTGTTGTTGTTGAACAGGTTATATAAAATCAAAATCAAAATCAAACCATTGTTCTCTAGTCTTGTGTGGTGCCATAGCCTCTGTACCGTGGTCTTCCACTGCCTTGGGTTGGGGTTCTCTTCCTTGAGGGTACACTCGGGCGCACTTTTCGATCTGATTTATTTTCCTCTTGTTTTGTTAAAGTCATATAATTTATATAGGAAATATTTATTTTAGTGTTGTTACTCTTCCTAAAATATTTTATTTTTTCTTGTTTCCTTTCCTCGCTGGGCTGTTTTCCCTGTTGGGGCCCCATGGGCTTATAGCGTCCTGTTTTTCCAACTGGGGTTGTGGCTTAGCAAATAATAATAATAATAATAATAATAATAATAATAATAATAATAATAATAATAATAATAATAATAATAATATATCTGTTTTGACTTTGTTTCTGTTTTTAGAATGATTTATTGTTAATTTGTTCTTATCATTTATTTATTTCCATATTTCCTCTCCTCAATGGGCAATTTTTCCCTATTGGAGCCCTTGGGCTTATAGCATCTTGCTTTTCCAACTAGGGTTGTAGCTTGGCTAGTAATAATAATAATATATATATATATATATATATATATATATATATATATATATATATATATATATATATATATATATATATATATATATATATTTTATAATCAGGAAATAATGTGAGGTTCAATTAGTCAGTTATATCACTATTAAGAAATTGATAGTAAGTTGGAGAGCAATATGTTTTTTTCTTTTATCCTCGCTCAAATTTTCAAAGTAACTGGTCGAAAAATTCATTCTGAATGCAATCAACAGAAGAAAATGAGTAGATTTTAACTTACTGGAGCCTCTTTATATATTTTTTCTATCAAATAACTAGTAGACATAGACTACAAATAGTTTTAATTAAAAGACATCTTCCTCGCTTTTTACCGTCTTTAGAATTCCCAGTCTTTTATAAAAGAGGATTTTTTTCTTTCTTTTTTAGAAATTTTGACAAACGAAAAGGATTTTTGATTCTCTATTTGTGCCCTAAGGTGGGAATAGAGCAATTTTCCATATATTAATCTTATAAAATGCTGATCCCATGACACTTGCTATTTTAAAATTGATTTCTTATATCCTATAACCTTTATTTACTGAATTTAGTAGTTTAACTTTTTTATTATTATTATTTATCGCTTACGAAGATGTTTCACTAAAATCGTAATATTCGAGAATTGAGTCAATTGGGGCCTATGACATAATCTAAGATCCCACTTAACAACGATTGACTGAAGAAACAAATTAAATGACGAATTCTCATTAGTAACTATACAGTAATTATTGTTATAGAACTATATGACATAAGATATCTCTTTGTAAAACGATACGCAGAAAACTAAAGCAACCCAAATAAGTAATAGAAAACTAGTCACATTTAATTTTCATGGGGTACAAAACCGTTTCTGAAAGTCTACAGTTATAGTTTGCAATATGTAAATGAATGATGGTTTGATAATTCAGATATTTAGAAAAGACAACATAAATGCAAATTAGTATATCCTTTCAAGATATGTCCATCTGGGTTACAATTATAACATAGCCTGCTCAGACGGATTAATGAGGTGCATATATTCAACTTTTTGCTGTAACTTATTACCAAAATCACAGGCTACAACAAAATGTTTTTGAATCGTAGGCTAACCGACGCCAGTTAGATTACCTTTGAATCAGCTATTTGAAATATGATACAAGTTTTGGGAGGATAGCGAAAATGAGATACATGGTTTGAATTACACGAGAGAGAGAGAGAGAGAGAGAGAGAGAGAGAGAGAGAGAGAGAGAGAGAGAGAGAGAGAGAGAGAGAGAGAGAGAGAGAGAGAGAGAGAGTCAAAGTCAAAGTCAAAGTCAAAAACCTTTATTCCATTATAAAATGGTTATTCTGTTACATAACAATATACATTATTTACATAAAATCCACAATAATTGGATTGTAAAAATTTAGGATATATATACATTCAAGTAAAATTTAAAAAATATTGCTTAGGTTTCTTTTTGAATAAATCAGAACTAACATTTATACATTTTCTTATTTCCAGAGGTAGTTTATTCCAGCAAGCTGGGCCCCTTATTGCCATTGAGCGTGAACCCAAATCAGTTCGATAGCTGTCTACAAATAGAGAGAGAGAGAGAGAGAGAGAGAGAGAGAGAGAGAGAGAGAGAGAGAGAGAGAGAGAGAGAGAGATTTCGGTAAACTAAAAGGGTGATGAAGAAAACTTGATGATCAGGGAAGGATCATAAGATGAAGAAGAATATCAAACCAACTATTTACACTCGGGGATGGCCGATATGCCGTTTAGATACGCCTAAGGCCAATAGATCTATTATTCTATTGGCCTTGGATACGCCTACAGCTGGTCATTAGCCGCGCACAGCAGAGGGTTGCGAGAGGCCAGTTAGGCCTATTTCAAGTCGTATTGTTTGCCAAGTTCTCTCTTCTCGCCATGAAGCTTTCGGTGCGTGAGTTTCACTCGGTAACCACGTGGCAAGCAGGTGGCGATGGACTGGGCTAAAGCTAGGTCTAGACTCCTATGATTTAATTCTTAAGTGATGAAGCTCATAGTAATAGTATATCAGGTGACTAATTTTTTTACTTAAATCTGTCATGTGAATTTTGAAATAAGCAATTTTATCCATCTTCATCCCTGTGATAGGCTCTTCTTCTTCTTCTTCTTATTATTATTATTATTATTATTATTATTATTATTATTATTATTATTATTATTATTATTATTATTGAGTAGCATTTACTTGCTATACAGGCTTACTCCATAACAATACCTTGAACAACTTTGTGGATCTGGTTTGAGAAAGATGAAAAGGTATTGTAATGCCCAAGGTCTATACTCTATAGAATAGCCATGGCCAAGCTCCAATGTCATAAAAACCGTTAGACTACGAAACTTATTCGTTAGGCTTATGCGTATAGGGTTGTTTACAGCAAGGTTTCTAGAGAGTATGTAGGTTTTATAAACCTTGGTTTATAGTAAAGAGTCGTGGGGATTTGGACGTAAAAATGTATAGTGCAATCTTTTGTTTGATGCTCTTTGTTTTCTGTTATGCATTTATAGTTTATGACCACCTTACACACTAATAAATCTCCGCGTAGAAGGCCTACTCTTGAAGTAAGGCATAAGAGAAAATCTTTATTCACTTAACTATTTTTTTCAGTTAGGCTACAACCAGACTCTTCCTTGGTGAACTGGTTAAATCCAGCTCATTATTCATTGTCTGACACCAAAGGCTTCCTTAAAACATTATGGATAGTTCGTGCTTCGTATCCTCCGTCCTAAAGAACGTGAAAGGACATACAACAACTACCACTTTTTTTTTTTTTAATGCGAAAAGGGAAAATTAATTAAGTTTGGAATCGCTCAAGTAGTCAAACGTGCCCCAGAAGCAATGAAGATATAAGAAAATACCATTGCATCAGATTGTTATCGAAGCTAAATTAAAACACCACTACCTTCATGGTAAAAAGATATAAAAATACTCTACCTATAAAAATAGAGAAAGTTTATTTGATGTCAAAACTCAGGTCCTTTATTTTTGTATGACCTTTTCTTTTATAATAGTGTTATTCGGTATAGCTACACACACACACACACACACACACACACACACACACACACACACACACACTTTAGCCTTGGACGAGGGAATTTAAACTTTTATTATCAACACTTGGCTAAAAAGAAAAACAACGAAGCATACAATTTAAAGGAAGAATACCAGGTTAAGGGATTATATACTTTGACCATTCAAGTAGGCAAAAAAAGAAAGATTCATAAATTAACTAAATAATGCCATAGATTTGTTTTTGTTTTTTTACTTTTACTAAATATTTCTCATTTTTATTATGAAGCCAGATATTATTATGTGTTATCTATGTATATTTATGTTAGTTTATCAAATAATGTATTGTAAAATTTTAAATAAGTCTTTGTAAATAAATACCAGGTCAAATGTTAATTGAATATTTTTCAAGTCCTATCAAGCATATTAATTTATGGTTTCTATTATATATTAGAGATCCAAAATTACCAATCCACGATTTTGTATGTGCAGTACAGTGACCTATATGAATTCAAAAGAACACCAAAGGTATACAAGATAACAGAGTGAAAAGGACATCACACACACTTACAGACAGGCCTAATCCCTTCGACCCAAGGTACTCAAGTTCAGTTGTTCCCAAGGTTGTACTTGCCTTGACCTTGGTATTAATCCTCCTAGGCCTTGACCGCTCCCACCCTGATCTCCAGGAGCGTCACGGAAATACCCCACAACTATCCCCGTGACTAAAGTGACTGTACCTCTCTTCCTTATTCTATATACCTTGGGCTTCAGTACCTAAAGCCAAACACACGCTTTCAGATATTTCCGAATTATAGTTTCGAAAAAAAGAGAAAATTTTGGGTGCCATTTGATGGTTATAATGAATACAATCACTTTAAAAGTTAAACTTTAATTATATAAACACTCAAATTTTAACTGTCATAGTTTTGCAACATTAAGTCGTACTATAAAGAAACGTGGCACAAACATTGCCACTTTCCTATATAGTTTCAAAGGTCAGCGAGGGATATTCATCAATCGACTTTCGTCAGAAATACTTTCTGACGAAAGCCGGTATTAGCAGGAACCACCCACGGCGATAAGTAGCTTTCTGCTTGAGCTCCACACCCAGATGTAGAGAGAGAGAGAGAGAGAGAGAGAGAGAGAGAGAGAGAGAGAGAGAGAGAGAGAGAGAGTCAAAGTCAAAGTCAAAGTCAAAAACCTTTATTCCATTATAAAATGGTTATTCTGTTACATAACAATATACATTATTTACATAAAATTCACAATAATTGGATTGTAAAAATTTAGGATATATATACATTCAAGTAAAATTTAAAAAATATTGCTTAAGTTTCTTTTTGAATAAATCAGTACTAACATTTGTACATTTTCTTATTTCCAGAGGTAGTTTGTTCCAGCAAGCTGGGCCCCTTATTGCCATTGAGCGTGAACCCAAATCAGTTCGATAGCTGTCTACATATAGATTTTCATTCTGTCTGGTTAATGCATTCCTACAATTACCAACTGTAGGAAATGTGTATAGCCAGTTGGGATATTCTTTTCTCAAACTTTTAAAAACAAAAACACAAACATCGTACATACACTTTTCTTTTAATTTTATCCACTTTAATTGCTGGAGGGAGAGAGAGAGAGAGAGAGAGAGAGAGAGAGAGAGAGAGAGAGAGAGAGAGAGAGAGAGAGAGAGAGAGAGAGAGAGAGAGAGAGAGATATAAACTCTATTACAAAGACGCCTCAAAGATTATAGAGTCTACCCAATCCTATTAAATGCCTGAAGATTAGCTTCGGCATTCATTGTCTCGTACAATAGCCTTCCGTAAAACACCATGGAGATTCAGAAAGTTCCCTGCGTCGTGTTTTTCGCCCAGAAGAAAGAAAAATGGCATACGATGTCTATCAGTTTTTTTTTTTTTTTTTTTTTTTTTTTTTTTTTTTTTTTTTTTTTTTTTAAATGTGAAAAGGATAATGAACTGTTAAATCTGGAATTGACCAAGCAATCAAACGTGTCACAGATGCAACCAACATATCAAAAACGACTGTTTCAGATTTGCAAGGAAAATTGGGTCAATGCTATTAAGCATAGACTACTGATAACATTTTAAAGGAAACATGAAAAATGACGTCTGTATTAACTAATTCATTGAATCTTTTGTGAAAAAAACTAACTTCATCTGACGGAGAGTCACCATAATCACGTTTGTTAACTGAACATTTGTTGTAAAAAAAACTTTTTGTCCATTGATTAAATAAATTCTAAAACAATACAATCACAAATGTAAATATATTATATGAGGCCTAAGCTTAGTTAATTAAATCTTTTGTAAAGAATCATTTCTTTTAATAATCAATCAGAATTGAGAAATTAATTTATTTGATATCAAAATTAAGATTATTTCTGCTAGTGTGATAATCTTTTTATAACAATTTTGCTTTTTGTTATATCTACGAGTCTCAACTTGTCACCACGTGGTTGAAAACAAAAAGAGCGAAGGAAGCAATTTAAGGAGAGTATCAAATTAAAGGATTATATTCTTAGACCGTTCAAATCCGGGTGAATGACTTCTTAGCTGACTCTTTACTCCTTTTCTTGGCTCGCCATAGATTAAAGCGGTCAAGCCAAGTGAGTTTTAAAAGTGACCCGTATTTGATAATAATAATAATAATAATGTTTATTGGACAAAAACATATTTACATACAAAATATTTACAAAAAAAAAAAAAGATTCGGTCCAAGCCCATGTGGAGCAGAGCTCTTCGGGCAATAATACAAATAAAATAATATCTTCAATTAAAAAAATTTATAAAAAGTAAATATTGATATAGATAAACTAAATGTACACATACATATACACAAGTATATACATATGCATACATATACAAATACATATACACGCATGTACATATACATACACATATACACATAGACACATATAAAGAACAATGTTCCCATCTTCCATAATTGTAATGGACAATGCATCTTATCATACAGCAAAATTAGATAAACCTCTTACCGTATCAAACAAGGCAAAAATAAAAGAATGGCTCATAAAAAAAAAAGCGCAGCACCAAAAGACGATGTGTTAAAATGTCAACTTTTGGAAATGGTCAAGGAATATAAATAACGCGGACGTGATTGCCAAAATTGCAGTTAAAAATGGCCACAAGGTTATTCGTATGCCCCCATACTATTGCCAATAAAATCTAATTAAAACAATTTGGGCACAAGTGAAGATTTAGGTAGCGAAAAGAAAAAAAAAATCAAAGCGGTAGATTTGAGGGTACCTCTAAAACACGGTCCAGATATATATATATATATATATATATATATATATATATATATATATATATATATATATATATATATATATATATATATATATATATATATATATATATATATATATATATATATATATATAGTCCTTGCTCTAAAAGAAACACTGCATTCGGTGACAAAAGAAAATTGGACGAATACCGTAAAACACAACGGAAAATTACAGAAGGACGATGCTAAGCGAGATTTGGTAATTGATAAATATATTGATTCTTTAGTAAGAAGTCTTGATTCCGCTGATGAAGAATCTTCTTAAAGACTGTTAAGTTATTATCTATATTGATAAAGATGTTTCTGGTGTATGTCGAAAGACTAATTTCGAATAGAAGTTAGATGTATGAAATTTTTTGCATTCTCCTGTGTTATTATTATTATTATTATTATTATTATTATTATTATTATTATTATTATTATTATTATTATTATTATTAACCAAGCTGCAACTCTACTGCTAAGGGAAACAAATAAGGCAAGAGAAATAAAGGAAGGATATGAAGATAAAATACATAAATAATAAGAAGGCAAATAGTTATTGTATCAGTAAATAAATGTTTAAAACAAACTAATAACAACATTATATAGAGAGCCGGTTGATCTGCCAACATAAGGACAAATTACTAGAAAAAAAAAAAAAAAAAAAAAAAAAAAAAAAAAAAAAAAAAAAAAACATTTTGGCTGTGGTCGATTCCAAAGGAATTTAGTGAGGTGAGGAAGTATAATACGAATTCGGAAGTATGGCATCGTGTGTTTTTGCCTTTGGGTATACCCAAGGTATACCCCGACTTTCTTCGTAAACTTGATAGATTATAAATTGATTATGACTCGTGGATTTGG